>NC_092877.1:235538492-235851673 GCF_028372415.1 Notamacropus eugenii
AGAAACTGAAGGAGAAACAAAGACAAGAGATGATAATCTATGACATTTCAGAGTTTGAGGTTATGGGGGGATATAGTTACAAGTGATGGTAAAATATAAGTTATGACCAGTCCCTCTATACAATGAAGGTAAAATAAAGATGTAGGTGATGGGATCTAAGGCATTTGATTAACTGGTAGATCAGCAACATGGCCAGAAACATAAGCATGAGTGGGGAAAATGACTAAGAGCCAAGTACTGAGCTTAAAAAAAAGGAGAGAAGTTGACTTTAATACTTACAATTATGTAGATGAGAATTTGGATGGGGTGATATATGAAGGTTGAATGAACTTCCAAAAAAAAAAAAGGATGGATTTGAGAGTGATGATAGGAGAGGGAAGGTTTGGAAATGAAGCTGGCTGACAAAGAGTATGCTGAATCCTTTCAGTGAAGCTTTGGGGTAAGAAGGAAGCTTTAGGTTATGAAAAAAAGAGAACTATCAGCAAAAGGAGGTTAGGGATGTCATGACTTCTAGAGAGAGCCATGTATCTATGAGCATCAGAAAATGGGCAGAAAGATAAATGAGGGATTTAGGAAGAAGAGTTTGTTAACGTAGAGCAGGGCTACCATATACACCAGAGAACTTGGAGTCAGAAGACTAAGCTGGTCTGATCTGTGCCACTTCACACTCTGGTGTGTATTTAACTTTTCTTAGGCTTAATTTCATCATCTATGGAAGAGTGAAGTGGCATCACATATTGGATACAGGATCGAGTTCAGTATCAGGATGACTTAGTTTCAAATGTGGCATCTTGATCTACTAAGTGTGTCATTTAGCTTGCTGGTGTACCAGGCAACTCTTCTAAGACTCTAAGTTTTGTAATAGTTGCTGATCTTCACTCATATAGGAAGTTCCCTCACCAAGAGCATCCAATACTTCCAGAACACATTCCTCTCCCCAAAAAGAATGTTAATATTTACATGACCAACTACACAGATCTATTACATGATAAATAATTTGTAAACTGCAAAATATTATGTAAGTTGGAGTCATTATTATATTACAAGACTGCTCCTTTATGTGTATGTTTCACCTTTAGCCTGGTATGTGGCATATTAAGTACAGAAGTAATTTAAATGCTTTGAGCATTAATTCCTTGAGTATAAAACAGAGATTTAGCTAGTAAAAATCTAAGAACGCTTTCAGGCAGGGCTATGCAGTAGATGTTCAACAACTGACTTCTCCTATGTATATGCATGTATATGTATGTATATAGATACATGTATATATGTGTATGTATATATACCTGTACACAGTTTTAAGTTTATTCTACATTATTGACATATTCTCCATCACTTTCTTAAACATGTAAATCAATAAAACAATACTTCAGCTTGGATTTATATAGTATTTGAAAATTTGTGGGGTGTAAATGCTCACAAAATATTTAACAATTGGTTCCAATATATCTCTGCTTTTAAGCTAAAAAAGTATGTTTTTATGATTTTAGTTTGGAATGATTTTGTCAGAGTGGACAATCCCCCTCCCCCACCATCCAGCAAAAGCAACCAGCCTGCTGACCACCTTTTCCTCCTGGATAATTTCTCCTCTCTGGGCGTCAGGTCCTCATTTGTAAAACGAAAGTATTGGACTAGAAGGTGTCCAAGGTTCTTTATGGCTCTAAATCTATGGCAATTTGACCTTAAATAGCTTTTCTAACTGCCTTCTGAGATTATCAGGAGTGATACAGAAATAGCCATACTAGGAAAAGCTCCTGGTGATCTCAATAGTGTGGTTATTTTTTCTGCAGTAGTGAAGAAAGGACTTTGTGAATTGAAAAATGTTATATAGATGCAAGTTAATATTATACCTTATGCTAAATGACATCATGGCATTAAGGTTACCTGGAACTGCTGAAGGTTCTGGCAACTTCTATCAGCTAGAAATGCTTCGTGTACAGTTCCAGACTTGGAAAAGTGCCAAATTTGGAGTCAAAGAATCTGGGTTTGAATCCTGTTATCAGCTACTTAAGTAACCTTGGATTAAGTCCTTGATCTTCACAGACCTTGAGTTTTCTCAAAAGCAAAATAAGGGTATTCAAATTAGATTACTCCTGAGATCTATTCCTACTCTAGGACTATCATTCTATGGACTGCATGTCAATCATCTGGACTCTATTTATACTTAGGGAGGTTCATCACCAGAGTGATGAATGTTTCTACCTCAGCAACTCTCACAAAGAATCTACTTAATTGTAGGAGGGATTTGCATCAGTGAAGGGAGCCCCCACACTGCTGAAATCACAGATCCTTGAAGTTCTGAAGTGAAATATTACTGTGAACACTACTCCTAATAATGATGGAGGAGCTAGACTACAAGATTCACACCAATCTTGATAATTAATCAACACAAGGATCATTTCTCAAAGAAATGCAAGCAGTCTTTTAAAATAATACAAGGAAACATAGATCTTAATCCAAGATTTTCCTTCTCGCACATAGAATAGGAGAGGTCAGCAGCATGTGCAGGTGGGAAAAATGCTTAGCAGAAGCAGAAATTCTTCACCAGAACTCTCAAAGGAAAGGGGAGGTTACTCCCTCACCTAATCAATTAAAGAATGGGAAAATGGGGAAATATTCAGGCAGTGGTGACCTGCCTACCTGTTGACACCTCATTAAGATGAGTTACTTCTAACGATGCTTAGGGGTTCAATAGGAAGTGGAATTTGTCTCCCTCATGCTTCATATGCTGTCTAGTAGCTACTGAGCTTCCTGGAATTTATTTTAAGAGTTTCAAATACCCCAGCAATGATTTCCAAACACTGCAGCATCTGTTAACAAGATCCCATATGCCAATTTGCAAATGGACCAGTTTCTGCATATGCCTAGCATATGCTTTGGTAATAGCTCACACTTCTATAACACATTGTAGTTCACACAGTGCTTTCTTTAAGATGATCCTGTGGGGTAGGTAGTGAAAATACTCTTCTCTCTGTTTTATAGATGAGGAAACTGAGGAATGGACAAATTCATTGTCTTGCCCAAGTCAGGTGACTAGTTATTTAAGTTCCAGACGGCTTGGGCACCCAAACAGAGATTAAAAATCCCAAGTCCAACACAATGCTGTCATAGCTATTTAAATCCAGTCCTTCAGCATAAGAAGCAGAGTGCAAACCAGGCCCATAATCATCACTGACAACATTACTGAAAGATGTCTAGTACATTCTGTTCCTCCTATAAATTCTCTTGACTGCTTAATTCAATACAACTCAATTCCACAAAGATTTATTACATGCCTGATGTTTGCAAGATAGCATGTTAGGTGCTGGGAATACAAAGTCAAGAGAAATATTTCCAGTCTTCAAGGAGTATATGATATATATATACGTACATATATAAATATATGTACGTATATATATATATATATATATAAAGCCGCACATACACATACATACACACATATATGTATATATATTCAAAGTACATATAAAGTATCATTAATTACATTTAAAAAAAGGAGAGTACTAATAACTGAGAGAAATAAGAAAAGACCTTATGTAGAAGATGGTCTTTAAAAGGACATACGAATTTTAGGAAACAGAAGTAAGGTGAGGAATATATTCCCAACAGGGAGGCAAAGGTCTTGCTTTTTTCCTGCATGATTTCAGATTTTGTCTTCCTCTTTCCTCCCCAGGTTGATCCCTTAAATGTATTTTATTCATGTAAGCCAAAACCCTTTCCTACAAAAGGGAAGTGATAAAGTGAGAATACTTATTATATTTCATGCAAATATTTTTCAACATAGGTTATATTTAATGATGATCTGTCATGTTGATTAAAAGACTTTGACAAGTTTAGGAGTCTTCCATCTGTTTCGCCTACCACTTCTCTTTTTCCTTTCCTTCTCCTCCTCATTCTTCTCATTTTGCTTCTCCTCTATCCTTCAGTCTTTTTCACTCTCATTTTCCTCTTCCCTCATTCTCCTGGCCGCCTCCCACTTGTTGTCTCCACCCTCACTTCTTAATTTGCCAATATACTCTAGCCTTCAAGATATATGAAAGGCTGTTATAAACTATAAGTCTTCCACTCCTTAAATATCAGCAGAGAATCTAGGCAAGATAAAACAGATGACGTAAGGTAGATTATTCTCAAAGAATCGCTGGTCCTTAAAAGCACTAAACTCTTTTTAAAAAGACAGATAAATACAGGCTTGTTATAACTTGGATAAAATTCCTCAAAATATATTGACACTGTTTTAATGATCATTTCAGTTGAAATCTTCTTGAATTGAGAGTCAACTTTCTGGCTTTTATACTAAGGACTTGAATCAAAATTGACACATTGAAACTGGAGCAGGATGGAAGTGAACCTAATTTTGACTTGAAATGACTTTGTAGAAGAAAGAAAAAGATAATTTTGGAGGAAAATGGGTTCATCCAATAGAATTGTTTAGAGAAAAATGATTCTTAGAACTTGTTAATTGTTATTGGTACTAATAATTGTCAATATCGAATACCTGTCTTGAACCAGTAACCCATTCTTTTGGTTAATAAGGTATGTCTCTGTAAGGAGTTTAGAATAAGATTCTTGTTGTTTTGGCAATGAGTCATGGAGATAGATAGTGCACACTAAAGGTAGTGTGTTTCTGACATTCATTACCAAAGATGTCCCTGTTTATGATGTCTGTGGGAGTGCTGTAATATACCAGTACACCTAGGAGACTGGTTGTAAACTTATATTAGGCAATCAGCAAGATGATGATAAACACTACTTGAAAGAAGTGAGTGACATGATCATATTTTACCAGATGCCTGGAATTCAGGAATTCAGATAAGGGTATGCATATGTTTAGGCCTGGAAACAGGATTTATACTCAACGAGTAGATCAAATCACATAAAAACGAAACTTCCTTGAAGAAGTTAGTTGCCTCCTTTAATTGATCAGGTAAAGTATAGAGCTATCTCTATACTTTAGAAGTTAGAGCTATCTGTGAAATGTGAAATATTTACTTAAGTCACAGATAAAAAGGTTTTTCCTAATAACATTTTTATGGGGTTTGCAATTATTTTCTGATTTAATAAATTCCCTTCACAGACACCAATGTCAACTATACCACTGAAAGTCTATATTTGGGATATACCTGGATTTTTTTTTTAACAAAGCTTTGGAATATAAACTTGAGCTACTTGCCTTCAATATATAATTCGCTTAGAGTTGAAATATATTGTGCTTTAGAGGCCCTCCTTTCTAATACATAGGAATCCACAATGTGGTTGTAGCTCTCCGAATACTTCTTTATAGTAGAGACAAACTTAAATACATCTTCTCATAAATAGTAAGCTCAATACACATCTATGAAAACATAGAAAGCGTAAGCATGCCCCAGCCCAAATGCTAGCTTTACCATGAAGTTTTCCTACAAATTAAATTCCTTCAAATTTGGAGTGATTGCTTCCTTTTCCAGACTCCCATAACATCTTGCTTCAATATTTCCTGTAGTACATTAGTAGTCATGCTGGCCTGTATTATATTTGCTTGTATATACCATCCCCCTCTCCCCAGTACCAGTAAGGACTGCATCTTAAGTATCTCTCATCCCATAGTAATTTACACATAAAAGGAATCTGATACCTGATTTAATTTAATTCAAGGAACACCTGTAAGATTCCTCCTGTATGCAAGGCATTATGTTAGGGCATTACAAAGAAATTCAAAGAGATACAATCACCTCCTTTACTTCAGTGGTATCAGACTCAAATATAAAGGGAGGGGATATTAAGGAAGGATTCCTGCTTAAAGCTATATTGACTTTAAAAAATCATAAATTAACAATGTATTGTTTCATGGTATTTTTATTTATTTTGTTAAATATTTTCTAAGTAAAAGGTGAAACATACTGGGGAGAGACCTCATGTTTCATATCTCTGCTCCACCTGAATGTCTTGCATCAAGGTAGCCCTTGGTTATTTTTTAATATATTTCAAACTCTTGTTTCTGTCATAACAGAATTTTGAGCATGGACCTGATGATGAGTTATATTGCTTTAAGAAATAATGGAGACAATGAATTTGGAGAAGCATAGGAAGAAGACATGAACAGATGCAGAATGAAGTAAGCAAAATCAGGAAAACTTCTTTATTATTGTACAGGAGTGCAGTAAGATAATTTACAATAATACTGAAACAAAGCTAAAAGTTGCATAATTTTAATGATTAATCCTGATCAGAAGAACAGACGAAGGCATTCCTTGGAGAAGGGGGGGACTATATTCACGAATGATGCTGGATATGCTGTCAAATATATTTATTCTGTAAGTTATATTTTCTTGATGTTTCTCTGTCACAAGTGAAAACTCAATGGGATTGGGGGAAAGGATTTTATTTCCAGAAATGACACTGATGTAAAAATAAAAGTAAAAAATAAATATCTCAAGGAGAAGGAGAAAAAGGAGAGGGAGAGGAGAGGTAAAGGGAGAGAGGAAGGAAGAAAAAGAAAGGAAGAGACAGAGAGATGGAGGGAGGAAGGAAGGGAGGGAAGGAGAGGGGGAGGGAAAGGAAAAGGGGGTAATGAGGAATCCTAAAACAAGTGAATCACATGTAAGAATGTAGAAAACTTTTATAAGTATGTAATGTAAAATAAGCACCTTTTTTGACAAAATAGAAATGGGAGATAGAGACTTGATCAAGTCACTGACAAAAGAGAACTCACAGATAAAGAAGCTCTCTCCATCAAAGCAGATCAGAAATTACCCTGCAATTTATAGTCTCAGAAAGTTGCCTTCCCCACTGAGAGGTTATATTCAAGGTCAGAGTCGGGCCATGGTAAGAGTAAGGGCCCAAACATCATTGAATGTGAATGTCATGTAATTAAAATTATTTCTGTACCTAGCACAATACTTTAGTGATTGAAAAGAAAATGAGCTTAAATGATTCAACCACACAGGACTGGGCTTCTACTTGACTGTCATGGCAAGGTGACCGTTACAGGAAATCCCAAGTCATTTATTCTGTAAACAAACCAGGCTGATAACAAAGAGGCATGGGAGTAAAATGCAAGGTCATTAAGTCATAAATGACCCCATTAATAAACTCAAGAGCAGTGTGTTTTTGGAGCCCATGATGTGATAAACTGCTTTGAATTTACTTCTGTTTTATATCATTACATCTCAATGCATGTAATTATAACCCCCTATTTAGTACATCATTTTACAGGAGGATTATGCACATCTCCCTCATTAGAACTATTTTTTTTGCAAATCTATTTATCTATTTTTAACAATCATTTTTAAGAATTTTGAGTTCCAAATTCTCTCCTCGCTCTGCACCCCCTGCATTGAGAATACAATAGAATACCCATTATACCTCCAAAGTCTTGAAAAACATATTTCCATACTAGTCATGTTATAAAATCAAAAGCAAGAAAAATAAAGTTAAAAAAGTATATTTCAATATTCATTTTGAGTTCAATGGTTCTCTCTTGGGAGGTGGATAACATTTTTCATCATGAGTGCTTATTACAATTTAACTTGGTATACTTTATTGTTGTCTCTACTACGTACTAGGTCTGGAAATTGAAAAAAAAAAGACTTTTTTTTATCCTTGAGGAACTTATATTCTATTATAGTAGGTTCAACATGTAAATAATCCAAAGTAAGGAGATAGGAATGAGAGCAAAGAATAAGCCAGGAAACTATAGGGTGAAGAGAACACTTTTAATTGAAGAAGAGACCTTACAAAAGAAGTAGCTTTTAAACACATTTGGGGAAGGAAACAGAAGGAGAAAAGGAAGGAAACAAGTTATGTTTAAACATTTTTCTATAGATTTCTTCAAAACTTTCTTAGCTGGGAGCAAAAGTCACCAAAAGAAAATTCTTGTTTTTGCAATGTACCTTGAGAAATGGACGGACGTCTGCATGAATCCTTAACTTTCAGGTATGGGGGTTATTGAGGCTCAATTCCCCAATTTATCTGGGAAATTGATAATATTTCAGTTTGGTAACAAAAGTACATGGAGAGATGTAATGAGAAATAAAGCTGAAAAGGTAGATAAGAGTCATACTGAAGGGAGAAACTTAAAAGAGCTTCTATTTTTGGAATAGTTACCTATTAAGCATAAGTAAATAGGGAATAAAAAGAAAGATATAGTATAGTTACTGCTCTGGAGGAATGCAGAGTGTAATGGAGGGGACAACATGCAAACAAATATGTGGAAGCATAATAAACACAAGGCAATTAGAGAAAAAAACAGGGAAACACTTAGCATTAAGAGGTATAAGTAAAGACTTCCTCTAGGAGGTAGATACTAGCTGGGACTTGAAGTTTGGAGGGAGAGGTGTGGAAGGAGGCAGTTTCATATCTAGGGGACAGTAGGTGATGGAGTATGTTGTGCTAAGATGATAACGTAGGCCAGTGTCACAGGATTGCAGTGTACATGGGAAAATGGAACTCTGAGGAATAATGAGACTGACAAGTTAGGAAGGGGTTATATTCTGAAGGGCTTTAATAGCCAAACAGAAGGTTTTATTTTTGGATAAGGAACCACAGATATTGATTGAATTGGATGGGGTGGGGAGTGGAGGGGATATGGTCAAATATGTGGTGTAGGAGGGTCAATTGGATAGCCGAGTGGAGGATGGATTGGAGTGAGGAGAGACTTGATGCAGAGAGGCAAAGAGCAGCTATAACAAGAGTCTAGGTGAAAAGCAAGGTCCTACAGTAAAGTGATGGCAGCATCAGAAGAGAGAAAGGGGGCATAGGCAAGGAATATTGTGAAGGTAAAAATGACCTGAAGTAGAAACTGATTAAATATGGTAGATAAGTGTGAGAAGTCTAGTGTGACACCTGCATTGTGATTATGGCTGAATGGATGGTGTTAGTCTGCATATTAAAACAGGAAGTAGAGAAGGTTTTGGAGGAAAATAATGAGTTCAGTTGTGGACATGTTGACTTTATGTTATTCACTAGCCAAGAAGTTTGAAATGTTTAGACGTGAGACTAGATTAGGATTAGACAAATAAATCCAAGAATCATGTGCATAGATATAATCATTGAAATACAGTTGAAGAGTATAATATAGTTGAATTGTTGTTGTGCTTGTGTGTTTGTCCTTCATTTTCAGAGTACTATGACATCAAGATGATGATATGACTTGCCATTGACTTTGATTTGAGTGAGGGAGGGTTGTGCAGGTCACCAACCTCACCTTCTTCTCCTGAGCCATCTGGGTCCAGTGGCCTGATATTCATCACAATGAATGGAAATGGCCCAGGATGCAATGGGAGACCCTGACCCTTTCAGACTTACGTCTTAAAAAAATCTTACTTTGAGTGAGATACACCCATTCAATGAATAGCCTTTTTTAATTTACTCAAGGGATGGCCCCTTAATAAATAAAATCAAACTAGGAGGGGAAGACCCTCAGGGTTCCTGGGTAAAAGAGAAAAAATTACAATTTAGTTATTACATTCACTCTGTGATAAATAGGTGGGGACTAGATGCTAGTTGAATATAAAGTTGCTGGGTCACCAGGTGAAATACAATTGAAGAGAAGAGAAGACAGAGCCTTAGGGTACAATGTGCTTAACAGGTATGGCCTAGATGAAGATCTAGTGCAGGAGAACAAGAAGGCATAGTAGATAGTAAGGAGGAGAATTAGGGAAGAGCTGTGTCATGGAAAAAGAGGTTGATGAACATCATGAAAAGTTGCTAACAGGTCAAGAAGGATGAATACTGGGAAAAAGAATCCTTACATTTCATGATGAGGAGACCATTCAAAACTCAAAAGTTTCAGTTAAATATGAAGATAAAAGTCATACTGCAGAGAATTAAGAAGGAAGTAGAGGCATTAATTATCATTGGTAGACTTTTTTAGGACTTTAAGCAGAAATGAGTGAAGATACATAGAATGTTAGCCAGCAGGGAAAGATGGAACAAGTGAGGATTTTTTGAGGATCAGGGAAACTTGGGCTTGTATGCAGACAACAGAGAAGTAGTCAGTGGATAGAGAGAGATTGGAGATAAAAGAAAGTGAAAATGATGGAGAGGAAAATCTGCTGGTGATGACATGATGTAATGGTTGCACTTGGGTATGTAGAAAGGTTAATCTTGGCAAAGACAAGGTTCTAATTTTCATATGGGACCACAACAGAAGATGATAACATGGAAGAAGGTAAAATTAATGACGTGAGATGAGAAGGGAGAAGAACAAGCTTATGGCAATTGGCCTCATTTTTTTAGGTTAAGTGAATCAAGGCTCTTTTCTGAGATGGTGTAGGAGGAGGGGAAGTTTGAGAAGAAATGGAAAGGTTTGGAAGAGCTGCCATGGAAAGTAGGATAATGAGTCAATTAAAGAGACATAAAAGGACTGCCTTTGAGGGCCCAACTGGGATCATGTAACAAAAGTTTTAGTGGACCCACTTATGAGCTTAACAAATAATTGCTTCAGCACCTCTAGGAAGGGAATCAGCTAGTACGACTTTTTCTTTGTCTCTGCCCCTTACTCGATGATCTCTCAGTTGTGGTATATCGCTGGGGGTGGTGGTGGAAGAAAAGCAGTTTGTTCCTCTTCAGATCATTTAGCTCTCTCGTCTTCACAAAAAGACTTAACTCTTTTTTTTATGATCTGATTTGACATGTAACCTTTTTCTTCCCCCTTGGAGGATATATTAAACAATGTGCATAAAAGTTGGTTGATGATGTTATATGGGAATACATTGTTTAGGTACAGGTTGGACCAGGTGAAATTTGAGGTCTATTCCAACTCTTGAAATTCCGCGATATGCTTAATGAAATGAATGCTACAGCTGCATCTTATTTGCTTATTTTATCATGTTGAAATTTTATATATTTAAATGTTTTTGATATTTTAAGGCAGAATGTTTTCTGGGATGAGAGTCAGGTGATTTAGGCTTCAAGTCCTTGCTTTGACAGTAACTCACTCTGTGACTTTAGGCAAATCATACAGATTGTGATTAGAGTTAGCGTCTTCTCTGAGACTCAGTTTTCTGTACCATGAAGATAACTGTATCTTACAGAATTGAGTGGTGGGCCAAATGAAGAAAAAAAATAAATGCCCTTTGTAAATTGTAATACCATTATGCTAGTATAAATGTAAGAAGTAAAACAAACAGAAAACCTTTCACTACTATTTCTAATAATTCTGCTGAGATGTACTAGATTCAGGACTAGTTACTACCAAACTGTGAAGTAAGAAAAACATTGCTCTTCATTCCTTTTCAATGTTCCCCATTGGTGCCTATTGCCCCCAGGGTGTAACTGCCCCATTGTCAATCCCAAACTGACCTCTGGCTTCCCAAGACATTCACCTAGTTCCAATATCTCTGATCATAATGGTGATCTTGATTTATCTCTCAAATTTCCCCTCGTCAAAATTTCCCTGCCCATGTCTCATTTGAACAGGCCCAGAACTCTTCTTAGGAAAGGTGGTTGCTCTGTGGAAAATTAATCCATGCCAAAAATTGACAGTGACTTAATATAATATTCCTCTTGGGATATTACTGCTCTTACAGCTATTATCTTTTATTTTAATTTTTAAAACGAGGCTGTCCAAGAAACTCAATGCTTTGACTCAAAGTAATAGATGCTTAAGAAATAAAATTTAACCATATTAGCACACTAATAGAGTTGAAATAGATTTTAACAAGGCATATGCGACTGCATAGTCTATACATAATGGTTTAAAGCTTTGAACAAAGAAGAAAATTACTAGCTACTGTATGAGAAAGGATCCTATTATTAGCAACAGTTGTATCTGCTAACAATCCAGTTTTGTAATCCTCATGTTTTCTGACAAGTGAAGAGAATGGTGATTTATAGCACTGCATGGTATTCCTTTCAAAAGATACACAATAACACTGACATACTTTACTTGGTATCTTGGAATGGTTCTTTCTATTATTTTCCCAAAGGGTATTCTTTATCTTTGCATTGCTTACCATGGCTGGGTACATTTTCAGATTTGCTTCCTTATTCACAATGACAAGGAAACAATCAATTCATACTGTTTTGGGCTTTATGAATTACCTAACTATGGATTCTTTTCAAAGGTTTTAAAGTTTGCACAAAATCTGTGAATATAGTTTACAGCACAAAGGGAAGAGTGCAGGAGATAGTTGCAAAAAGAAGCACTTATGTAGACACTACAACTTGGTAAAGTTATTTTTAAAAGAAAAAAATAGATGATGTTTAGTCTTATTGGGTAAGTACCCCTTAATTTTATACTGTGTAGGCAGCCAAATGCTATTTATTTTGTATCATGATGTAGTCCAAAGAGTTTTTGATATGGAGGCCAAAAACCTATGGTCCTGAATCTGTTATTTAAAAGCTAAGTTACAAGCATCATTTCTGTATAATGCTAATATTTTATTAAACAAATCAAGTGGAAAAGTCATAGGAATGCCAAGAACTCAGCAACATTTCCACATTAAAAGATAACTCATAACATAGTTAGGCATTCTTTCCAGTAGTGATGATGGTAACCTCTCCACGTCTTCTCATCCTGTGTAGAGTTTGTACTTGCCACATTTCAAATACTCTCCCATTTATCTCGCCCAACATCAGAAAGACCCAGGTTCAAGTACAGCTTTTTTTAAAATGCTAATTTTGTAAACCTGGAAAAGTCATATAACCAATTCTTTTGAACCCTGATGAAATCTTCAAAATCATAAGTTGCAAAAAACTTTATTATTAGCATTGTAAAAAAAAAGTTTTCCACAATGGAATTCTGTGCACACATGAAACAGGAGGTTTAGACAATGATGATGTTGGTAATAAGGATGATAATGCTACTATGCAGAAGCCAAAGGACCTTTAAAATACTTTATTTCAAAAACACATATTTGATTCCTTCCTTAAGTGGAAAAAAAAGGTAGCCAAAATTATAGCTGTGATTACAAAATATTACAGAGGAAGATGATGGGAAATAAGAAAATGCATTGCTTCAAAAAAGAATATAGTACAAAAGAAAATAAGCATAAAACTTGACACTAAACTCACATAAAGCAGGTTATCCCATCAGCATCTATAGATGAAATTTATGAAAACAACGGATTAAATGTGAAATGGACAGATTTGCCAGTACTTCTAATGTCCCATTCTCTAAAACCTTAGCTTTGGTGAGGAAATGAAAATGACATTTTAGAAGATAAGGTTGTATAGAGTACTTAGATCTAACCAAATACATACAAAGGAATTGCAAGAAGTGACAAAATTATGAAGCCACTCAGAGATCAATTTTCAAGATAATTTATAGAAAGAAAAAAATGATAGAAAGGAAAAGGATATCAATGTTCGCTCATTTCATTATTATAAAATATAATAATGTTAATTATTACTCAGAAAAAATGGAGGCCAATAAGATATCAGTAACTATTAATCTACATGCCTATTAACTTATCAAGATGATTTGTGATTCAGCCTTGAGGAAAATTTGAGAGAGAAAAAAATGCAGATTTTTACAGATTGTCTACATAAGACAGAATCTTTACATTGAGATAATTGGTGAAATTGATAATTGACATTATGGAAAATTCAAAACATTTTCTGGATCTTTCTATTTCATTAAAAAAAAAAAACTTTAGACTCAGTAGAAAAGATCACAGTTTTATGGGAACTCTTACAATAAGATTCCAAGCATAAATTAAAATTTACTTATCCATCAATCAAAAAAGCATTCAATTCCTAGTGGGTGGTGGGTAGTGGTGATGCAACTACAAAGAATGAGACAATTCTTACTCACCAGAAGCTTATATTATAATGGGAGAGGTGCCTAGTATATGCGCATATAAATAATAATATAAAAACAAATAGTAAATACAAAGAGAACAAATACAAAGTATTTATATCCATAGCAGTGTCAGAGGGAGGATACTAACAGTTAAGGGGGAAGTAAGGAAAGGATTCACATATAGAAAGGGTGCTTGAGCAGCTTCAGAAAGGAAGGCAAAAATTCTACAAGATGGTGAAGAGAGAATGCATTTTAGGCAAAGAAGTTGGCTGGTGCAAAGTCATAGAAATAAAAGACAAAGTATTGTATACGAGGAACAGAGAGAAGGCTCATTTGGTCTTAGAGAAGAGTTCAGTGCAGAAGAGGAGGGAACATCTATTGGGACTTGAAAGATAGTTTGAGTGTATATTTTGAAGGGCATAAAAAGGTCAGCAGAGGAAATGTTTGAGGGGATTAAGACACTCTCAGTAGAGTCAGTAGAGTTGTTAGCTGACTCAACAATTATCAAGAACAATTTGGAACTATGTCCAGAAGATTGTAAAACCATGCATACCCAGCAATATCAATACTATGTCTGTATCCCAAAGAGATAAAAAAGGAAAAAGTACATATCTGTATCAGAAAAAATATTTAAAGCATCTCTTTTAGTGATAGCAAAGAATTAGAAATTGAAGGAATTCCAATCAGTTGGGCAGTGGCTGAACAAGTTGTGGTATAAGAATTGTGATAGAATACTATTGTACTATAAGAAATGAAAAGCAGGATGTTATCAGAAAAACTTGGAAAGATTTACATGAACTGATGCAAAGTGAAGTGAGCAAAACCAGGAGAGCATCATAAAGTAGCAGCAATATTGTACTACTGTTGTTGTTGTTGCGTTTGTCCTTTATTCTCAAAGAAGACCATGCCATCAGGATGATGACATGACTTGCAGTTGACTTTGACTTGAGTGAGGGAGGGCTTTGCAAGGTCACCCACCTCACTTTCTTCTCCTGAACCATCTGAGTCCAATGACCTGATATTCATTAGGACAACAGGAGATGACCCAGGATGCAATATGAGATCCTGACCCCTTATTACGTTCTCAGTTTGATGAGATACTCTGATTCAATGAGTAGATGTCTTTAAATAGTTATTCAAGAAGACAGAGAGATAGAAAGAGGAAAAGAGAAAAAGAGAAAGAGAGAGAGGCATTAAAAGAGAGAGAGAAAGAGAAAAAGAAAGAGAGAAACAGAGAGAGAGAGAGAGAGAGAGAGAGAGAGAGAGAGAGAGAGAGAGAGAGAGAGAGAGAGAAGAGAGAAATTTGGCAGGACTAATAAAAACAGTAGGTTTACTGGAATAGTAAGATCTAATGAAGAGTTTCAAGAATATAGTGACATCAATATATTTATAAGCAGTAAGGAAGGGACAAGTAGATGAAAATAGTTTGAGGACAAGAGAATTAGAATGATTGACGTTGCAACCTGCTGGAGAATATGGCAGAAAATAAGCTTAAGGCAGTGCTATGCTGGATTCATCTTGTACTGGCTCAACTGATTGTGAAATTTTCAGAGTGAAATCTACATCACAGAAAACAGAAAAGATTACAAACAAGGCCCTGATTTATTACTTTAATGGTTTTCTAGACTTAAGAATGGGATAGATAAAATATGAATTATGCAGATTAAACTTAAAAGTGTTTCCTGCATCTTCAGAGACTCAGTTGTTAAACATTTACCAGCATGCCTGTGGTTTAAGGGCACACATAGAGGGTTTAGCCCTGACAAAGAGAAGTCCTACCTTATTAACAGGGATAGGAGAAAGAAAGCAAAGGTCATGTCAAGGGATTTTAGGATGAAGAGGATAGTAGAAAATGGAGCCCATGTTGAATAAGTGAAGTTTTCTAAGCAAAGTGTAAAACTTGTGTGGGAAGCCTGAGGAGGGAAAATAAATCTTAGAATAGCTTCAGGGCAATGAAAAATGGAATATATTAGGGAAAAATAAACAGAGTACCTCAATTCAATGAGGGTTTATTACAGCTGGATAACTGGTATAATGTATTCAGCAAGGATAGTTGCGTAGGTTACTCTAGCTCCATTCTAACAGAAGGTAAGTAGAACTGGAGGAGGTGAAAGATGAAAGGTGCCAAAGTTTGGCAAGGGATGAGTGTGACAAGATAAATAGGAAAAACAATTCAAAAACTGAAGAAAGTGTAGAGTTGAAATGATAGTGTATAAGGTAAAGATAAAGATCAGAAAGTGAAGGCAAAGATGGGCTAACAGCCTGAGATATTACTGACAGGTCTAGGTTTTGGAAGTTGTGATGAGAATGAATGGTAGGTTTTAAAAGGGTGAGGTGTAGTGAAAGAGAATGATAGTTTACTGTTAGAGGAATATTAGAATTTTTCATTAAGATTTTGGAATATTTATTGGCAATACTGAGACCCAGTGTGTGACTAGGCTTAGCAGAGATGGAGTGAAGGAAGAGAATATGGAATTTAAGGAGATTGGTGTATTGGAAGATTAAGGAGTATAAGAGAATGTCCAGGTAATGGTTGAAGTTTAAGGACAGGAGGGACTTGTGTGTGTTTGTCCTTTGTTGCCAAAGAAGACCACGCCATCAGAGAAATAATGACATGACTTGCACATGACTTTGTTTTGAGTGAGGGAGGGCTGTACAGGTCACCAGACTCACCTCCTCCAGAGCCATCTGAATCCAGTGACCAGATATTCATCAGGATGACTGGAGATTACTCAGGATGAGGCAACTGGGATTAAGTGACTTTTCCAAGGTCCCACAGCTAGTGAGTGTCAAGTGTCTGAGGTAAGATTTGAACTCAGGTCCTCCTGACTCTTGCACTGGTACTCTATCCACTGCACCACCTAGCTGTCCCATAAGGACAGGAGCTAGAAAGGAAAGGAAATTGTGAACCAATTGTAAAACCCTTTGAGACAGGAGGTAGAATGAGCTGTGAATTGTGGATATATAGCCAACGTAGTATGGATTGTGTGGAAAATTTTGATTAAATGGATTTAATAGGAAGAGTGGTTGCTGAGTGATAGTAGTTAAGGAAGAGTTTGAGAAGCAGAAGTAGGGAGCACGGAATATACCAATAGTCCTTCTAAGACCACTTGTGAGAGATGGACTGTGAGAGACTAGAGAGGATGACCAAGCAAATACTGACATGAAGGGGCAGCCAGATCTTAGTGAGAGCTTGCAGATGGAAGGGGTGCTGGAGAAATAGATACAGAATAAAATTGTTAGTTCATTATGGAACAGGAATTGCAAAGGTCTCAGTGGAATGGGTGGGTAGGGTAGGAGTGGGACCTAGAAACAAATGAGATAAGATTTGTAAAGCATTTAACACAGAAACTAGTATGTTGTACATACATAATAAACAATATTTATTTCCATTGCTTGGGGCATAGACTTTTTGTGAGGTATGGTCTGAAAAGTAAATCATTTTACCTATTTGAGCTTTAATATATTATCACTTGGATAGAATCTATACTCTGATACAGTCCTATAAGTTATCTGATTATGTATTTTAGATTTTACTTATTCTCATACTAGTAAGTTGGGCTTTTATGTAACATTATCATGGACTTTTATATAACATACCATGGGGCTTAGAGTAGATTGTTTTTAGTGATTTTCCTCAGTTGTGTATTGGTTGGGTTTTTTTGGCAGTTTTTTAATTTATAAAGTTGATATCATGCAGCAACTATTAATCCTAACATGATTTTTTTATTGGGATTTCTTTTGGGGATATCCTAAATTCATTATATATCTCTCCTAATTATTGTATCAAAGTTATACAAATTATTAATTTTAAACCTGTGGGGCTAGAGTCTTAAACTGTTTGGCATCAAGACAGATGCTCACTTCTGCTTGTTAAACTTGGCAGACATATTTACAAAAAAAAAATCCTCATTCAATAACAAGATAAAATTTAAAATTTGCAGGTTTGAGTTAAAAATGTTTTCAATTACAACTGCCTATTTGATATTTCTGGCTTTCCTTTTCTTTCTTACGCAAATAAGAAAGACAGCCTTCCTTGGGATTTAAATTCTGACTTGAAAAGGGGACATAAATACATAATGGACTCAAAATAATATTTTGTTCTCTATAACAAAGAGGTGTCACAGCAGGCCAGTAGTAATGTGGTAGCCTCCATTTAAACTATACTTCACTCTAGTTTTTTACTGTTTCTCAGAGCAAATCTTTCACGCAAATGCTAAAAGAACTGCATGAGAACGTTCTTTTTTCTGTCAAGGCAATGACTAGTCATGACCTATGTCACAAAAAATTATGAAACACCTGATTATGATCAAAGTCTTTTTGAACAGCAATTTTAAACGCTATTAAAAGTGGTACCTCAAATAGATCCAACTGCTTCTGTCAAAAATAATATGTACCAAATCAAATGTTTATCATGGTGCTATAATCAACTATAGAACATTTTTTATGCTAGGTTCCAAATAATAATCCTCTCTGGAATACATTTTATACTAATGTAGCAAATACTATATATCATGAAGTGGGCAAACTAATTTGAAATATGAAGGATGAGAGATGGCCTTTTCATCAATGGTTTTGATATGACTGGATTTTCAGAGTGTCTGAAGTGACAAATTAATGTTCCCACGCGCTGTATGATTTTGAACTGGGAAGATCACAGCAAGTGGCTAGATTATGAGTCCTGTTAAATGTCACAAAGAGAAAAATCCAGGATTTTGGAATTTGACATTTCTGGCATACAAGCACTGCCTCTCTCTATCCCAATAGGATGCTACAATGCACTGTGCACTGTAGGAGCCTCTAAGTTCAGAAAATTCTTTTCACTTGAAATGACTTCATACCACTCCTTGGAAGCTCCTCTTCCAAAATTTATAGGACTAGTAGCAAAGATTTAATAATTACTAGAATAACACAGAACTAAAGAGGGGCAATCATGACAAGTGGCAGGTTTAGAATGGCATTCTGTTACAAAAATGGGAATATTTTTACAGTCTGAAGACACAGAATTGACACTGCCCAAATGAATCTTTTTGACCTATTTCATAAACCCTTTGTTCAAAGTGAATATTAAACATTTGATTTGGTGATGGTAAACTCCTATAATCAGTGACTACCAGCTCCAGTCAAATTCTTTCTCCAAGTTCCAAATGAGAATGGCAGTTACTGAATAGTACTTCATCGTTACTCACTAGTAGTTATTATTGAATGAAGTGACATTGGCTTCCTAGAGAAGTGGTTAACCACCTGCAGGTGTTCAAGGCACAAAATAGTTGGCAAACCCCTGCCACCAGACTGAAGGAAAACATCCTTTTTATATCATGATACACTGTGAAAGTAAAAAAATTGAAGGATAATTTATCAAATGCCTCGCTAGTTTATATCTCTGCCTGCTTAAGTGTGGAAAACAATATTGATTTTTTTCCATATCAAAGAGCTCAAGCAATGCCAAACAATTGCAACACCTCAAGAAAATAATGTGGAGAAATCTAAGCTTACAAAACTGTTATAATAGAGATCTATTCATATGAGTGTATATATGTATATACACACAGAGATATGATTCCTTTCTTTACAAGAAGATTTATATACTAAGGTCTGTGTAAGTAACACATTTTGTATTTAAATGCTACAGTTTTCCTTGAGAGAAGCCACTGAAGAGGAGAAATGATAGAAAAAAAACAGACAAAATTAGAAGTTACTGTAACCTGTAGCTTGATCAGATATGAAGATAAAAGATCTCTGAAAGTCCAATGCAAGTAAGAAGGAATGATAATATTCACTTTTCACATAGCTTTTCAAGAAAACAAGTATCGTAGGGGGTGATATTTTTAGAGCAACCTCAAAATCCTTACTCAGGATGGCCCAGAATCATTTCTGGAAGGAATCAGAAATTTAAGAGTACTCATATCCAGATGAGAATATCTTCTTTTCTGTGGTAGCTACTTAACCTCTAAAAGATAACTTGGGGATAGACCTAGACCTGTAGAATATCTGATCCTCCAGACTCCCAACCAAAATAGACATCTAATGTCTAGGCAATTCTCCTAGTGATGAGCTATCCTTGACAGACTCTTTCAAAAAGCCTCAGTTGAAAAATATTGATCCAAGATGTTGGAATAAGGAATGAAATTAAAAATTAAATAAATAAAAGAGAGACAGAGATAACTAAAGAGAAGAAAATCAGCTTAGAAAGACAGACAAGAAAAAAATGTATAAAATGAAGAGTGTTGTTACAATTTAAAACGCTATAGAACAAATGTAATCCTAATGAGATTAAAGATCTTCCCCATCCATTTATGGACCTGCCCTTTAAGGGGAGTTTGAGTAGGGGAGTCCCACACATTTTGTTAATGAGGCACTACTTCTCAAGGGTTGTGATGCCCTCTGCCTCTGAAAAATGTGTAAATACTCTGAGGTCAGGTTTTACTTTGAGGCTTACTCATTGGAAGTATTGTATTAGTTTGGCCAGATGAGATTCTGGGTAGCTGCTAAGGAGTCCCCCCCAGCTTTGAAAACCCAGATGTTGGTGCTTCTCTCTCTGGTAACTTTGCTTGTATTGTCAGACAGTTATCTGACTGTTGATCTTTGATGTATGTGTTGCTAATGGTCAGGCAACTGGAATCCCTGTCTGCTGATTATTATTTCTTTGTATTTTCTCTAAAGTTCGGTGTGTTGACTTTTTCCCCTGAACTAAGTGAATAATATATATGTGCTTGATTAAAGTGATTGTTGATCCCTCAAAAGCTGTCTTTCCTTTTAGAAAAGCAGATCTAAGAACCTGTACAACAGGCTCTCCTGAGTATGTTGAGGTCTTTGCTTTTATAACAAGAGAATCACCTTAAGATTCAGAACTATTGAAAGTGGGAACAGAATTCACCTATGAATTTCTAAAAGGTGTCATCATGTGAATAAGAAAGAAATTCAGAATTGTTACTGGTAAGGAAATTACAAGGGCAGCTAGATGGTACAGTCAATAGAGTGTCAGGCATTGATTGAGAAAGACTCCTCTTTACAAGTTCAAATTTGGCCTCAGACACTAGTTGTGTGATCCTGCACAAGGCACTTAACCCTATTAACCTCAGCTTCCTCATTTGTAAAATGAGAGGAAGAAGGAAATGGCAAAACATCCCAGTATCTTTTAAAGGAAAATCCCAAATGGGGTAATGAAGAGACAGCCACAACTGAAACAACTGAACACCAACAAAGGAAATTAGAAGACCAAATAAATGGAGAAGTAATACCTTTGAGGTGAAAAGGGTTGGTTAAATCTTAAAGTAAAGCTCATATATCTGAGTGTAGATGGAATGTTGGAGCTGGATTCAGGAGGACCCGAATTCAAATCCTGCTTCAGATATTTACAACCTGTACCACCCTAGACAAGTCATTTAATCATTTTCTGTTATTTCATTTTTAAATAAGGGGTCTCAATTTTGGGACTTCTAAGGTAACTTCCAGCTCTGTATCTATGATGCTTTGTTTCTAAAATGAGAAAATTCAAGTTAAAATAACCCTTCATACTCATCAGTATATAACACAGGAATGTTTCTTGGTGTGATTTTCTATATCTGGATTGATAACAGAAATCAAAAGAATAGCAAAGTTTACATTTCCTTCTGATAGAATGACTTAACAGATTAACCTAACAAAGGTAATAATGAAAGAAATAAGTTGGACTTCCTCAAAAAGTTTGAAAAGTTACAGAACTGATTAAAATGTAGAATCCAACAGCATAACATCTGAACATTTGATCCAGGAAGATCTAAATAAATACCAAATGCAAGCAAGGTCTAAAAATTACTATTACATGAAGACATGTACTATAGTTAATGACATTTGACAGGGTTGAATTCAAACCAGAAAAGGATAAAAAGATAAGGCAGAGGTTACAGAATCAGAGTAAAACACTCTTAAATGCATATGTGTACTTAATTTCAGAGCAAATTTATTAAGGAAAACAAAATTTCGTAAGACATAGTTTGAAAATGGTAAAATGGGGAATTTAAAACCTTTTATTGCAATAGGATAGATGTAAAAAATACAAAGATATAAAAAGATATAAAAATAATTATAGAAGAAGTAGAATATGAAATTAACTAGATATACTCAGTTTTTTAGGAAACTTAATGTGAAAAACAATCCAAAAGATGGAAGAAAGAATTCAACCTAAGAGGAAGATGAACTATTGAAGGTCACATAGAAATAGATAAAGCAGATGACCCAGAAGAGTATAATATCTGGTTTCAAGGAGGACAAGGTTTCCAGGAAGAGGGGAAAACGACAAATATGTCAAGAAGGATAAAGAATGAGAGTGGACTTTTATAAGATGCAGTGTAATAGTGGATAGAATGTTGGAATTGGAGTCAGCCAGGTTGGATTCAGATCTTATCTCAGACATTGGACATGACTTGATCTCTCTGCATCTCAATTTCTTTCACTATAAAATGGGGTAGCTGGACGAAATAAAGATTAGCTGTGCGATTATAAGGAAATCACTTAAAACCTCAGTTTCCTCATCTGTAAAAAGAAAGGATAATAACCTCACTATCTGCCCCAAAAGCTAATTGAGGAGAAAGATATTTGCTGAACTTGGATGCTCCTTTCATGTAAGCTTTATTATCTAGGGATGAATAAGTCTTTGGTGAACTCCGAAAGATGAAATTTAGTATATTGTCAGGGGTGGATGTCAGGCTACAATAACAATAATTTATATAGAGCCATAAGATTTATACTGGATGTTACAAGTATTATCTCATGCTATCCTGAAAACAAGCTTGGGAGGTATGTGTTACTATTTTTATTGTACAAATGAGGAAAGTGAATCAGACAGTAGTTTAGTGACTTGACAAGGGTTATAGCTAATAAGTATTTGAGGAGGGATTCAAACTTAGGTCTTCTGACTGTGGAAGTCCTCTGTTATCAGTATTGGGTCACCTAGCTTCCAATTAAGGGGCAAAAAGGGAAGATGGTAGTAATAGATTATATTTTCCCCAAGACAATCTGTTGATGAAAGCAAAGGGAGAGGTGAGACTAATTTCCTGGGTTAGATGGTTAGAGGGAAGGTGCTTCTAGCACTGGGCAAGTATGAGCACTTTTATAAGTCCATGGAAAGGGCTTGGAGAAGGATAGATTCAGGTATAGATTACACTTTCAAGAAATTAATTGGTGAAAAATAGAAACAGGAACATATGAAAGAAATGTATGTTAATCAAGACCCAGGAATTGTCATAGGACATATAAAAGGCAAGTAGTTTGAGTATGCTGGGTCATCTGTATAGATATTAGTGTTCTCTAAATGAGCTGATCTTCCCAAACTGCTCTGTGTGGTTATAGCCCTAGGTAGGACAACAAAATGTAAGCTTTCTGAGGGCAAGAACTATTTGATTTTTGTACTTATATCCCCAGAACCTGGCACAGTGTCTTGCAAATTATGGACATAATAAATGTTCTCTGATTCTTCCCATCAAAGAGGGGATTATTAAGGTGAAATATTTCATGAGAAGCCTTTTCCAGTCTCCCATAATGCTAAATTTTCCCCTCTGAAATTAGCTTCCATCTATCTCCTCATCTTTTATGCATATAGTTGTTTGCATGTGGTCCCTTGAATTAAAATGTGACCTCCTTAAGGGTAGGGATGGTAAGGACAGTTTTTGTTCTAAGTCTTATGTGTGTGTGTGTCTGTGTGTGTGTGTGTGTGTGTATTACCAGCATAAAGCATAGTGTCTGACAGATATTAAATACTTACCAAATGCTTTTTGACTAACTCATATTTTTGGATAATGTTACTTTATCTGTTGTTTTTCCTGATTGTTTTTCTTCGTTTAAAAGAGGTTTTATTTGAAACAAAGAAAGGACCATTTTAAATGACCATGATGCAATGATCAAATGTGTCCATAAAACTTATTAAAAAGTAAAGAAAGGAATGTAACCTGTCTTTGGGGCAGGGAGGTTCTTCTATCTCTTAAAGACAGGGAATGTAAGCAAATAAATGTTTGCTGAATAGTAGCTTGAATTGATATCACAACCAAGGAAAAGTTTTGGTTAGGTTAAAGAATGAGGTTTGGGATGGGGGAAGACAGGGATGAAAGAATGATGGAAGAAGCTAGAGAGAAGAGATAACTGATTGAACAAGAACTTTAGAGAGGCCGCAAGGGATATTACTAAAGATATGTCTTCAGAGAGAAAGAGGGACAGTTCTTCTGATGAGAGAGGAAAGAAGGATGGAGTGCGCACAAAGGTACAAAGAAATTAAGAAATGGATGGAAGGCATTCATGTTGAATGGCCTTAGTCTTCATCAGGTAGATCAGCTCATTCTGAGGGAGTAAGGGGGATCCCAGTGACAGTTTTCTATAGCTTCCACCTATGCTTTGAATTCAGAATAATATCACTATCTCTGACAGAAAACAGGCAAAGAAAAATGGTGCAAAGTCCAACATATTGTGTAAGTTACACCAAAAGAAACTGATAAAAATAATAATAGGGGAAACACCCACTGTTTAGTGAGGTAGCAAGGCCAACTGAAGTCATCTCTTGTGAGTGCTGAAGGAAATGTGAGTGTTAGCTGCTAGGAGTAGAGCTGGATTTATCTCAACAAGGGGCTTGAGAAAAGAGAGCTTTTTGAATGGTAACAACTTAGAAAATATTTCTGGTTCAAATATAGCACAAAGATTACTGGTATAGATTGGCATTTGTTATTTGACAGTCCCTAATAAATCGTTGTTCTTTTGAGAAGGTGCTTATCAGATCTTATGTAGATAGCCATCTCAGCTAGGTGGTGCAGTGGATAGAGTAGCAGTGCAAGAGTCAGGAGGACCTGAGTTCAAATCTCACCTCAGACACTTGACCTTCACTAGCTGTGTGACCTTGGGCCAGTCACTTAACCCCAATTGCCTCATCCTGAGTCATCTCCAGTCATCCTGATGAATATCTGATCACTGGATTCAGATGGCTCTGGAGGAGAAGTGAGGCTGGTGATCTGCACAGCCCTCCCTCAGTCAAAACAAAGTCAAGTCATCATTTCTCTGACGGCATGGTCTTCTTCAGCAATGAAGGATGAACACATAGCTATCCATCTACCGTAATTTGTCATAGAAGAGGAACATGAGTTTTTCAGAATTACTTCCTCATTGATTCTGGTTTTTAAAGTTCAGTTAACTGCTTTTCTAACACCTGTCTTTAGACATTGTGTTGTTTGTTTATTTTTTGTTGTTGTTGTTGTTGTTGCTGTGGCTGTTGTTTACTCAATGATACTCTGCTTGGCTTTGTTACTATACACACAGGAAGGTAAAACTACTGCATGTTATGGCAGCTAAGAGGTTAAACTTGCTAGGAGTTAAACAGCCGAAACTAAACTCTACAAAAAAATAAAAAAATAAAAGAGAGGAAAGAGATCCTGGGCAAAAGATGCTTCAGGTTCAAAGATGAAAATATTTAGATTTAACCTTGCCACCTTTTCCCTCATCACTTAGCAATGCACATATTCATTATTTTTCATGCACAAAAAATAATCTTGCGATGGGCCTTAAAGAAATGACTCAGCTGAACTGTCAGAACAAAAATGGGAAGGAAACTGTTCTTCAGGGAAATACTGAATTACCACACAACTAGTACCAGACTAATGATATATGATGAATGAAGTCAGTGATAGGCAAACCCAGTAGGACTGTCATCAGGATGGCAGAAGACTCTTCTACTCCATTGTAGCTTGGATTGGTCAAGTGCAAACCTACAATAATGCATGTCAAGGATGAATGAGAAAAAAAAAAAAGATTGGGTTATGTTGAACTAATGCCTATATAACACTTAGGGAAAAAAAGATTAGGTAAAACCAGTAAACACTCTAAATATATGAAGTGATGGTAATGTGACTTAATTAATAAATGGTCTTACTAAGAAGACATCATATTCTGTTCCCCATAGATGCTAAATGTATACATTTATTCAACTACTTCCATAAATCTCTATTTCTTTTATGTTACTCTATGACTCTGGAATGGCACAGTTGAAGGAGGATTAGGAAATGAAAACATGTAAATTATTAGTCCTTTCAACATTGTTAAGATAGGATCTGCCCTCTCCTTAAAAGCACATAGTCTCACAAGGCTCAAAAAAAGCAATTTTATTTTTACTAGAGATAGATAAGACATTTATCTAAGCACACACAAAGTTAACTATAACTCTCAGAGAGTAATTGACCTCCAGAGACCTGTCCCATTTAGATGACTTAAAGGACTACCATGGAGGAGTTTTGAAATATATGATGCAAGTAGATTTTCCTACATTTCATCTGCCATTCATAAATTGTCCATCTCAACTATGTTGCTTACTTTTTAGAGGTTTTGATCTGATCTCGGTTTAATATACCACTTGGTGTTTTCCTCTCCTCCCTGACTACCCCCTCAACGTAGATATTCCCACTGATGTCCTCCGTTGCCACTCCACTACAAGTGTCCTACATTCCCAAATGGACATTGGCTCCCTCCCATCTCTCTCCTCTTTGTACTCTGTTTCCTAGAGACCAAATTGACTGTTTTCTTAAATTCAGTTCTTCCTCAGAGATAAAACTGAACCTCCAGCATTTCAAAAATTCTTTTCTTTTTGTAATCAAATTTATTTATTTTCAGGTTTCAACTTTCACTCCCACACAATTTTGAATTTCAAATTTTCTCCCTATCTCCCCCTCCCCCCACTCCAGGACATCCTTTCCTCCCATCTGCCCTTCCTTCTATTATTGCCACCCCGCCCCCCATTTTCTTCCCTTCTCTCTTCCTGGGGGTAAGATAGATTTCTATACTCCATTGCCTATATATGTTATTTCCAAGTTGCATGTAAAAAACAATTTTTTACATTCATTTTTAAAACTTTGAGTTCCACAATCTCTCCCTTCCCCCCTTTCTACCTACCCTCATTGAGAAGGCAAATGATTTGATATAGGTTATACATGTATAGTCATACAAAACACTTTCATAGAAATCATGTTGTGAAAGACTAACTATATTTCCCTCTATCCTGTCCCATGCTCCATTTATTCTATTCTTTCCTTTGACCTGTCCCTCTCTAGAAGTGTTTGCTTCCAATTACCCCTTCCCTCAATCTGCCATGCCTTATCTTATCCCCACTCTCTTATCCCCTTCCCTACTACATTCCTGTAAGGTAAGATAAACTTCCATACCCAAATGAGTATGTATGTTATTCCCTCCTGAAGTCAAATATGATGGAAGTTAGGCTCACTTATTCCTTCTCACCTCCCCTTCTCCTCTTCCATTGTTAAAATTCTTTCTTGCTTCTTTTATTTGAGGTGATTTACTACATTCTACCTTTCCCTTTTTCTTTCTCCCAGTACCTTCCTCTCAACACTTTATTTTTTGGGTATCCTCCCTGCATATTCAACTCACCTGTGACTCTCTCTCTCTCTCTCTCTCTCTCTCTCTCTCTCTCTCTCTCTCTCTCTCTCTCTCTCTATATATATATATATATATATATATATATATATATATGCATATACATACACACACATATGTGCACATATATACATAAATACGCACACACACACACACACACACACACACACACATATATATATATATATATTCCCTCCAGCCCTAATACTGAGAAATGTCTCATGAGTTACAAATATCATTGTTTCATGTAGCAATGTAAACAGTTCAACTTCAATAAATCCCTTATGATTTCTCTTTACTGTTTATATTTTCATGCTTCTCTTGATTCTTGTATTTGAAAGTCAAATTTTCTACTTAGCTCTAGTCTTTTCATCAAGAATGCTTGGGAGCCCTGTATTTCATTGAAATTCCATTTTTTACCTTTAAGGATTATACTCAGTTTTGCTGGGTAGGTGATTCTTGGTTTTAATTGTAGCTCCTTTGAGCTCTGGAATATCATATTCCAAGCCCTCTGATCTTGTAATGTAGAAGCTGCTAAATTTTGGATTATCCTGATTGTGGCTCCAAGGCACTTGAATTGTTTCTTTTTCACTCCTTGCAATATTTTCTCTTTGACCATGGAACTCTGGAATTTGGCTACAATATTCCTAAGATCTTTTTCATTGGGATCTCTTTCAGGAGATGATCGATAGATTCTTTCCATTTCTACTTTACCCTCTGGTTCTGGACTATAAAGACTGTTTTCCTTGATAATTTCTTAAATGATGATGTGCAGGGTCACTTTTTGATCATAGTTTTCAAGTAGACCAATAATTTTTAAATGATGTCTCCTGGATCCTTTCTCTATGTCAGTTGTTTTTCCAATGAGATATTTCACTTTGTCTTCTATTTTTTCATTCTTTTGGTTTTGTTTTCTAATTTCCTGACTTCTTGTAAAGTCATTAGCTTCCATTTGCTCCATTCTAATTTTAAGGAATAATTTTCTTCAGTGAGCTTTTGGACTACATTTTCCATTTGGCCCAGTCTGCTTAAGACATTCTTCTCCTCCTGGCTTTTTACACTCTTTTGCCATTTGGGTTAGTCTAATTTTAAAGATGTTATTTTCTTCAGTATTTTTTTGGGGGGGGTTTCTTTTAGCAAACTGTTTACTCACTTTTCATGATTTTCTTGCATCACTCTCATTTCTCTTCCCAGTTTTTCAGGGGCTTTGTGAGCCTGCTTTCAGAGATATCTCCAGGGACCTGCAAATTCTCAGCTCCTCCAAAGTGATATGATCAAAGAAGAGGTATTCACTCCTCTCCTGGCCTGCACTCTGGTCTGTGAGCAACCACAAGCACTCTTTTTTGCCCTGGATCTGCGAGTAGAATTCCTTCTCCACAGTCACCACCAGCTCTAACATGGCAGAGTTCCTTCTTGCCCTAGGACTGCTACCCAGGACTGTGATCCATTCACTTGATTCCCCCATCTGTAGGTTGAGAGATTTAGAATCAGCAAGCCCCTGCAGCAGTGGCTGCCTGGGGCGGGGGATGAGGCCCACGTTCCTCTCTCACCCACGTGAAAGAGCTTTCCCACTGACCTTTGAAGCTGACTTTGGTATTTGTTGGTTGAAAAGTCTGGAAAGGGCTACAGCTGCCCTGAGGCCTGCTCCAGTCCCATCTGTGCAGGCTGTGGCCCACACTGGTCTGTACTCTGCTCAGAACACAGTACAATAGACCCTCCCTGTCAGCCTTACAGATTGGCTTGGGCTAGAAATCTGTTTCACTCTATCATTTTGTGGCTTTTGTTGTTCTAGAATGTGTTTAGAGTCATTTTTACAGGTATTTTGAGGGGTTTAGAAGGAGAGCTCAGGCAGATCCCTGTTTCAACTCTTCTATCTTGGCTTCAACAATATTTTATGTTCTTCACAGCTCAGCTGAGGAGAATAGTTCATTAACCTAGACACTATAAAGCCAGTCCCCAAGAGTGTTCACATCTTCCTCTTAGTCTGAAATTCAGTCACTTGCTTTTACTTTATGTCTCATTCTCTCTCCAGAGAGGGTGGGGAGAGACAGACAAAGGAGGGAGGGAGAGGGAGAGAGAATTAGAGTAGGCTGTACTGTCTAGATCATGGGTGGGGAACCTTCAGCATCCAGGCCACCTATAACACTCCAGGTCCTCAAACGCAGCCATATACAAATTTCACAGAACAAATCCCCTTAGTAAAAGAATTTGTTATGTAAATCTTGGACTCAGTCAAAAGGCCATATCCAAGAACCTAGAAGAACACATGACATCTTGAGACTGCAAGTTCCATACTCCTGAATGCTAGATGCTAGAAGATGTAGAAGGTCAAATAAAATCCTCAGACCTAAATTGGACCTCAAGGAAGAGACCCATTCAAAGGTTCAAGATAAATGAATTCACATATTCTCCCTGTAAGTGTACTGTGAGGAGCTTAGAAGTTGTGAAAAGTACACATGCTATATATGTACATGTACTATACACAACTCTCTGTTGGTATAAGTGTATTTATAACACACACATTTATATATATATATATATATATATATACACACACACACACAACTATTTTATATTTATTGATGGCTAAATAATTTATTAAGAGCTGAGTGTATACCAAAAACTTTTCTAATTTTATTTATTGTTTTTATATAAATACATACACATAGCATTTATATGTCTCTCCCATTAGAAAGTAATTGTTAGGTAGTGAGAATTGTCGTACCTTTGGTATTTCTATCCCTCATACATTGTAGATATTTAATAAATGTTTATTGATTGATTGATAATTGATTCTGTCTCTCCCACCACACCTTTCACTAAAATAGCTCAGTCAGATTGTTAAAATATTAAGTAATATGAACTTTCAGTTTCACTCTGAAAAGAGCTCAAAAAGAAAGTGAGGAGGTGTAGAATTGGTCACCTTGGGGGAAGGGGAGATGTCTGTCATTTTGACTACACTTTCGAAGGCTGAACTTTTCCTTGTTATCAGAGAACCAGCCTGGCTGAGTTTGGAGAAACCCATTAGAAGAATGACTTTTAAATGATGCATTGTTGTTTTCGGCTACAGCAGAAATTCTCACAGAGATCATCTATTTAAGTATAGAGGGAAGAATTGTGATTAGGATCCATGGGAGGGGATGTACCACATCAATGATATCATAGATTCTCCAAGGAGCCTATTGTTGTGGTTGCTGTTTAGGGAGTCTGCTGCTGTGTACAGCTATATTTCTTGTTCTCCCAGACTGAAATGATCAATGATAATCTTCTTTTCAAAGCAAGCTATCCCATCTCTGTCACTGAATGCCACTTTGATCAGTTAGTGGCAAACATTTCCCTGAATTCCTCATTCATAAGGAGTTGCTGAATGGTGAGCTTCAAGATGATATTGCATCTCCTTTTGCTCATATTATTTCAAGCCATGACTACAATTCAGGTGTCATCATCTATTGGTTTTGCTTTGCATTTCTGGGCTCTGCTGGAGTTAGGAGTACTTTGATTGTGGTGATTGTAATAGCCTGTTGATGGAGGGACTCTTATTCTTTAAAAGTATTACTAGGTCATGAAGATGAAAATAGGGTTTGAAAGCAAATCCAATCTTATACCTATAAAAAGTCAGTGTGGTCTGTAGCCCAGACAAGTACTGCTCCTGAAATATGGTAGGTTGACAAGTTCTTTACAGGGATTTAATGCCTCTTTGAAACTATGTCAGCAATTTAGGGAGCCTGGTTAGGTGACTGGGTAACTGATCAAGGTGTAAACCAACTTTAGTACAACACGTATAACACATATGCCATTTCCTAACTCCTGTCCTGTGCTAACTGTATACACTTTTAGAAATTCCACACACACACACACACACACACACACACACACACACACACACACACATGCTATACGTAGTGTGTGTGTGTATCGATATCTAAATGTGTGTGTATATATCTATGTCTCTATCTATACTGCAAAAACATTGTTCCTATCCTGGTTTCCTGAAACATTTTACCTTTTCTTTATTATTTTCACTAGCATTATCCCTCAATCCCAAATCTTCAATTTCTTGGGGAAGTTTTAAATTTAATTCCTACAGGTACCACCATACTTCCCAGCCAACCAGGTTCAGTATCTTAGAGTTATACTTATATACTCTCTCTTTCTTCTCCTTTTTCTAATCCTACCATTTGCCAAGTTTTGTCTTCTTCTTCTTCTTTCTGCTCATACAGCCTCTATGCTAACTCTGAATCCCCTCATTTCTTGCTTGGAATAAAACAAGAGACTCTTAATTGATCTCTCTGATTTGAGCATCTCCACTCTTTAATCCATCTTGTACACAGATGCCAGATTAATATTCTTAAAACATGTGCTTGAACATGTCACTCCTCTACTCACACATCTTTAGTGGCTCCCTCTTGTCTCTAGAATAAAATACAAAGTCTTCATTCTGACATTTACAGCTGTCCACAATATAGTTTTCCCCTTACCTTGACAGTTTTATTTCATATCACTCCGTTTCATGCATTCTCCATTCCAGAGAGAATGTAATATGGGCTATTCTCTATGCATGGCATTTCATCCTTTGCCTTTGTGTTTTTGCATGGGTAGTCCCTCAGGGAAAGAATCCCTGCTTATTTATTTTTGTGGAATCCCAGGCTTCCTTCCAAGAATGCTCTGAATTCACCTCTGCCCCTCAATCATTCTTAATTCTATACTCCATCTCATCTCGCTTTACCCTCTCCTTCTCTCTCTGTCTCTCTCTTTCTCTCTGTCTCTGTCTCTGTCTCTCTCTGTCTCTCTGTCTCTCTGTCTCTCTCTCTCTCTCTCTCTCTCTCTCTCTCTCTCTCTCTCTCTCTCTCCCTCTTTCTCTCTCTCTGTCCAGAACAGAACAATGGAACAGTTTATTTACATACTGGATTTTTTTTTTAATGATGGAAACTCTCTTAATTCTGATATTTACATAGAGTAGATGGGATCTTCTTTCTTATACTTGAGGCCTGGACACCAGATAATCAGCAAAGAGGAATGGGAGTCGTTGTGAAGCCTTATCATAGACTGGGAACAACTATTTTTTGTGAGAAAAAAAGACATCAGGAAAGAGGTAGGACAAATTTTAGAGGTCATTTATTTCTAAGACCATAGACTTAAATCTGAAAGGCATCTAAAGTATGTTTTCCATTTTATAGATGAGAAAACTGAGACTTGAAGAAAAATAATGATTTATGTCTTATCCCATCTTGCCAGCAAATGAAATGACTTAGAACACTCTTATTTCATTCTTTATATCCTACGTTTTCAATAAAGTCTTCAGTGCTTTTGGCATGATATGATTGAAAAAAATGAAAGTAAATTTATAACATTTTCAACTCACAGAGAAGATGTAGGTAGGGTGGTTGTCTAATTTCTTCAGAATGGCAGCTATCACAGCACCCCATGTGAATAAGTGCTTAATAAATGCTTTCAGCGATGATAATGATAAATTCACCTTTTCACCTTGCACACCAACTAGACAAGAATTGTTTCTTCCCTTATGTTTTGTAAAGTACCAAGTACACCATCAGTGCTTCTTAAATTTTACTATGAGGAGCTTTGAACATGAAAAGTGCTATATTCCTGCTGATTTATGTTATTTGGAATGAAATGCCTGCTGTTTCCCTTACTCCCCACAGCAGAGCAGCAGGAAGATTCAAATCCAAGAGAAATGCCCTGTTTTAGAGTTTGACAATTTTCTCCCCGATTCCCCTCTTTGACCAGTACAGAGGTAGATGTGCCTCCCCACTGCTTGGAGGTATGTTGAAACATCTGTGAAAAGGACAATTGGCAATTGCTAACCATGTGAAAACAGACCTGGAAATGCCATGCCCACATGCCCATGCCTACTTACTTCAGTTTATGAGCAAAATGAAACCTCTCAAGGCTTTAATGACAGACATGCAGGTGAAGCAAGGTTCTATTACCTGTGATAAGAAGCAAAACCAACCTTTCAAAGCCAGAGGCTTAAGGCCAGTTGGCCAAAAGCCCCTTAAAACTGACTCTGTGTTAATTAAGAATGAAATGATGTAAGTGCAGAAATAATTCATAAATGTTTAAGAATCACTATGTCCTTATACTTCAGAAGCAGGACAAATGTCAACTGTTTGTTTCAAAACACTTATGGGGGGAGGGAATGTGATGGAGAACACTTGGTGGTGGAACAGATAAATAAGCAGGAGCAGAAGAGGAAAGCAAACACAAAGGATGATAATTTTGTAGAATTTTCTTTTCATTAGAAACTTCAGAGTGCCAGGAAATACAAATAAACAATTACACAAAATGTAAATAAAATCCTTACAGAAAACCTTACCATTCACACTATTTAAATTATGATTAGTAATTTAAACCAATTAAAATAAGAAGAAGAAACTCTTACTTTTTTCTATAGCCTTTCAGGAACACATCTGCACACTTTGAAGGATTGTTGCTTCTGTTGTAGTGTTCTCACAATAGTTATTTTTAATGTGCTTGTTATTCTTCTGACCTTGCTTTATTATATCAGGTCTTATGACTTTTTTCAATTAGAAAATTATACTTATGAAAAATTTGAAACTTTGAGTTTAGTTTACAAAATGTGACTTTTGCAACTAAATAGGCACCATAAGGTGATCAGTGATTCTTTTAAAGTTGTGGTTTGGGTACTGAAACTATCACCAGTGACTTGCAAACATGATTTGACTAAAAGTTGAAATTAGATATCCATATTAGAGCTCTAATAGGAAGCAATCCCTCTTATTAGGGGAAAGGAATTGATATTAACCTTTTAGTCAAAGTAAATAGGTAAAGGCTGCAAATATGCCAGACTGTGCTGGTGTGGGGTCTCAACTGTTTCAGCTTTTCGTATTCTCATTCCCTGTTCTGTCTCCTCTACTTCTTTGATTTTGTTTTCTTGACCCTGAATTTATAAAATGAAGTTAATTTTTATTCACAGACTATATTTTGGATGTGGATCTTGACTTTTATTTGCCTGAAATGAGATACAATCCCAATCCCTACATGCATACTGATTTTTATCAAGTCCACATCCAGCTACTCAGAAGGAAATATCAAAATCTTTTTTATTTGATTCTTAAATGCTCTAAATTAAGTTAAACTTCTCTTTTTCATATAAAATGAATTGTCTTCTGATATGAATTTTTTTTCCTTTCTTGACAATAATGTCATTGATTACCTTTCTATTTCAATTTCCTCTCCACTAACTCCTCAACTTTTCATTAGTTATCTGGATAGCTGAGAGATTACTTCATTTAGGTTTTAGGGAACCAGATGGAATGCTTCCTACTCTTTACATAATGGTGAACAGCAGAGCATCCAGTGATGTCAGCAATCTGGTTTTTATATTATGGTGTAGTTTATATTGAAGATTTTTGAAATTTTAGGCTCCTATCTAATTCTGGAGGCCACATATGTTAAAAACTACTGTAGGCATTCCATATAGGTGATAATACCATTCAGTTATTGCCTTTAATTTAACATCTGTTCAGGTGGGTTGATTTTATAAAGAAGTTTAGTAAGAGCTCAACCAAGACATTACTGGTCATTTGTGTCATTGGGAGACAAATGCAAGAAAAATGAGTAGTAGTAATGCTGAAATGCTCTAAGAAAACAGGGCAAAATAAATAATCTGGAAATGATTTGTGTACTTAATAATTGTTGAAAAGAACAGCTATCACATCCATTGGAATAATCTTCAATAAGCAGAAACTGTGTGGCAAAATCTCAGGCAAGCAGCCTATTAGTTTGGAGGAAAAAGAAAAATGGCTAACCCATTGGTCATATTGGGTTCTACAAAATCTTTCACAACTTTGTCAAAGTTGACCGTGAGCAGACAACATATGCTCTGAAGATCCTGCATCTTCATACATGAGAGACAACAATGGAATTAGTCATGAAGTTGCACCATATGGAAAGACTGAGCCAACACTATAAAGCTATTTGCATGTAGCACAGAAAACTGGCTGCTTCAGCCCCACTTGTCTCATAACTTTTTGCTGTATTCCAGCCACCACTCAGATTTCCTTGTTGCCAATATGCTCTCCTCATATTCCCTCACCAAAATGCATCAGGGACCAAAATATAGACTAAATTTAAAATGTGTTAAATCAATCTCATCTAATATAGTAATGGAAAAGACTAGCATTTATGTCCAGGTAGTATATGCACATTTAAATTTGGGAGTCATTGTTACCTGCTTATTAATTAACCCACTGATGGAACCCTGATAATGAATATTTCTGTTTAATAAGGAAGATACATTTGGGCAACTGCTTATTATATTAAGAAGCTTTCAAATCACAGTGTCACTTCCATCAACCCTTAGGCTCAGACTTAAATAATCATACATATGGTACAGATAATGCAAAAAAAGGGCAATGTAATATACTGAACTTAGAGGTTAACAAAACAGTCAGTGTTCACATCCCAGGAAGACTATTTTCTAGCCATGCATCTAGAAGAAGTCACTTGGACGTCTCACAAACAAGGATTTCATTTTCTTCAAATGAAAATAGATATAACTATATATATATATATATATATATATATATATATATATATATATATAGGCATACTACAGAATTCTAGATAAGTATACATTATTTTTGATGTTTTCCTAATAAACTGGGATATTGTGAAATCTTTATTTTAAATTAATGAATACATGATAGGGACTAAAAAGTCATTTCAGTTTCACTTCAAGAGAACAAGTTGTGGATATCCAACATTATTAATAGACTTCATTTAAAAATTTTCAGGAATGAGATCAAACAAGGCATAAAGTGTGTTAGGGGGATATAAAATGGATAATTTTGATTACATTAAATTAAAAAAAAGTTTTTGCACAAGCAAATCCAATGTAGTCAAGAATGAAAAGAAAGCAGAAAACTAGGGAAAAAATGTATAGTAAGTTTCTCTAATAAAGGCCTGATTTCTCAAGTATGTAAAGAAATGGACCAAATTTATAAGAATTAAGCCATTCCTAAAATAATAAGTGGTCAAAGGATATAAAGAGGCAGTTTTCAGAAGGAATCAGAGCTATCTATAGTCATACAAAAATACTCTAAATCCCTATTGACTAGAGAAATGTAATTAAAAGAATTCTGAGGTACCACCTCACACCTTTCAGATTGAGTAATATGATAGAAAAGGAAGGTTATGCATGCTGAAAAGGATTAAGAAAATTGGGACATTGAAGCACTTGTAAGGGCAATTAGGTAGCACAGTCGATAGAATGCCAGACCTAGAGTCAAGGATCCATATCTTCTTGAGTTCCAGTCGGGCCTCAGACACTTAATAGCTGTGTGACCCTGAGCAAGTCATTTAACCCTGCTTCCTCATCTGTAAAATGAGTTGGAAAAGGAAATGGCAAACCACTACAGCCAGGAAAACCCCAAATGGGGTCATGAAGAGTCAGACATGACTGAAATGACTGAACAACAAGTCTGACTGTTCCGCACAAGGATCATTCACCACCTTTTTTTTAAAGTTTTGTTTACTTTTCAAAAAACCGGTGAGGTTATTTCTATTCAATACTATATATATGTATTGTAACATGATTTTCCCCCTTTTATATACTAGTTTAGAAATTTCAGCTCTCAAAAGTGAACCTTTGAATTCAATTTGTTACCTTGTTTTTAGAAGTTGTGGCTGCCAGGAAATTCCCAGGGTGTATTTTTCCTCTGATTGTTGAAAATCATTAGGAAAGTCTTTTTCTGACACTCCCTTGTGACTATGATTTCACTGATGGAAGGGTCTCCTAAAATGGTATACACAGCAACCTGGGAATGCTTGGGGATGCCTGCCCATCCTATACAAATCTTATCAGTATTCTATCATACATTCATTTGGTCAATAAATATTTATTAAATTTCTTCTTCATAGGAGGCACAGTGTTGAGTGCTAGAAAAAATAAAAGAGAGTCCCTGCCCTTGAGGAGTTCACAATCTAATGAGAGGATAATATGCAAATAATTTGGTACAAATCCTACACAGGAGAAAATGGAAATAAACAACCTAGGGAAGTCACTAGCATTAGGAGAGATTAGAAAAGGCTTCCTGTTGAAGGTGGAATTTTGGCTGGGACTTAAAGAAAGCCAGAGATACTAGGAAGCAGGAATGGGAAAGGAGTGTATTTCATGCTTGTGGAATATTGAGCAATAATGTGTAAAGAAACTGGAAAGATAGGATGGGGGAGTGTTAGGCTATGAAGAGCTTTGAACATCAAATATATTATTTTATGTTGATCTGAGAGGTGGTAGAGAGTTTATTGAATAGGAGCAGAATGTATATCTGTATTTGTGACAAAATCAAATCCGTATTTTAAGAACACTTTGGCAGCCAAGTGGATCTTAGGGATTGGGAAGAGCCTTGAGTTAGGCAGTTATCAGGAGGCTATTGTAATGGTTGACGCCTGAGGTGATGAGGGATTGAACGAAGGTGGTGGCAGTGTCAGGGGACAGAAGTGGACATATGCCAGAGAACTAGTGGAGGTGGAACTGACATACCTTGCCAATGGATTGGATAAGAGGGATGAGAGAGAATTAAAAGTCAAGAATGACACCTAGGTTTCAAGTCTAGGTGACTGGAAGGATGTTGACACCCTTGATAGTGATAGGGAAGCTTGGAAGGAGGGAGATATGGTGGCAGGGGGAGATAATGAATCTAGTTGGGGATATGTTGAACTTACAATAGCTATAGGACCTCCAGTCTGAAATGGCTAATAATCAGGTGGAGATGCCAGACAGAAAATTGGCAGAGTTTAGGGCTGGATAAGTAAGTGGATTTGAGAATCACTAGCATAGAGATGATAACTGAATCCAGGAAAGATGACATGAAGTAGTGAAGTAGTATCTTCAGAGAAGAGAACCTTGTGGGATACCTTTGTTTCATGGACATGAACTGGATGAAAATCCAGCAAAAGAGACTGAGGGAGGTTATACAGGTAAATGGAAAATGAGATTAGGACAGTGTCATGGAAAAATGGAGAGAATTGAGTATCAAGGAGAAAAAGATGACTGAATATCAAAGTCTGCAGAGAAATCAAAAAGAATGAGGATTGAGAAAATACCATTAGATTTAGCAACTAGGAAACTTACTGTGGTAAACACATACACGCATGTATCCATCTGTGTATGCATATGTGTAGATGTATGTGTATGTATACACACATACACACACAAACCCACCTATGCACTTTGATACATGCACATATATGTTTATATGCAGGTTGTTCAAAATTTTAGTGAAGCTTTTAAACTATTAAAACTTTAGATATTTGGGAATACTGTGTATATACAGGCAAGAAAGATGGTAAACCAAATATTAATCACCAAGCATTTAGTAAATACTTACTTTGTCTATGTGCCAGGAAGTATTGGTTAAATATACAAGGAAATAAATAAAAACAGTTCCTGATCTTAAGGAACTTATTTGGAGTGGAGACAATTACATGTGCATGAATAGGTATATACAAGATATGAGCTAGAGAGAAGATAAGGTTTTGGGGAAAAAACAAAACAAAACATAATACCTGAAGGACTGGGAAAGGTCTCCTGATAAAAGTAGAGCTTGGACTATATACTGAAGGAAGGTAAGGATTTCAAGAGCTGACAATGAAAAGAGATAGATTATTTCAAGAAAATCAGTATTAAGGCTTTTAGATGGGAGATAGAATGTTATGTGTGAGGAAAAGAAAAAAAAAAGACTAGGTTGGTGAAATCTGAGAGCTCGTGCAAGGGAATAATATGTAAGTAGACTGAAAAGATAGGAAGGGGCCAAGTTGTGATGTTTTAAACTGCTAACCAGTTGCAATTTTATCTTAGAGGTGATAGGAATACACTGAAATTTATTGAGTAAAGGGATATGGAGAAATATGGTCACATTGGTGCTTTAGGAAAATCACTTTGGCAACTTTTTAGAAAATGGGTTAGTGTAGGGAGAGATTTAAGGCAGGGAGACCAATTAGGAGGCTACTATAACAGTTCAGGCCAGAAGTGTTAATGGCCTACACTAGGGTAGTGACTGAGTAGAGAGAAAAGGATGTATTTGACAGATGTTGTGAAGAAAGAACTACAAAATGTGGCAAATTATTGGCTATGTCAGATGAGTGATAGTGAATAGTTGAGAATGATATGAAGTTTGTGAACCTCAGTAATTAGAAAGATTCTGGTGCTGTTGACAATGATAAGAGTGGTTGGGAGATGGGACAGATTGTGGGGGCTGGTGAGAACCGAGATGATGAATTGTTTTTTAGACATTCTGCATTTGAGAAGTCTATGGGCCATCCAGTTTAAATGCCCTATAGATAGTTGTTGGGGTTTTTTGTTTTGTTTTGTTTTGTTTTTTCATGTGGCACTTGAACTCAAGTGAGAGATTAGGGCTAAAAATAGATCTGGAAGTTATTTGTAGACATGTACTAAATAACCCCCTGCTATTGGATAAGATTACCTAGTGAAATATTATAAAAAGGAAAGAAGATAGATGTTTGAGGGATGTGTACGGTGAGTAGACATGACATGGATGAAATTCTAACAAAGGAAACTGAGAAAGAAGAAGCCAGGTAAGAGGAAAACTAGGACAGCACAATGTCACAAAAACCCAGAGGGGGAAAAAAAACCATCCAGGTTGAGAACTTATTTAGCAATTTCCAAGGTTGCAGAGAGGTCAAGAAAGATGAGAAATATAAAAGGCAATTCAATTTGGAGATGAAGAGGTCACTGTGGAGACATATTCAAGATAGCTAGGTAGGAGTCCGAACACAGTAAACCTTCTCCCACAACTACTGGAATAACGATTGAAGAGGAAAACTAGACTGAGCTACATATGGGAATCAAAAAATAAAGAATAATGGGTAATTTTTCAAGCTCAAGATCACAAATTTGACTGAAAGGCAACTGACCAGGACAGAAACTATGAAATGGGTGGGCCAGGATCAGAAACTCAGTGCCCAGAGCTCTGAGGTAGGTCATTCAAGGGCAGATTGTGAATACAGTTCCAGCCCAGGTCAAACAGCTTAGGCTAGGAGTAGGGAAATAAAGCCAAGGGACCTGAGTTATGTCAATAGCTCAAGGACTCACAGAGTTGATTGTAGACTTAGCCTTTGAAGGCTTGTGTCTCCAGAGCTTGGATCTAGGCCAAGAGACTAGGGATTCCCAGAGCTGGTCTTGAACTCAGGCCCAGCCAAGTCAACATCTGAGAGCGTAGTGCAGGGACTTAGTATGGACTCCGTGCCTAGAGCCATTAGCTTTGGGTGACCCAGAACAGCTCTTACATTTGGTCCTGTGCCCAGGAAAACAGTGCATGGGGTAACCCAGAGGGGCAAAGGTCATAGACAACCCCAAAACAGCCCCCTGATTAGGCCAGCAATACTATATTGAAAAAAGACCAGAATTAATTAAAGAGACCAGAATGGTTAATCGACATCATAGAAATAGTTGTTACAAGGCTAAGGTTTCCTAAGACACAAACCCAGAAAAGGAGAATAATCAAAAAGACCAACTTCTAAAGTTTCAAAGAAAACATGACTTACCCGCAAGATAGATTATAATTCCTAGGAGAAATAATATAAATGTGTTTTTGTAAAGTTTAAAATGACATTGTAAATGAAATTAGAGTGACAGAGAAAAGCACTGGAAAAGAAATGAGAGCTATGGAGGGGACACTTGGAAAGAACTAAAAACTTCAAAATTGTAAAACAAAGTCATAGACTCCATAAAAAATAGAATGGTCCAAAGAGAAGTTAGTGACACCGTAAAAGAATAAGAAATATTAACACAATGTCAATAGATTAAAAAAAATGAAACTGTCATCTCATCTCCAAAATATTTGACCTGGAAAAATAGCAAAAAAAGATAGTTTTAGACACACTGGACAACCTGAAAGCCATGACCAAAAAGAGAGCCTATATGTCATATTTCAAGAAATCATGAAAGATATTTGGCAAGATCTAATAAAGACAAGGGGCAAAACCATAACGGAAAGAATCCACAGTCACTGAGTGAAAGCAATCACAAAATGAAAAATCCTAGTAATGTCATAAGCAAAGATCAGAGCTTCCAGGTCAAAGAAAGAAAAAAATCTGTAAGTGATTCAAGTACCAAGGAACCATAGACCAGTATTAAATAATGTTTTTAGCTTCCACTAAAAAATGAAAAGTGATTATAACATAATATATTCCAAAAGCCTTATAACCAAGAATAACATCCAGCAAAATAGTATAGTCATAGAGAGAGAAAATGAGCTTTACTGAAATGGAGGACTTCCAAGCATTCCTGATTAAAACAAACAAGACAAACTGGTATCATGATCGACAAAAATACTAAGATAATATTAGTAGAAATTCTGAAAATAATTGCAGGTGCCAAAAGAGAGAGGCAAAAGGTTATAAATAAGAAATCAGAAAAGTATTTATAAAGATGAAGTGTTTGTATTTGAACAGGGGAAATCATAGCGAAGTCTCCAAAAGCCATGAAGTACAGCAGGGGTTATAGAGGGAGTCCAGTAAGATGGGAAAGGGAAAATAAAGGCCAGTCTGAGAAAGGAAAGGAGAAGAATGGTGGGGCATTTGCTTTTTTTTTTTTTTTTTGACATTAACAGGGACATAAGTAAAAATCTATACCAGCATGGTAGGGGTAGAAGAAATAAGAAGTCACTTATCACTTGAACATCACTTTGAACCGAGGAGCTCTGAGGTGAGCAGGGCAAAAAGAACAATACTTACTATAGCACTGTTAAAACAAATAATTTTGAAAGATTTAAGAGCTCCAAATAATGCAGCCATTATTTCAGAGGACCTATTATTTCAAATACTTCCTGCATCCTGACAGAGTGATGATGGACTAGATATTCAGAACAAGGCATTCATTTTTTTTTTAATATGGCAACGAGGGAATATATTTTGCTTAACTATGTTTAGTTGTGGCATAAAGTTTGTTTTTGCTTTTTTCCCCTCCAGGAATTAGGAGGTGGAATAGGAGTGGGAAGCAGAGAGGATAGACGCTTGGTAATGAAATTTTAAAAAATAAATAAACAAAAACACATAAAATTATTTGAAAATTTCACTGCTAACTTGGTAGAGAAATTTTATTTGAATGACATCAAAAGACAAATTTAGAAGAGAATTTAAGTAGGGGAAAAGGAGGCACTGAAATGAGGTCACTTTTTTCCAAGAATGTAGCTGAATAGGAAAAATGTAGAGATAGACTGAGAGATTACAGGCTTTAGTGAGATTTTTTAAAGATAGGGAAGACTTAGGTGTGTTTGTAGGTACTACACAAGTAAATGAGAAAGGTCTCAGTATCACAGATTTATATTTGGAAGGGAACTTGAAGGGTTATCAAGTCTAACCTCATTTTACAGATGAAGAAACTGAGACTCTGAGAGGTTAAGTGACTTGCCCAGAATCACATATCTAGAAAGTGACTACACTAGGGTTTTGTGTTGAGGTCTTGATCCAGTGCTCTATTACTAAAATTCTACTCAGTTACTTCATCACATTATAGAAGTGATTCTGAGTTTGGGAGTATATCGGTAGCAAAGTACAATCTCTAATGGGTGCTACCAGGCTAGAAAGACCTACAGAACAAAAGGATGATTGTCTGTACTTGTCATTCAAAACCAGCCTACCTAAATTCAGAATGACTAAAAGATTGTTGGTAGCAGGTTGGTGATGTTGTTGTGTTCGTCCTTCGTTGCTGAAGACCATGCCATCAGAGAAGTGATGACATGACTTATACTTGACTTTGTTTTGAAGGAAGGAGGCCTATACAGGTCACTAGCCTCACTTCTCCTCCAGAGCCATCTGAATCCAGTGATCAGATGACTGGATGACTGGAGATGACTCAGGATGCACTGGGAGACCTTGGGCCCTTTAGGTCAAAGTCTTTGCAGGTACTCACTTAGGGCGAGGTATTCGTCTCTTTAAGAAGTAGTCAGGGCATGGCCCTTTTAATGAGGCCAAAAAGAAGAAAGACATCAGGCTGTGAGGGAAACAGCAACAGTTATTACTGATAGTCACTCTTAAGCCAGGAGGGTCCAGAAGTCAGCCCTTAGGCAGGGGCCTAGTGTCCTACAATGTATGAGCTTCAGAGTGCTGTAGGTTTGGAGAAAGGAAAGGAAGGGAAGGAGGAGAGGAGAGGGGAAGGAGGGGAGAGGGGAAAGGAATCTAGTCAGTAAAACTGGGCATCTTCTGGCCATTCAAATTTACCTTCCTTTGGGGAGGAGAAGAGGGGAGGGGGAGACAAACAGGAGAGGAAGAGCTGAGTTACCCTGGGTTGGTGAGCTTTGTAACCAACGCAACCAGCTGATACAGTGGTTCCAATCTGTATTGATAGACAGAATACCCACACCAATGGAATCATGGATATTTAAAGCATTAAAATATTAAAAAGAGAGAGGCTCTCACTGGCATTGCATTTCTGAGCTACTGTCTTTTAAATAAATTATTATGGCAATAATGGTAGTAGTTTATATTTCCGTAGGCCTTTAAACTTTGTCTCGTTCTTGACACGTTAGCTCATTTGAATCTCGCAGTATCCCTATGGAGTAGGTGCTATTATACTCTCTTTTTTACAGATGATGAAACAGAGGCTGAAAAGGGTTAAATGACTTGTCTATGGTCACACAGCTAGCACTCATCTAAGACAGGATTCAAATTCAGATATTCATGACTCCAGGTACAGAATTTTATCCACTGTTCTACCTATCTACCTAGGAGTAAAATATGAGAAGTCAGAGAGCTGATAATTCCACAGGCTTTCTAGAGAATATAGAATATTAGCTCTGACATGAACTCTTAGGATCATTCAGTACAATTATTTTACTTTCCAGGTGAGGAAACTGAGGTCCAGAGATGTTAAATGGTTTATCCAAAGGGAATGGGATGGTCGAAACATCATGCAATTGGAGGTAGAAAACATGTATTCTATCTCAGATTCTATATCTACAGATGAGACCAGCAAATCTCTTAAATCCTCTGAATTCAAGTTCCTATAGAATGAAGAGGTTCCAGTAGCTAATATTCAAGTTTCCTTCCCATGCTAAGTCTTATGATCCCAGATGGTGGAAGAGGAGGGACTATATAGTCCAGGTAGGTCTCCTGCCCCCAAGCCTAATCCTCTTTCCACTATACTGCCTTGTCTTCCTGTTGTCAAAAGTTGGATATATCAATTAAAAAAAAAATTAGGCAGCCAAGGCTTTCATAAACCAGGAAAAAAAATCCACAAGCTTGAAGCCTGATGAATTTGCTCCACAAAGTTGCCTTTAGAAGATTTCATACAAAGGAAAAAGCCACAAGTTACTTTGATAGACTTTCCCCTATTTCCAAGAGCCACAAAGCTGGGTGAACAAAGGTTGGAGAGAGCACTGTATGAAGCTGGTGAGGCCCTCAAAAATAGACTAAATCTTTTTTAGTTCAAATAAGAATAACTGAGAGTTATGTTTGAGCAACCATCTCAGATCTTCTGATGTTCTTTTTTTTTTTCTTTTCCAGTTCTGTGATTTTGATCTAAGGGGAAAGAATGACTGAGTTTCTTCTGTTGGTAAGAGATCCAGGAGGCAGTCTGAGTTTTAGGTTTTGATCACTGCTTATTTTTAGCAAGTACATTCAGATTTCCCGATTCCTTTTTTTTTATATCTAATTCTTTTCTGCATATCTAATCAAACTTTATTAATTTTTCCTTTGAAATTACTAATGAAATAATGTTTCACTTTTAGATGCCTGAAGTTCTCTCTTTTCTTTTATGTGTTTATTTTGCTTAGCTAAAGTTATCAGAGTGGCTTAGCTTTACATGTTTATGAGGCCTCTTTCAAGATGTTTTGACATTCCAGTTGATGGTCTGGTTACTGGGTTAAAGGCTTGTGATTGGTAATAGGTTATAACAATAAAAATACAGAATTAAGGGAGAAGCAAGCACAATTAAGAACAGGTAACAAGACAGTTTTAGAGTAAGGACTGTGCAACATAGTATAGTGGATAGAATACTGTACTTGGGTCCAGGAGAACTGGATTACAGAATCATGTAATTTTAGAGTTGGAAGAGATTTCAGCAGTTATCTGTTTCATCACATGCCTTAAATGAATCCCTATAATTTCTGACAATGGCCATCTAGACTCTGCTTAAAGGCCTATAAGAGGGAAAATCCACTGTCTCTTTGAGTATTCAAAACTACTTTTCAGACCATTCGAACTCTAGCTCAGATATTTACTCTGTGACACTGGGTAAGTCAATCAATCAGCAATCATTCATTAGTGTCTACTATATCCTAGGCACTATGCTAAGCATTGAGGATACAAAGAGTCAAAAGATATTTCCTGTCCTCAAGGAGTTTACTAAAGTCACTTAGCTTCTTAAATTTTCAGTTTTCCCCTCCAGGAAAAGAAAATAGTAGTACTTGTACCCTCTACCTTTCCAGGTTGTTATGAATAAAGTGAATAGCAAACCTTAAAAAAAACCCCAGAAACTCAAATATTATTATTGTTATTTTTAGACTGAGTCTTCATAATTTGCTCAGGCCGAAGGACAGTGGCTCCACAATGTTGACCAATCTGGTAGCTTTGATCTGCTCTACTCCTAACCAGGGCTAGTTTCCCCCTGCTCTTCTCCTTTCCAAGGAACTCACTACATAGGTTCCAAACTTCTAACAAGCTTTAGCTCAACTAACAGCTCAGAACTCCTGAAGTCAAACAATACATTTTCCTTAGCATACTTATGAGCAAGGAAAATAGGCAAGTGCCATTAAGTCTGGATCAAACATAATGTATTCCAGATAATATTATTATTATCTGTATGAGTATCCTTGGTCTCATCTAATTTTAATATCTTAACCAGAGCATCTCAATATCCAACCATGAGAGTTAACTGAATTGGTAAATCATGTTATTCTCTATAATTTTGCTTTCTCTTTTCCAACTGATCATTCACACAGATGCTAAGACAATAATCTTGGGAAAGAGGACTGACCATGATTCTCCACTAATCAAAAACCTTCCATGCTTTCCTGTTGCTCTATGATAAAATTCAAAGTAATTAGCTTTACATTTAATATCTTTCATACTGTGACTCCAACCTACCTTTCCTGTTTGATTTCACATTACTTTCCTTCACTCAGATTTCTTGAATCTGACATTAAATTTCTTTCCTCTCTGCATTAGTAAAGATTGTCCTTTATACCTAGAATACTTTCTTTAAGACCTAGCCCAAGCTTTCACTTCTTTCACAGTCAACACAGCTTCTGGTATCTTCTTCCTTGCCTTACATTTGTTTACTTGGAAGGTATCCTGAATATTACTTGAGGGGGAACCACATAGTATATGAAGATATGGCCTAAAAGACTGAAAGGTCTGGGTTCAAGTTCTACTTCTAAAGCATTTCCCTCCAATGCCCCAAGCAAATTGCTTAACCTCACTAGCATTCCAGCTGCAGAAAAGATTCTAATCTGGATAGGTAAAATGAGTTTTTTTTCTTCCTGACATTCTCTGGACCAATGAAATTATTCCCTACCTTGCCCATTAGAATGAAAATTCCTTAAACATAGGTTCTGCTTTTTCATTTTTCTCTTTAATGCTCTGGCACTTAGCACAGTGCATGACATGTAGTAAGCACTTAATGGATACTTTTTGATTGATTGCATATGCTCCTCTTTCTTTCAAAATCTTTTCTCTTCATCAAGGTTCAGTTTTCCTTGACTGAAGCATTCTTCATGTCAAAATTGTTCTACCTCTCCACAGATTTGTATAAAGTAGTTTGTCTATATTCTCTTTGCCTTAACTCACTTCTCACTTTCGGTTTTCTCATCTGTATTCTTGACACATTTCTTTATAGGATCTTTGAGAAAGGGGCTGCCATTGTTTTTCTTCTGTTATTTCCAGCATCTAACACAGTGCTTTTATTATCTGTGGCACTTAATAAATGCTTATTTTTATTTTTTGAATGAATGTAAGCATTGTAATTTTGTGCAGTATTTATTTTTCCTTAATTTTAATTTGGTTCAACTGTTTTGTGTTGTGTCTAAAAATAATAAACTCTAAAAATGTCTGCAAAGAGCCCAAAGTGATAGGGGCATACAGCTGCTAACAGTGATCAGTTATGTGTTGAGCTTGTTTAAGAAGTACTAGGATGCACACTCACTGTCATAGTTTGAGGTATGAGAGGGAGTAGAAACTAGCTCTGGGTATACAGAACAAGTCTCAAGAAGGAGCATATATTTGTGTGAGTAAAGGGAAAGTAGAAGGAGGGAGACTGTGTATTAGACAGTCCAGAATCACTGTCACTCATGTGTAAAATAAGATGCAGTAATTTGGAATAAGCAACATTACCCAGCACTAAGGTTAAGAGAACAAGCCTTGACTCTGATGTTAAACAACCCCAGAAAGAGAAACTGAAAATTGATTAGGCTTAGACACATTCAGCCGATTTGGAGAATGAGAAAATGAGGAAAATGAGAAAGATGTCAGAGGAAAAAGAACTAAAACAATGAGTCTAAAGCTATTTTCTTGAAAGACTGAAGAAGGCAAAGAATAAGAGATTGAAATTAAATGGGGGATGATAAGGCATTCCCCAGAAGAGGAAAAAGGAGAAATACAGAAGGGAAAAGGAAAGTCATTGGCAGCGAGTTCATCTGAATGAAAGAATCAGGTGAAGAACAAGCTAGAAAAGAGTAATTCCAAGGAAACAAATTGCATCAGAGTTAAGAGAAGCAGCTGGAGGAAGGGAAAAAGAAAATAAAAGAAAACAGAAGAAACCACAAAAGAAAAATGCAAATAAATCATTTAATTAATGCATTGTATATTGGAAAACTTTTACTGTATTACATTAAAAATAGCATGAGTAACTCCATTTTGCAATATTCACCATTTTGTGAAGTTCCAACTTCCTGTAAGTTACCTGATCACAGGAATGTCATAAGACTATACCCCCCATCTCAGTGTCTCCTGATCCTCTCTACCAATAAGGAGCAAAGTAGCTCAATACACACATTCTGTTTTTTAACCTTTTAATTCCATGTTAATTATGTAGATACCAAGGTTCTGTGTCTTTGTTTGAACCAAAAGCCTTGGACCCAATATACTTCTGTAATCTCATACACTGTTAAATAAATCATTGTCTGGATGTAATTACTCTGTATCTTTCTTCCATCTTCCAGGTAACAACAAGGATTCAACACTATTTTCATACTATGAAACTCAGAAAAAAACAAATCAAACAAAAATGATTCAAAAGAGTTATATCCCCCTTTTGTATTGGGAAGATGAGCCTATCGCGGGCATCACAACTGCAAATGGCCCAAAGAGAAATAGAAATGTTCCTAGTGATACTCAAGTGGTAGCATATCGATTGTGATGATGGGTGGAAAAAAATAGTACAAAAGATATTATTAAAAACATGCGATGTACGACTACAAAAGGAGGTGAGTTGCTCAGGAAGCAATACCAAAAGAGAACAGAAGAGCTACCTGAATATGACACCTGGATTCATGAAAAAAATGTAAATCCCCTGAGCATGTCCTTGAGCATATGGAGTAAATCCTCGGTAGACATTTATAGAAAGGCATGGACAAAAACACACAGAATTAGAAATTCTAATGGGTGAAGATCATGGACCCATTGAAATACTGAAGCCTAAGCAGAGCAGCTCTAGTGTAATAAAATTCTTTACATGAAGGTGAAATCTTCTTCCCTGTAGATTCCACCTCTTGGTTCCCATTTCTGCTCTTTCAAATTGTAGTAATACCACTACTAGGTCTATATTCCAAAGAGATAAAAACCAAAAAGGAAAAGGACCTATATGTACAAAAACATTTATAGCAGCTTTTTTAATGGTGGCAAACTGGAAACTGGAAATTGAGGGTATGTCTATCAATTGGGGAATGGTTCAATAAGTTGTTGCACATGACTCTTATAGAATACTATGGTATTTTAAAAAATGATGAGCAGTATACTCTAAGAAAAAGCTGGAAAGACTTACATGAACTTAATGCAAAGTGAAATGAGCAGAACCAGGAGAACAAGATACAGGATGATGCATTGTGAATGACTTAGTTTTAGCAAGACAATGGTCCAAGATAATTCTGAAGGCTTTATAATGAAAAATGCTATCCATCTCTAGAGAAAGAGTGATAGGAATTTGAATATGGATTGAAGTGTATGTTTTCTTTGCTTTCTTCATTCTTCTTTGGAGTTTTTTGGTCTTTGTTTTCTATCACAACATGAGTAACATGGAAATTTTTAAAAAAGAAACTGCATTAATCTAACATTATTTCTATATGGTAATCTTTTAAACGCATGAGAAAAGACTGTGACTGCCCTCTTTCCATTTCCAGGCTAAGCATTTATAGTCCAGTAATGATCTTTTCTCTGGTACAGACTCAAACTCTCTTCCTTGGTCATCTTTGAGTGGACATCTTCTGTTTTGTCATGGTCTAACAAAAAATGTAGTACTAGAACTGTGAATAGTTCTCAATAAGGATTGTTTACCTATGTTCTCTACACAATGCTTTTGTGATTATTAATTTCAAGATGTGGCATTTAAAAAAGGTTCAAGAGACATAATATCTGGGTAATTAGCATCTATTTAAAGTATTTATCCCCCAAACCTGAGTAGGACATAATGACTTCCACACCTGGGTGAGGGTCTGAATCCAATCCAAAAGACTGAACTTTTAAAATCAGGACTTTAGAAAAAGAGAGAAAATGTTGGATCTTCCCAAATCACTGGTTATTAATAATTATTTCTCTCAGAGAAGAATGGATATGAATTACTTTGAATACCACTTTTTTTCCCCATATACAACTCATAGCACTATGTAGTTAAATTTACATATGCTTAAACTTTTTTTTTCCCACCGAAGCAGAAATCTACGAGAAGATTTAAATTCTGACTGTTCATCTCCATTACTGAGGAGAAAGTGCTATTAAAAATGAGTTCATTTGCTTCAAAATGTATACTTCAAAATGTGGCATATGAATGAGAATTTAAAAAACATAACATCTTGTGCATAATATCAAAACCATCACACTGTGATTCAGTGAAATCAGTATGACAAGAGGACAGCTGCACACTTGGGGAACTAGAAGGGGGTCTGGTTCGTGAGAATTGAAAAGGCACCAGCAGGTTTATTTTCATGTATTTGTGGGAGAACATTCATTGGTTTGACACACTGAAAGGCAGACACAGGGTGAAGTAGCTTTGTTCAACAACTTCCAGACAGGGAACAAGATTTCCTGTCCTACTCATAGAAAGTCAAGGAGATTTCTACTTGTAGATACAAATAACAAGTTAGACAAGTGTGTTCAGAGAGCTTGAGAGAGGTAAAGTTTTCTCTGCTCATCTGTATCTCAAAAAATGAATTGCCATTATTCAAGAAAACATTATGAATATGCATTTATATCTACCTGGTTTTTCTAGTGAATTTGAGCAGTTTTTTTTTTTAAAGCATTTCACTTTATTTTTGTTTTCCTGTTATGATATCTCATTCTAATGGTACTCCCAGAAATTCCCCAGAAGAATATTTTCCATTCCATGAGGGTACATACACATAGTTTCTCTCCTTTTAATAAACCTCACCTCCTGAACATACCAACCCAATGTACTGCTATAAAAATAAGGCCAGCAAACATTTGAACATCCTTAGAATAGATCCTGAAAGAAAAAAACAATAAGCAAAAATGAAAGCTTGAATAACATCTTTGCACATCAACACCTGGAAAACTTTTTTTTAAAAGAATATTCTCAGAAAAAAAGTATATGTTTCCTTAAAATATTTTACTCTACTTCAGGGTTTTCAAAGGTTATTGAGTTTGAGGCACCAATAGATTTGCTGCAGCATGAGGAGAAAGTATGGTGTGAACTGATTAGATTGGAAGGAGGACAAGAGCACATGTACATTTGTTGGCAGCCTTATGTTGAGAGGTGTGTGTGTGTGTGTGTGTGTGTGTACGTGTGTGAGAGTGTATGTGTGTGTGTGTGTATGTGTTGGGGGGATACTCAGAAAATATACTCCTGTAGTAAGTAGGAGGGCTTCCCTAGTTTGTGAAGTCTGTGAATAAGATGCCCCCTATGTGTATCCTCAGATATATGTGGTCAGTGATGGGATTAAGGGAACCAAAGATGGACCCCAACTGTGGAAATATCTCTTAAAGAAACAACAAAAAAAATTAAACCATCTCCAAATTAAAACAGTGAAACATAAGAAAATGTAGCACTTAAATCAACCTATAAACAGGAAAGGATAAAGTAAATTGGACATTGTTGGTAAACCTAAGAATGATAGAACAAAAAACCATCCCCTTAAAACCTGAGGACAAGACAAATAAAATAATAAATTTATGAGACCTAGGCTAAAATATTGTATTTAACAAACAGAAAATATATTTTGTCATACTTTAAGAACTGTTATTTTTTAACATTTTTATAAAAAAATTCATTCCTGAATTCTCTTCCTCCAATCTATCTCCCCCCCATTGAGAGGCTAAGAACATATGAATTTGACAAGTGAAATCATGCAAAACATTTTCATGGTCCAAAAACAGCAAGAAAAATAAAATGATTATACTGTTTTTAGCGATATATACTAAAATTATACCTCAATCTCCACTCAGAATTCATCAATTCTTTCTCTGAAAGTGGATTGCTTTTTTCACCTTCAGGTATTCAGAACTATCTTGGATCTCTGTATTGATCAGGGTAGCTAAGTCTTTCACAGTTGATCATCATTACAGTATTCCTTTGTTCGAGTTAATTTATTTTGCATCACTTCATATAAATTCTCCCAGGTTTTTTCTGAATCCATCCTGCTCATCATTTTTTATAGCAAAATAGTATTCCATCACAACTTATTCAGCCCTTCCTCAGTTGATGGACATACCCTCAATTTCCTATTCTTAGCCACCACAAAAGAGATACTAGAAATAATAAATGGGATTCTTTAAATGATAAAGTATTGAAGATAGAACATGTAACTCCTGGAGAAAAATTATTTATTGATAATGAAATGAAACTTTTTTAACTTCTGAAATACTGATTCTCCAAAGATTACTGATAATCATGAATTAAAGTCATTTAACCTCACTTACTGGAGGAACACTTAGATACTGAAATGGTTCCGTAATCTCACTGAGGTACATGTCCCTTACAATATGTATATCATTACCATCTATTCCTGTAAATCTTGAGTATCTCTTTTCCATTTCCTCCTTTAAATTCACAAAAAAATTCACTCAATATATTGGCTGCTTTTCATGACTTCTTCTAATATCGCAAGGATACTTGTAAAACCTACAGGCTGTCCATGGATTCTATATTGTCCTTGTCAAGTAAGCAGCCCATCAACCTTTTTAATCACAGATTTCTTTTGATGACAGGTTTGACCCCACCTGTTATTCCAGTTATTCTTTATGTTACTGACTTGTCACAAATGCAAATGATCTCTCCATCTCCCCTTAGTGATATTCACTTTTAATTCCTCTAAAACTCTACTGCAACATAATTCATAGTAATATAACATTAATTGATTGCTGGTATTAAAAAAGGATCTTTCAGGTAGTATTTGGAGTTATTAAAAGAACTTGACAATTCCTCAAAATAAATTTAGCATATTCCTCCTCCTAAATCTTCTTTAATTTGAGTTAAATGAGATCCTCTTCTTAAACAAGTTTGTACCCAATTCACTGTTCCTTTGTATTCTCTGTCAAATACACATGTATGTCTTTATAACTATGTAAATGTACATAGGTATGAACATACATGTATAATAAATATATACATGTACATTGGATATATATGTATGTTTATAACACACATGCATATATACACGTTTTATTGTATTTTTTCATCTATCAGTCTGCATGTGTGGATACATACACATGCAAAGTACACTGTATGACCCTGGGCAAATAAATTAACAGTTCAGTGTTTCAAATATCTGGTCAACTCTTTCAAAGAAGAGGTCAACCTGAATTGTTAAAGTTTTTTTTTTACCTGATAATTCACTAAAGCAATGAAAAGTTATGTCTAAACCTTAGCCATGTCCTTATCTGTACACACACTTCTGGAAGAGCTCTACAGTTTGGTCATTTGACTGACTACCATAATATATACAATAATATACATCTCCATTCATTTTTTTGTCTTATTCATCCATCCATCCATCCATCCATCCATCCATCCATCCATCCATCCATCCATGCATTCATCCATTCTGGCCTCAAGAATGATTAGGACAAACTCTTTTGAGTGGTTATGGATCTTATCCAGGAGGCTCAGTGTAATCTGGGTCTTGATGTAACTGACACTGTTCCAATCATGAAAAAGCATCTGAAGGACCTCACATACGATAGGGGATATCTCTTTTACTATTCCAGTTCTTTTCTTGAAGAATACTGGCATTAAAATAATGTTTTTTATTTTAGAAAGATTAGGTTTTTGAAAACAACATGCAGTGTACAATATCTCTAAGCAATAGTGCTTGTTTTATTTCTTCCATATAATTCTAATCCTAGACAAAGAAGTGTTCAACTATAGTTTATGTACAAGACTGAATTTAGACTTCACATAACAAGAGCAAAGGTTAAATTATTATATTAAAAATTAAATTATTATATTATATTATTACATTAAAGGTTAAAATTGCACTAAGAATTTTGGGACTATCTCTCTGTGTGTGTATATAGTTGTCTCCTCATTTCCAAATGAATGTATTAAGAAATTCCCAGTAGAGAGACTCTCCATGTTCATCTAAATCTATGACAATTATTCTGTGGCTTAGGCCTACTGAATTGCTTGGAGCAGTGAGAGGTTAAATGATATGTTCACCGTCACCTAGTCAGAATATTCAGAGTTTCCTATGTCTAGCATCTCTCAATTTTTTAAAAAAAAACCCTATTACTCTCATAAAGACATGAGGCTTATATGCAGTCTAAGTCACTTTCGGACAATTTCCTTTATTGATTCTCGACCATATTTTGCAACATATTTTCATAACCCTCCTTTTGCTCACTTTTGCAAAATAATGTTTTAATTTTAAAAAATTGTTTTAATTTTCAGAACGTATTACACTATTTGTAGAATTTTTCTAGTCTTCCAGCCCCTGCAATAGTTGTTGTCACATAAACTATAATTATGTTCAGGACAGCCTTTTTGTTTGGGCTCATGTTGAGCACTGTGAGATGCAGTGATCAAGTGCCCCGTGAAATTGTGGGTCCTGTTGTCTTTGAATGTTGATAACACTACCAAGGCTTTTAGTTACTTTTCCAAAGAGAAATACCAAGGAGAAAGTGTGAATCATCTTTCCATTTAGCTGCAGTTTGCTTCTCTATTTTCATTCCATTGTATTGAAAATGTCATTATTAATATGCTTTAGTTCCTTCAACATTATGTTCACTGTGTAAGGATTTCACTTTTAGAGCACCAATATGTAATATTTATAGAAAGTCTAAAAATTGTAACTCCTGGTATATTATTAGCTCTTTTACATTTTCTCTTTCATAGTTTCTGCAGAAAACAATGTGACCACAAAGGACTGAGAGTTTTAAAAAAATATTTATACTTTTTTTGCTTTATATATTTCCATGACCAAAGAATTCAGCAGTAAGTGGTCAGTTTCTTGGTGATACTTGGATTTCGGTCTATAGCTGAGACTATGTGCAAAGATTTTTGCATCAAGGTAGAACCTATGTGTGCATGTTTTCTCAAGCAAGTCTTTGAAAACTCAGTTACCTCAAGATTTTCTTGATGTTATATAACAAGGTGAATGCATATATGAATTGTGACAGATCAGTGTCATACTTAGATGCCCCATCATGGTGTTGAAGCTACCCTTAATTCTGAAAAAATCTATGCCAGTTAATACAAGTTCTACTGAAGTTGACTTCCTTCCTGGTGACTTCCTTTCAACTAAAAGAATATAGTTTGAGAGATTAATTGACATAAATTTACCATCCTGTGAATAAAGGTGTGTTTCATATTGGATGGAGAGTTGACTTTGAAATAAGGATGATCTGGGTTGAAATCTAGCCTCTGGCTATGTGATCCAGCTCAAATCACTTGACACCTCAATGCGAAACAGAAATTTGTAAGACTAAATGATGCAGAGAAGATACTGACTTACAGTGGGAGAAGTTTTCTCACTTGGGAATTCTGAATGCCAATTACATCACAGATCCAGAACATTATCCACTATGGCAATACATGAATATCCTTTACTGAGATGTAGAGAGTTTGTATTTTGCATTCATGATAGCAGTACTCATAATAATGAGATCTTGCATCCTTGAAATATTGAGGTACTAAAGAATGTGAAATGTATCCTTCAGACAACAATATTTCTGACAACTGAAAATTTGACCTCACTTTTAAAAGAATGAACCTGATTTCTCTTTGTAGTTTGATAAGTTTGGATTTTCTATTGAAATACAGGTTAAAAGACAACTTTCTACATTAAGTTGCCTTTGATTATGTAGGCCCTTTTGAAACAAGCTATACTATGGCTTCAATTGAATGCAATCTCACAAAATCACAGTTCTATCTGTTTCAACTTTGTATTTTCCCTTTTTAAGTCATATAAATTTGATATAATCTCAGATCTCAGTAAAGGACATTATAATATATGTATTTGTTAGGTAACAGATATCTGATAATATAATGTGTCTGGGGATATCAGTCTTTTATCTTTCACCAAAAGTTCATTACAAGGAACACAAAATAAATTATATGTATTTCTAAGGTCACACAAGTTATTGTAAGAAAATTAATTTCCTTTAGTTTTTCTATTACTTTATTTTCACTTTCTGTCTTTTTCCAGCTATATTGGAATTAGATGAGATGTTTTTATCAGAAACTTGCTTTGAAGTTTTTGTTTCAACAAAAATTATAAAGTCTTAACTTTTTTTACAAGGACTTATTACAAGATCTCTTATCCTCAATATATTTTTTATGCTTTTTTTCTAACAGATTCACATCTATGTGCTATCTTAGTTCTTTCATTGTATTTTGAAATTAAACTGTTCATAATCCTAATAACATTAAGCCTATTAGCCTAATCCACAGCAGTTATAATCTAAATCACTGGATTATTGTCTCAGATTTATTTATTCATCTATCCATCCATCCATCCATTTATTTATTTATTGCCACATGTATCCTGTACTTATCATCAATTAAGGTTTTAATTCTGAATATTTTTAGTGGTCACATTCTATCTTATTGTCATAATCAACTTTTGAATTTCACCAAGAAACTTGCCTCTTATTAACCCTTAACTGTAGAGCTTTGGTTTTTAGGATATGCTAATGGATTATTCATATGTTCTCAACTGGATTCCATCTTTCTAACATGAATAGTCACTTAGAGCACTGATTTGGGAATTAGTAAAGCTACATTTGCATTTCAGTTGTGGTGTCAGTCACAAGTACTCTTTCTTTTTTGTCTCCCCTCCAACATTTTTCACCGGAGACAAAATAAAGATGATCATATTTTTAATCCACACGCTTCGGCATACTGTAAGAATGAACAAATTCCTATTTGGTTTATTAAACTCTTCAAAAGGAAGATACCACATAAATATCAATAAAAATCAACAGATGTAATATAAGTAAAATGATATGTATGCATGTATGTTGTATGTGTATGTACACACACATGCACACACATTATCATTATTTGTTAATAATTATGGCCAATCAGGGAATGCAAGACTTTGATAACAAATCTAAAATGATGATTATTCTGCCAACGGTTAAAGACCCATTTCTTTATGGGTTGTTTTATCAGAACTCCAGCTGGGAAGCATAATCCACTTTAATTTTGCTTCCTTTATGTACTTTCCTCCTCATTTATTGAGCAAAGAAATAGAAAAAATAAGGAAAATTAAGGGAATGGTTAACCCCAAAATGTTGAGTAAATCTGTGAATAAATAATAATTGACAGAGTAGCCATTAATAATTACTGCAGTTATGACCAACATGGATCTCTGGATAGTTGGATAGAAATTATGTACCATTCTCAATTTCCTTAATAATAACTGAACAGCATTACTTTTGTAATGAAAGGCATTTCTTAATGATGCATCTGGTTACTGTCAGCAACTGAGTTTTTTCAAGAAATCAATGACACCTTTATCATTCTTCGACTTTCTATACAGAGACACCACCAATACTCCAGAGGGCAGTTCACAAAGTAGAATTATTTTTAGCCGCTTCTACTTTGGGAGCCTCAAATCATTATCATGAATCAAGTGAGATGAAATACCTGCAGGAGGCTACCACCCATGACACACTATTACCATGGACACTGAGTAGATACACTATACACACTTGACTGTACCTCATTAAATTTCCTGTCTGACTAGTGAATGAACTCTACCCTACAGAAGTATTATACCATCCCACTTCAGAAGCAGGAGGATAGCGACCCTACTTTTGCTACGTCTTCCCTTTGGACATATAAAAAGCTAGCAATTATACTGATGATGCATCACCACCCTTTGCAAAATAGGGATTTCTATAAGGACTTGAAGCCATTTATATCAAATATGACTTTTCCCGTCACTGCTTGGAATTTATGTAATTTAATTAACTTATGCCTTGGTGACATTTTGGAAATGAAGTGGCTCTGAAGTAAGCATTGAAAAGAAACTACTTAGCATTCCATCATAGCATAGTGAGGCATAAACCTAATTCTCTCAATAAAATGATAGTTTTAATATAAATTAGTTTGGGAAACTGGGGACTTCTCATTTTGTATCTAGAAAGCTTCAGACAATTTATGTTTGATACCTAGTAATATAATAGTAACCTAATAACAGGGTAGGTTTCATGTGAATTTTGCTAATGGACAAAACCCATACTTTTGGAAATGATTTATCAAAATCTCAAGCAACCCTGAGTGACAGCCTTTGGGAATCACAGACTTGATCCTAGGTGCTCTAGGTTAGGAGGAACCTAAAGTTGTTAATCATAAAGAATAATAACATGGTATATGACCCTCAGAAATGAGTTGAGAGATAATGACTGGAGTTAGAAACAGATGGGAAATATGCCTAAAGTGAAATTGGGAAGAGGAGAGAGAAAAAGAAACAATGAAGAACCAGAAGAGGAGGATTAAGACAGGTCTCTTACTCTACTTAAATTAACCTACATTCTTCAGTGAGGAATCCTCTCTGAAAGGAGCAACACATGAATGAAGGCAATCTCTAAGAAATAATATCAGAACGAAAAGTTTGGAAAGAGGTAAAACTATTAGGAGACAGGGGAAGACTTCATGGAAGGGATACATGAACGGAAGGGATCCAGAGACAGAACATGTTTTTAAATTTTGGTATCACAAGTATCTAGAACAATGTCCTGTACAGAGTAGGTGCTACATACATGTTGGCTGAACTGAACTGAGAGGGAACCAAAAGGGTGTCAGACATTCCCTTACTTCCACATGTGAAAACTTTGTAAGATCAGGGATTCTTTTGGGAACCTTTGGGAGGAGGAATGAAGGGGAAAAACATATATGCATATACACAGACACATACACACAATATATATCTATGCACACATGCATATGGTCACATATATACAGATAAACATGTACAAATATACACATATATGAAGATAATCCATCTATCTTGACTGGAAGTATATTTGATTAGTATGAGACATGGGATTTTAAGATTCTTTTTGGTACCTTTTGCTTGGAAATAGTCTCTAAATCTGAAGCTCTAGCAAAGTCAGGATGAGTTCTAGAATCAGGATGATGTCCAAAAACGGTGATCTATTTGTTGAGGGCTTGTTATAGTTTCTAAATTGAAGGGAGTATATAAAGCAATCCTGCATGTCTCTTTCTAGGCTGTCCAGTCCAGTTCATCAGGATTAAAAAAAAAAAAAGGAGACAAAGACTGAAAGCAGGTACTCTGTCTATACATAATTGTGCTTTGTTTGGAGTTTCCCCTGGGCTATATCTCTAGAATCTGAGCATGGCATACAGAATACAGAGAAGTGAGGACCCACTACTCTCCTTTTTATTAGCACTTCAAATTTTTCAAAGTATAATGATACACACACACACACACACACACACACACACACACAAAACCCTCTTTTTCATCCTCCCAGCCCTATAAGGGAATGATGGCAATCAATGCAGTCTAATCAAGCAATTAACTAGAGAAGTGCCAAGAAGTATAAAACATATTTAAAAACAAGACCATGCAATTATTTGACTTATGAGACTGCCAAATCACGCTACCATCAATCTTCTAGAAAGGCAATGTGAAAGCCAGTAGTTTTGGATGGCAGCAGCATGGGGTTGGGGCATAAAGGAAGGAGAAGGACATGAGACCATGAAAATTTAAACATTTGATTCTATAAAATTGTCTCCTCCCATAATAGTTGCCGGGGCTTTTGGAAAAGGAGGCATTTAATATATCACTGAAATACAAATGTCTTAATTTTTCCTGGTTTGATTTTGAGTCAGATTGAATTCCTGACCTTCCTTTATTTTAATTGTTATTTTAATAGTAAATAGAAATATGATAATGTTGGAAAATCTATTATTTCAACAATTATCAGATATATCCCAAATTTGCTAAATCTTACATTTGTATGAGTTCCATGTCGCATCTACAAAGACTTTTAATCCACAGTAAAAATACAGATATTGTGAGTAAAAAAACAGCATGGATAAAAATGTAAACAGAATATTGGAAATTTAAGGAACTTAGAGATAATCTAGTTTCTACCAGTAATTTTATAGATGAGAAATTCAGGCTAGGAGAGAATAAGTGGCAAAGATAGTAAAAGAAAAGCAGCAGTTCTTAATAAATTGAATATATTCATGGAAACTACATGATTTGGGAAATGAAATAAAGAGCCTATTACATAAATGAAGCTTCATGGAAACGTTGCTTTCAGGTAGGTAAAATATAATTGTCCAAGTTTGTTACTTGTATTATGGTTAAACTATACCCTTAACAACCTTTAGTTGCTACAAATAAGATAAGTTGTTCACCATTCAAAGATATGAATTAAGGTATGATTCATAAGGAACAGAAGCCTCAGTTGTATCATTGTATAACAACCATCTGGACTTACCAGACATGACCTTCCTTTCTGCAGCTATTGACTTTATGCTTCAAAAAAGCTAACTTTGAAGTTTTCTTTCAAAATATAGAATAGTTTTCATGTCAGCATGACCTGTCAGCATGTTCAGAAACTTTCTTTGACTAAGGTGGTACAATGCTAGTTTAACCAATGTAGCAAGTATTAAATAAATCTTAAGATTACATCTTTATTTCCAGTAGATGTTTTTGGGGAAAGTATAATGCAGATACAGTTGAAATATTTTTATAAGCCTTCTACTACATAATAAGGGGAAATATGATTATGGAGTATTATTTTAAATTCTGGGCATCACAGTTTAGGAAGGATATTGTTAAACTTGAGTGTCCAGAGGGTGGGGACAAAGACAGTGAAAAATCATGAGTTCATGTCATATGAGTGTCAATTGAAAAAGGAGAGAAGTTATGCATAGAGAAGACACAATAGACATTAGCAGAGGGGTGAAGTGGGGAGGGAGAGTGGACTGCACATGACAAACATCTTCAAGTATTTGAAGGGCTCTCAAGTGGGTGTGATTAAACTTCTTCTGTTTGGTTCTAAAGACCAAATTCCAAAGTTGTAATTCTAAGGTAGAAGTTGTAAAAGCAAATTAAATCTTGTTAGCATGGGAAAACTTGCTATTCCTAAAAATTGGAGTTATCACTAAATGTTACCTTGGCAAATAGTGGGTTCACCTTAATGGAAGTCTTCGAGTAACTGTTAAGTATGTTGTAGTAGATACTTGTTTTTTAAAGTATGAGTTGGTCAAGTTAGTTGCAGAAGTCCTTTCTTCCTCTAAAATATTCTCTGATTTAGTACTTTTACTTTAATCCCACTGAGTTCTGAATTTCTACCCACAGTCTTCCTGCCCAATGCACATATTTATAAACAAACAAACGCACATAAACTTTGTTACCCATGTGGCAAGAATAGCAGAAAAAATAGCTTTCAGGTACAAACAGTTTGGCAGATAAACCCAAGAACTGGTGACAATCATTTTGATCCAGTGTTTTTTTCTACCTAGGTTTTGACATTTGTGTACTGCAGAACTCTTGGAAGATGCTTTAGAAAAGAAGCCAACGGACAACTTGGCTAGAATCTTTCTCAGAATCTATTTCTGGAGTTTTTCTGGGATCAAAGCTAACAAGGCAGAAGTCAACTGTGGATGCCATCAGATTCTACTGTGGTCACTTCTTTGAGCGACAGAATCACCAGATGGTTTGGAATCAAAGAGGAAGAATAGGTCATTCTAGTGGGATATTTACTTTGATTGCTAAACAGGCATAATTATATATAGCATTTTGTGAATTCCTATCAAACAACAGAAGGCGATAAAAATAAATGTCAGTAATTATTTTGTGATATAAAAGTAAAGACAGATTGTTCTTAGTGAAAGACTATGGGAAAGGTATAAATAATGATCATAAAATGGGAGCAAAAACTAGCATTACTTTTATCACTAATAGACATATTATTAAAAATGATACTTAGAATCTAATAGTCTGATAATTTTTTAAAATAAATTTTACTATTGATTCCACTTATTTGAATGCTTTAATGACGTATTATTTCATTACAGTGAATGTTCTCTTCACCAAAACAGATTAGATCCTCCTCCAGACTTAGTATATAATACAAGTTTCTGTGGCAAAAAACATTTATCATTTGGTAATCCAACACTCTGGTGATAATATGCTAGGTAGTTGTTTCTTGAACAGAAATACTTGTCTGTCATAGTGTCCAGAATCGAGATCAGGACAGTTTGATAGGGCCTGCCAAAGCTTAATGCACACATTTGGACACTGACATCTAAATTTATGTTAAGGAGATCAATCGCCTATTTTCTTTTATAGGTTCAGAGCAGTAGATATGATAGGAATCTAGAAATCATGAGAATGAGTCACGAGTCCCAAACTCTCTGTCCTCTTCAATAGTTTCTCAACCTCTTGTGATTTCTATGAAACTTACATTTTCTTTCAAACAGCATACATAAATATGTATATATATGCATGTATAATTAGGCTACAATTAATCATACATGTATATATTTATGAAGTTTATATAAATATATTTAAAAAGATCATTCATCTATGTATGTGTATACATATATATGCATATATGCACAAGGTACACATTTAAATATATGTGTACACTCATATATATACAAATAAATATTGTGTACATATAAATGCACATACATGTACACGTATGTGTACCAGTCATTTCATAAACATTTGTTAAGTATTTATGTGCTGTGTATTTTGCTAAGCCCTACTGATCCAAAGAAGGACAAATGTAAAAGACAATCCCTGCTTCAAGGACTTCACAATCTCAAGGAGAAGACATTTTTCCTCGACCTCCACACCAAATTGTTCATGGGAGTTTATATGAACATTTGGTACTGAATTTGTTGACAAGATAAATGTTGCACTCACAGGCTTTTGGTCTTCAGGATCTAAAAGTTCCCTACAAATGCATATTATTATTGTGTACTTCAGTCCTCTGATTTCAGCTCCTCGGGGCATCAAAACATACTATGAAACTGTTTAGGGATGTTTGCAATTGAGCGGTTCATCTTTCTTATCAGAAAACTCCCAGAGGTTAGGAATCACGCCTTTGCAAGTGCGTTCGGTGCTATTTAGAAATTTTATAAACGTTAAATAATTGCTATAGCCAATTGCAGGCACAAACTGCGTACACACAAAAAAAAAATGATTGTGCTAACCTCTACATGAACTCACATCTAAGAATACTGGGGTTGGAAAATATATTCCTCATAATGGAACTCCAATGTCAGTCAAAATAGAATGAGCTCAGCTGTCATTGAGCTTTGTCAGTTTTTCTTGACAGGTCAGACAATCAGGTCAGGGAAACTTCAGGCCCAACCATATTAAATGCTCCCATTATACCAAGATGTTCAGAGACAGCCATTCAAGATATTCTCAGAAAATACAAAGTGAAGTGGAGAGTTCCATAATTATATTTCTCCAGTTAATGTGATCAAAATAGAAAGCCAATCTGAACCTCTTTTGCCCCCTCATGGATTTTTCAGTCTGAGTGATTCAGAGAAGTTGTCTATGTCGATCAAGTTGACTACATGAATTTTCAATTCCATATTTTACATCACCTGTGTAGACTTGTTTTGGAAGGAGATCTTGAAGGTTCCTCTTAGAGTTCACGCATAATCTGTTAGACTGGTACACACTAAACAATCCCAGATATGTGAAAGCTCTTCCGTGACTGCCCATTCTCAAGAAATAACCTAGTTTTTCCATCAAGTCAGTAAGTAAACCAACAAACATTCATAAAGAACATACTAGGGTAACCAGGTTTAATGATCAGTGTTGTGGGTTACAAGAGAAATATAAGGAATAGTATATGAAATGGTGCTTCCTTCTCTCAAGGAATTCATAATTTAACTGTGGAGATAAAAACATACACAAAAAAAGAGCACCAGAGAATGATAATGCTATGGTGTTAGAAAGGGAACTTAACTCGGAATCAAGAGAACTGTGTTCTAAATCATCTTGGTCGCAATCCGTGTAAACTTAAAATACTTAATAAAATAATCTCTCTGCTCCACATTTTCTTTATTTGTAAAATAAGATGGTTGGACTAAATGACTTCCAAGGTTCCTTCTTGCTCCAAGAATACTGTAATACTGTTTACACAGTATTACAAAGAACTCTACATGGGGTGGAGACATCAGTGGAAACATCATGAATGAAAGTAGACTGACCTGGGCCTTTGCTGATCATAGAGGATGTTCTAGGTAGGTGCTGCATGTACAAAGACTCTAAGGTGCTGCATGAATCAGAGGGGCTCTAAGGAGACCCTTCTAACTGCAATAGAGGATTTGTGTGTGGAAACAATAGGAAACAAATATAGCTAGATAAAGTGGGACTTAATAATGGAGGGTCCTGAACACTACATAGAAAAGTCTGGCCTGGATTTGAAAATGTAGTCACTATAGATTTTTAATTAGAAGAGTGACGTGATGAAAGTGGTGTTTAAGACAGATAAATCTGACAACGGCACTTAAAGGCATTTTTCATTCATTCAGTATTTATTGATCTCTTGCCCTGTTCATAGCACTGTACAAACCCCTGAGGTAGATATAAAAAGAGAATAAAACATGGTCTCTCTTTGCCTACTAGAAAGTCAATTGCTTATTTGAGGAGGAAAAGATAGATGGAAAGATAGATGGAAAGATAGATAGAGAGATAGATAGATAGATAGATAGATAGATAGATAGATAGATAACTATATCTCTGGGAAAAGGAAGAGGGAATAAACATTTCAATAAAACCTACTATGCACCAATCTTTCTTTCTTTTCTTTTTCTTTCCTCCCTTCCTTCCTTTCTTCCTTTCTTTCTTTCTCTTCTTTCCTTTGTTGCTTTGTTTTACAAATATCTCATTTGATTCTTACAATATCTTTGTGAAGTAGATGCTGTTTTTAATTCCCATTTTATGATTGAGGAAACCAAGGCAGGCAGAGGTTAGGTGAGTTACCTAGGGTCACACAAAGAATAAGTGAGTGAAATCAGTTTTAAGCTTAGGTCTTTCTGATTTCAGTGATTTTTATCTATTTTTATCTATTATCTGTTATCTATATTTTATCTATTGTGTCTTCTAGATATAGTTATATCTAGATAGAAAGACAGATAGGTAGTACATAAGAGACAGATTACTGACAAAAATATCTATAATCTATCCATATAAATAACACTGTGACTGTTTTTCTACCAGCATTGACCCCTAAGAGAAAATGTCTACCCAGCTTTTTTTCTTCACCACCCACTTCATTTTACTTATCAGACAGACAGAGACAGACAGAGAGACAGAGAGAGAATTAGATGATAAAGATTGCTAGTGATAAAAGAGTTGGAGTAACTAAAAGGAAATAATTCTACTGAGGAACTTTTAGGTCATCATCTTTCACTGGACCAACTATAAATTTCAAGTTATCTGACTCAATTTACCGATAAGTATTCAAGGAAGCAGAGAGGCGAGGTGACTTGGCCAAGGTCATTTAGGCACTAAGCACCACAGCAAAAATTTATACTCATATACTCTCCCTAGTACAATTTTCACTGCCCCAAATTAAGGATTAGGAGACTGTATTTAGACTTAATGGTCTCTGAGTCTAAGAAACTATAAGATTGTATGCTATAGAGCCTTGAAGGACAGTAGAAGATTGAAGAGATAAAGACCCCTCTAAAACTAAAAAAATAAAAAAAAAAACTCTCTTACTCTTATCAAGAAAGAACCAAAGGCCTGTACAGGACTGATGGGGACTTCTTTCAGAGAGGACCTCCATACTTAGGACTTTAAGTAATTTTGTCAATTTATGTAAATTGGTGGTGAGTGGGGAGACAATGGCTACTCTAGCAAGGATTTCTGTTTTATTTCCCTCTATTCATTAAAAAAAATATATTCTCTAGTTTTATAAACCATGCATGTACTAGTAGGACTTTGGTCTGTGTATGTTGGAGAGCACTGAACTTCTTATGTCATGAGTCTCTGACACAAAAGTTATACCTACATAGAATGATTAAGAAAATAAAGAAAGGAAGTATATGATTAAAAGCTATTAAGTGGTTCCAGGAATTTGCACTATAGGAGTGCAGTGTATGGAGATGAATAGAGATTATTTATTTGCTTATGTCACACATGGGGAAGAGTGAGAAATATGAGCTACGTGATTATGCTAGCAATTGCAGGCATGAGGTGATAAAGTCATAATCCAGGGTCATTGCAGGTTAAAGAGAATGTGAAAAATACCGGGAAGGATAATCTCTAGGGCACAGTGATTGGTTTGCTGTGAAAGGTGAAAGGAGGAAAGTTTGGAGTCAAAAATGTTTTGAGAATGTTTTGAGAATGACTGTTTGTTGATAAAAATGGGAAAAATGGGAAAGGATTCACATTTGAGGCTGAGAAAAGATAATTAGCTTCTATGAGGAACATGATTAGTCTGTACCCATAGTGAGTCGTGCCAAAGAAATGACATTCAGGCAGTTTAGAAATAGTACCAAAAATCAAATTCAAAAACTAGGATAAGGCTATCAAGTGAGGGGGCATTCTACATGGGTATGACCATGGTGGCAAAATGTGAGGATTTTTAAAAGGGAGAAAGCAGGAGTCAAAAGAGTAGGTCCAAAGACTGAGCCTTGGAGTGAGCTGCAGTTAGTAATTATAGCTAATATTTATCAGATACTTCAAGGTTTGTAAGGTGTTTTACCTATATTTTCTAATTTGATTGCAGGAAGAAAAAAGAGAATTCCAAAGAATTTGCCAGTCATTCTAAAGACTACCACTCTGCCAACCCCCCACCCCTACCACTATGGATCAGTAAATAGAGTTCCTTGAGTCCTTTCAGAAAGATACTACAGGTCATCTATCTTCAAGAAGGGACCTCTGATATAAAGGTCTATGACCTCTGATCTCTTCAAGTCCATTAAGGGATTTATCAAATCATTTATCTAGCTCCTCCATCTGTGATAGAATGTCATAAGACCATAGATATATAGCTTAAAGTCGTATTAGAATTCAGCTAATATAAATCTCCCATTTTACAGATAAGGAAACTAAGAATGAAACAATATAAATGATATGTTAACGGTGAAGAGCTGCAAATACATTAACACATGAAAATCACTTGAAGGAACCGAGTACATTATGCTAGAAAATTGAAGGGGGAACTCTGAGGTGCTGCATTTGTCAAGGTAATACTTGAAAGACTGATGAAGTTTAAACTTGTTCTGTTTGGACCTAACAGAACTATAAGTAATAGAGAGAAATTGTAAAGATGCAAATTTAGATGGAAATTTAGGAATGAAGTGATGAAAACCTTCAAACCCTTCTAGTCATCAAATTCAACCTGTGTGAGAAGTTATGAGGCATATTGAAAAGCTTTTCTGGATGTGGATTATATTAAATGGTCACTAAGGTCCCTTCGAATTCTGAAATCCCAGGAGACTGAGTAGGGAGTCAGAATAAAAGATACAAAATTAGAATAATGCAATATCATGGAAAAATAAGCAAGGATAAAATTTCCAAAAGGAAAGGTCATACCCTGCTAAGAGAGGTGAAGTATGATGAGGATTAGGCTAAGAAAAAAAATCTTCTCTTAAAAAATGTTTTTATAATGGCACAGAAAAAGCATAATCATATTTTTGTCTATTTTGGATGCAGAAATGTGATTATATTGTGGAGAAAATGGACAATTGGAACAAAAAGAACAGTTTGATACAATATTAGATTATTGTAAATCGTAGAAATGAAAAAATCATAATGTTATATTTAGTCAGAACTAGCTATAGGGGCCTGCAGAGTATAAAAGTGATGGCTATTTGCAGGATGCCCCCATATTCCCCTAATTGTTAGTTCCCAAGCAAACAATCTGGCATACAAAATACTAAATATTCTAAGTTGTTGGCTTCTACAATGATAGTAATTGTTCAATATTGGCATTTGGGTCATTTGTAGAAGCCAAACTACTTTGTAGCCTTCTTAGATGTTTAGGCTAAATAGCATCTTTGGACAGAGGCTATTTCTCTGATTATTTTGATGTTTCCTGTAGCCACACTGTATATGGCTGCAATTTGTTTTAATTGAGTCATCACCACTATATTCTGTTTAGCCACTTTAGCTTTTAGCTGTAATCTCATTGCAAATTGTTCATCTTTATGATTAATATTATTGTACTGAGTCTACTACACAAACAGACAATTTGGAAAAGCCATCTTTTAATGACTAATGTAAGGGTTTAGACAATAAGCCCCAAAGCTCAAAATGACTCTTTGATCTTTAAAAGGCTTGTCAGTACAAGCAGTTCAGATACAGAGTGATATAGATTTCTGCATTCAAATATGCTCAGATAATCTGAATTGAATTTTGAGGATTTAGGAATTTGCATAAGTGGTTTTAATCTCCAAAAACTCACAATGAACAGTAACTTTCTGATGGGATAATTTGAAGATAACCTTCCCACTGGAGTGATAATCAATGAACTGACTCATAATCAGACTGGGAAATATCTAAATTTGTAACAAGCCAAGAAAACTTCATCAATTCAACTTACCAAGCGTTCATTAAGCCCTTCCAGTGCATTAGGCGTCCTGCTATGTGCTAGGGAAATAAAGACCAACTCAATCTAAATCCATTGAACATTTATTAAACACCTACTATGTGCCAGGCACTATGTTAATTTCTGGGGATACAATTAATAAAGATAATCCCTGCCCTCAAGGAGTCTATAATCTATTTAGGAGAAAACACAAACATAAAAGCAGAAAAGGGAGGGGGAAGAGCAGAGGGTTCCTGGCACATGGGCAGCTTTTTGGTGGAGTTGAAACCAGGCAGAGTAGTACATGTAGAGTGGAATGAGGCAAAAAGTCCAATTCTTGCATTTTATAGAGGAAGACATTAGGGAGAGTTTTATGCTCTATCCTGAAGACCTTCCAAAAAAGGGAAAGGAGACTGAGGGAGATGGTCTCAGTCAAGGCTTGAGTTAGCAGCATAGTATTGAGATCAGAGGTCATGAGCTTAACCTAAGAAAGGCATCTTGTACCCTGGAGTTTCAACCAGGCACAGCAGCAAATGCAGAATGGAGACCTGTTCGGAGAATGAATTCAAATTTGGGCTTTCCAAACTCTACACCCAAGTTCATTCTGCTACTCATTTAACCATGTGCATGGCTATACTTGTAAGACAGATAGAGATTAGATTTGTTCTGTCTAGATGTAGCATAGCTACAAATAGTAAATAAAAGTTGCAAAGAGAGAATACCAGTTACTATCCTTAAGAAGTTGATAGTCTTATTATTATTAATAGGTTATATTATGGAATAGGAAGAGACAAAGATATGCCACGTATACAATATAAGGTATATAGAAAATATTACATGGCAATTTCAAAAGAGAGGAGGGGTTAAGTGGTGATGAAACATTTTGAAACCTTTGCATAACTTAGTTAGTAGTGGGTTTTGTTTTCTAGTCTCTCTCCAGTGCTCCATTTGGTCAGAATTTACTCGCACAATACCAAACTGTATAATTTACGCCAGAGAACACATATGATCCAAGAAATATACTATCAGATATTGTTGATCTGGTATTATCATAGTTGATAGATAGCCTCATATCATAAATAGAGGGCGAATCTTGGCACCCCAAGAAGACCTGGATTGAAGTCCTGTTTCTGATATACATTAGCTATGTGGCCTGAGCAAGTCTCTGAAATGTTCATTGATCATACCAATGAAACTGCAGGTCTTCCCACCGTGAACAAGTTGGAAAGGAAAATCCCTAGGCTTCAGGAACCAATTTGATAAGGAGGAAACTTTAGAAGGGAGAAAAGGTCCTAGTTTCTCATGTTCTCTGATTTACCATTGCAAGTGTTTTCTTATAGTAACTTGCCACAAGTTATCTTGTCACTAGTCAGGTGAGCTGCCAATTCTATGGCAGCAGCTGGTCTCAAACTAGCTTCAAGAATATGGTTTTAGAGATAGTTGTCTGCTGAGAGAGGAAACTTTTCAGAGCCTAGCTGTGTGAGTTTCTGAGAAATATAGTCTCTAATGGAAAGTACAGCTTCTTCCGGTCTTTGGAGCTACTGAGTAGGTAGAGCATTGCATTGGCAATGTGAACAGTTGGAGTTGGAGACTTCACTTTTGGTTTGGGAGAGAGAATGCTGAGTAGCAGAAATTCCAAGAATATTAAGTGAGCATAAGCAAAGAAGGATAAAGTAGTCTGGATCCTGCCACTCAACACTGGCGTGTTGAATAGCTTGTTGAGTCAACTGTTACTCCCATCTGTTGATACTCCAACTTGCTATGTAGCTGGAAATGATTGAACCATTCCCTCTGAGAGATCTGAGACACTAAAATGCTTTAATTTCCCTTCCTTCTCTCCCTCTATCCCCATATCTCATAATCTCAGAATGTTGCTCCAAATTCTCCTTTCTTTAAGCTCCTTCATCCTTTTGACTTAATAAGTATTTTAAAACTTACTATCTTTATAAAATTTTGATCAATCTTAATTATATTGGATTTTACATATTTATTTAGAAAGAGGGTAGTGGCAAAATAATCTCTTGTACTGGTAGACAGATAGTGACAGAGACCAAATGATCTATTTGGATTATCCGTGTGGAAAAATAGGAGCATGCTGCCCCTCACCAACCACCTGACATGGCAAATGATCAAAATGAAAGCACATGATATTTGCTTATTTTGATAAGGTCTAGGCTGGTCCAGGGTTTTTCTGCTTTCCGTATAAAGCTGACTGGGCATTGTTGTCTAGCGAGGGGAGATAATTACTGTTAAGTCACACTATTTGCCCATAAAATTATTTTCTTTCTGTTTGTGCTCAGAAGACAGAGCTAGGATAGTGCTAAATAGAAAGCAGAGCTGACCTTGTGGGAAGAAGACAGGAAAAGAGTAACTGGGAAAGCCTGTCAGGTCCACATTCCAAGGGTGGGTAATAGCCAAGAAAGTAGAAAGGCTTCCATTCTCTTCACTTTGTTCACTTAACTCTGCCAAATAGCACAAAGGTCATCCAGCTGTAACCTAAATTAAGGAGAAGGGCAGCTAGGTGGTGCAGTAGATAGAGCACCAGTTCAGGAGTCAGGAGGACCTGTGTTCAAATCTCACCTCAGACACTTGACACTCACTAGCTGTGTGACCTTGGGCAAGTCTCTTAACCCCAACTGCCTCATCCTGAATCTTCTCCAGTCATCCTGAGGAATATCTGGTCACTGGATTCAGATGGCTCTGGAGGAGAAGTGAGGCTGGTGACCTGCACAGCCCTCCCTCACTCAAAACAAAGTCAAGTGCAAGTTCTGTCATCATTTCTCTGATGGCATGGTCTTCTTTGGCAATGAAGGATGAGCACACAGGATCTTGTGGGAAATGTTTTTCCTTTGAATTCTAACTTTATTGTTTAAGGTATTAGGGTAGTTTTTTTTTTTTTTAACATCAATCATTTCCTTTTAAACTCAATTCTTTCTCATCTAATTAGTCTCATCTAATTTTCCCTTTTAATGAAAAATATTGAAGAAACCCGAGAAAATTCTATAAAAACATACACAAATTGAGGAGAAAAATCTGCCCAAAAGGAGAAGTTGGGGGTGGGGTGGGAATGGAGGAAGTACTTTTCTAGCGTAGTTTTCACTGAGTTCACAAAGGGCATAAAGTTGTTCATGAACTGTTTCTGTAGATATCATTCCCAGCTAACGCCAATTATTCTCCTTCTGCCCCCTCATGAGAATCGGGCCCAATTCTAAGGGACTGAATACAAGGTTCATTTTCTCTCGTTGGCTCACCAGAAATACAAGGTATCCTCATCTCCAAGAAATGATACTTCAGTTACTCCAGGAACATCTCCAAAGGTAGCTCAATTCTGACCGCAAAGATGGGCAACCTTACATATTCAAGATATTCAAGATAATGCTTATGGTAGGACACCTCACAAAATGCATAAGAAACAAAAGACTAACTGAAAATCATAAACAATTACAGAAACCACTGTGTTTTATATTCCAAAAAGCAGGAAACCTTTTGCCGTTCTGTAGGATCTCAAGCCCTTCTACAGAGTCCCTCTAAGATTTGTAGTGTTACCTTATGGTTTGTATTTCCCTCAGTAGACACACACATACTTTGAAGCTGTGGTAAGGAATTTCCCTCCCCATTAAATCTGTAATATCTGGATAACTCACTGGATTCATTTTTTTAAAGTAGGACATTGCTGAGAATAGTATGCATCAGAAACACGCCTTTTTCTAGATTAGGGATTCTTAACCATTTTTTGTATCCTGGACCCCTTTAGCGGGGTTATGAATCCTATAGATCCCTTCTCAAAATATCATTTCTAAGGAAATGCTAAATTCCATTTTGAGGTTAGTGGAAATAAAGACATCATATTTTCCCCACGTTAGTTTATGTATCCTCTGTAATTCATCTTCAGAATTTTTGAGCATTCTGATGAAGGCTAGTTTAAGAATAAGTGCTATATGATGTCTCTTCTTCAAACTCTTAAACTTGGGATCTCACAGCTGCCTATAATGCAAAAGTCAAGGTGGGTGCTAATAAAAAATTCTCACATCTAAAGAGCAGAAGATTAGATTTCAGGATCACACTACCTAGGAAACTCAAAATTCAAAATTAAGTCTCATGAACTTGATTTATTAACTACCCTTTTGGGTCAAATTTGCCTTCACAAATCTGCCTCTACTATTTGATTCTGTAAGAACTCTGTCAGTGTCCTGGTTTCTGCCATCTCTTGGGATGGAGAATTCTACTCAGGTATTCTAGTCTATGATCAGGCCTTGGACTGACCCAAGGTCATGCCTAATAGTAATCATTAGGGTTAGGATTTGAACCCTCTGACTCAAGAGTCATTTTGCCATAATAATTCAAGAGACTGAAAAGTTTAGATCAGGTCAGACTTCTTGGCCTTTTTTGAAGGCTGGGAAACTAAGTTCAATTCAATAAACACTTTGTAAAAGATCGTTCTCAGTAAGATAGACTACATAGCACTAGAAGAGTTTTTTGTTTGTTTGTTTTTAACACACAGTACAGAATTTCTTTCCTTTCCTTCCATCCAGGATCAAAGTTTACCTGCAGTTCATTTTATATTGTGATTAATACATTATTTTAACTCCTGATTTTCATCTTCTTCCCCTTCCTAATCTTGGGTTCACATATTTAAAATTAGAAGGGATATCAGAGGCCATCTATTCCAACGCCTTCATTTTATAGGTGAGGAAATCAAGGCACAGAGCAACTAAGGAGTTGGGCAGAGATGTGAACATACGCTTCCTGTTCTTGAATCCAGTCCCCTTCCATTCGATCATTTTGCCCCCTCTGATAGTTTCCACAGTTTTTAATGCTAAATCTATATGGATGTATACTTGAGAATCAAGATTATGTATTTCTACATAATTATTCAAAGACACTGCACGTTTGCAGTCGAGCATTTTGTCTCTTTATTATATACATCACCCTTGGGATAGTATTGTTTTATATATTATGATTTAAGAATATATTGCTCTTGTGATTAATAAGATTTTCTTCAAACAGTCACAGTAATGCCATTATTTGTCATTTTCATTTTTAAAACTTTCTTCTCAAAAGCTAAATATACAGGAAAGGTTCTACAGCTCAGCCTAGCTGACAGACACTCAGATGGATGGACCTATTACAGTCTATCTAAACAGGAAGGCCAGGTCACTCATTAAACTGTGGTCAATAAAAATGGTGAAATAGGTTTTGTCCCAAGGACTGATGGCTAGATAATTTGAGAAAAATATGGGGAAGAAATGTGAAAACGCTGGAGATCGATGGCTATTAATTTAAAAGCAACACATTTTCTAGAATGAAACGGTTTATGTTGTTATGTGGGATAATTACCATTTTCAATTAACTGACATTTCACAAAGCTCTGGGACTTGAGTGAAACAATAACCTCAGCAACTAATCTCAGCTTTGCTGTTAGTTGGGCCTTTTGTCAATGGTCTTGTGGTATTGTTTCAAAGGCAAACTCAATACCTTGTGAGCAATTGCTTTCTTTGTCATAAAATACCAAGAACTTCGTACAGTTCAAATGAAGTTCAAATACAGTGCACACTTAGACAAAATTTCTCATGGTAATATTTTCTGAGTGGGTGAATTTCCCATCTCTCTCTCTCTCTCTCTCTCTCTCTCTCTCTCTCTCTCTCTCTCTCTCTCTCTCTCTCTCTCTCTCTCATTCTTTTTCTCAGCCACTTCACTAAGAAGTAAGTGGCTCTCCTGGGATACAGCAGTCATTAAACTATGTCATGAAGATACTGTAATAAATAGCAGAAAGATTTGAAATCCAAAAGGCAATTTGGGAGCTGGAAATGGAAAATGCTGATTTATTTCCAATCAGCATATGTATAAAATTTGCTTCATCTTTTTTCTTTTACTCCAATTTGAAACCTAAGCATACAGGCTTCTATTTCTGAATCTCAGGTCAAACTTTAAAAGTATAACAGAACATTATTGCTTTTTCGTTTTAAAGCAAAATTGCCACTTTGAAAAACGATAATTGATTAGGCAAAGTGTGAGGTTGCAGCATGCCTCAGAATGATGTAAAGGCTCATTTACCTTGAAAAAGCTCATTTGGTTAAAATATGGTTCTGATTAGGCTTAAGCCATGATGTGATTGTTCTGAGGTACAGTGTCATTTTTTTCTATCCCCGGCCAATCATCTCCCCAAAATATGGCTTGGGTTTTAAGGCGAACTAGATTAAAGAATATGGGTAGAACAATACCTATTCATCATCACGACTAAAACTCAACTCATACCCCATACTTTTATGTTGTTTGGTTAGTTACTCATCATGACATAATACCCATATTTAAGATAATATAATATGCAAGAATTGTATTGAGTCCACTGTATAAGGAAGGTAAGCAATGTGTGTATGTGTATATGTGTCGTGTGTTTTTCAATAGCATTTCAGTGGATTTTACTTTTGCTGTCCTATTGCAATGTACTGAAAGGATTTTTTCTCTTATCATAATAATAACACAAATGTAGATTTTTGCAGTCCTATTGAACATGTTGGGAGGCAAAAAACATAGGAACTATCATCTTTGACAGTTTTCTCTTAAATAAATAAATCATGCAGATTTGGACAACTCAGTTCATTGTTAACAGAAGTACCTTTTCAAAAGACAATTAACTAGCTTTTGCAAACCTCTGTGTTCTCAAACTTAAACTGCAAGCTTGTTTTAATTTTTAAATGAGCATCTATTTGTACTACAACTAAAACTTTGCATCTTTTTGTTGATATATGATGATTCAAATTTTTTGAATTCAAATATTTCTCTAAACAGAAAAGGCAAAGCACTTTTCAATATTTGTATGACTAGGGTGGGTGCACATAGTCTGTAGCTTACATCTGGGTTCCACACAGGATTATATAGTGTTATGAATTATCCTGTAATTATTTAGAGGAAGAAAGGTGTAGGAGACAGAGCTGATTTAGAAGACCTAGGTCCAAATACAACCTTAAGAATGTTCTACCTATTAGACCCTGGACAAGTCACTTACTCTCTCTATGTCAGTTTTCTCATCTGTAAAATTAGAGAGTTTAATTCAATGACCTGTAAATTTCTTTCTAGCTCTAATCAATTCAGTTGAAGGGGAAAAAAAATCTAGTGCAGGTAGGACTTTTTTGTGTCATGGAGAAAAACAGAGATGGAGAGACAGAAACAGTCACACAGAGACACAGAAGAGGGTGGAAGTTGAAGGACTCCTTGCCAGAATAGTATTTCTAAGTGTATAGCATAAATTTTAAAGGATTAAAACAATTATATTAACCAGTTATCAAAATATTTATAAAAAATGTTCATGGGGCCTACATCCATTCTCACCTCCAAGTAAACTTTTTGCATATTTTAATTTGATTTCATATTCCTCAGTCATGTTTATTATCTACATTTGTATCATTCTAATGATTAGAGAAACAATCCTTTCAGTACATGGCAAATCACAATAGTTTACTGAGCTTTTTGGCAATTCTGCCTCTAATAGTAAGGGAATTTTCCCTACTGTACCCTCCCAACCTTTCCCCTCCAGGTAGAATTTAAGCTTCTTAACTGAAGGGCCTGCTTAGCTTTTTCTCTCTGTATCTCTAGCATCTGGCACATAGATATTAATAAATGTTTACTGAGTTGAACTGAAAAAAATTATGTAACTGGATGTAGTTCGAAGTAAGGCTGTACAATCACAAGGTAAAGTGACAACAAGCCCCCCCCCAAAGAATAAAGGGATGCCTTTGTAATAATAAAAAATCTTTGAGGGAAAAATAAATATATTTTAAAATATATTTAATATGTTTTAAAAAATGAATAGTTCTATCATAGTGTCTGAATCAGGGGAGTAGACTGAGAGTATTTAAATTTAAATACTTGTAATAAATATAGATTTATATAAACACCAATACAATTTACAAAGAACTGACTTAATGGGATTTGCATCATCACAACCATCCATTTTAGAACTGAAGGCAGAATTCAGGGGGAAAATAGTCCAAATGATTAGTTTGATTTTGTTGGACATTTCATGAAAAGAAAATGTATGTCAAAGATGAAAACACTTTTAATTAATTAATCACATTTTACTTATTTAACTATCATTAAATTCCTTCTTTCCAACTTACCAGAACTCTCAGCACCTTACCTAAACATTTGTATCTGTTACCTCCAGGATCCATATTCCTAGGCTGGGGGTGGGGGAAGTTAATCCACTAATATTTGCATCTCCCACTTTGGGGCTCAGACAACTTTAGGGGTTATCTAGGGAGAGCAAGCTATTCAAACTCTTTTGCTTAACCCACTATATCTAGCTAACCTCAGACCTCAGAATATGCTTTCCCTTCTCATCCATCTGGTGATCCACCCTAGCCATCTTGCAATCTGCTTGTATATGTATTTTTCCACCATACTACCTATCTACTACTGAAGGCATAGTAATCAAATCACTGGTGTCATTACTTCTGGAAAGGACATATCACTCATAATCATGATTGCCTAGACCAATAAAAGCCTCTATTAAACTGTTTTTTCAATTAATTGATTTCCCATACTACTGACTCTAACTTTCCTACCCATCAGACTAATTGGAGGGAGTGGTTAGGAGTGGAGGTGGAGGTAGTGAAAGGCTATACGGTTGATATAGCATTAATGATGTCAAATATTTCTGTTCAAATATCTATTTCATTTCATTAAAACATAAACAAATGCTAACAGAGTTAATTTCATGGGTAAATAATTTCTCTTGAAACCATTCTAGCATCTTAACAGTCTGGAAGTCATAGATTTAAATCTCACCTCTGACACTAGCTGCATGACCTCTATGGGCTTCAGACAGCTCCCTCTGACTTACAGTACCTACTAAGCAACAATCAGCTATAATATACATCTGTACAGGGGGTTCTCCACACTGAGGGAAATATAGATCCTTTTGTGATTTTCCATATTTGCATACAAATACAAAATGACTGTTAACTCCCGTTGCATTACCTTGATATAATCATTGAATATTTGCTTCAGCCTGAAATCATTCTGCCAACCAATCAGTGAACCAGTGGGGTTTTCCAACACTGATTAGAGGATTACACACTGTCCAACCAAAACTTGCCATAGGGTCTTGAAGAAGTAAAACAGTTACAGACATGGGATTGAAATGTGAAGTCAATTGTTAGGCACTGAGGTTATTTATCATATTACTCATCAGAATGTATGAATGTCCGTCTGTCTGTCTGTCTGTCTGTCTGTCTCTTTCTTTCTCTCTCTCTCTCTCTCTCTCTCTCTCTGTGTGTGTGTGTGTGTGTGTGTGTGTGTGTATGTAAGAGAAACAGGGTCAGAGATAGAAACACATAGTAGACAAAGAGAGAAAGAGAGATACACAGAGATATAGAGACAGAGTGATAGAGCTAATTAGACAAGAGAAGAAAAAGATAATGGAAAGGTGAGGGCTTATGTTCTTCAAAGGTCATGCCACCTTTCTTCCTCTCTTCCCTTCTCAGTATTATCATTTTCCTTTCTCCTCTTTACTAATGACGATTTTTTTTGCAATAATGTTAATTTACCAAGCAAACAGTGAGTCTGATTAGAATATACTTGCCATAAAAGAAGGCTGTCTCCAGCAGAGTCTTGTATGAGCCAAACTACTATCTTGCCCATTCTTATTGCTTTTCTTTATAAAATTTTCTCCCTGATTCTATGCTGACTTGCAATCGTAGAACTAAGAGATGAAAAAATTAAGAAAGTATCTAATAATCCCCCAAATTTTAGAGTTGAGAAAACTATGGTTTAAAGAAATGAGTGAGTTTTTCACTTACTGGCCACAGAAGCCAGTAAGTGGTCCAGGAGTGTTTTGAAACAAGGTCTACTGATTCTGGAATCATTATTCTCTCCATTTTACCACAGTACTCTCTCATTTTGAGCTGCTATGACAACCCAATTTACTATCTAGTCTCTTGGGATTACTTTGAGGGTTCTGACTGGCCTTAAAATGGCACCTTTGTTTGCTCTTTTAGACCCAGTGTTGGACCATGCCTTCCTTTTATAAGAAAGTTTCTTTTTTCTTTCAGCTTCTACTAAACTGCCCTAATCATTATGTATGGGCTTGTCCTTTTCCTACTGAGAAATGACTTAATGGATCTGAATGTAGTCATGTCATACAGCGAGAGGGGAACTGGAGTCCAGAAAGAAGTAGGTACCCAGTAAGGTAACTTGTTCTGCTCTGCTAATTCACTAAATATCAATCCTGAAATTTTTACAATATGATCAAAAGTGATGCCTATTCACTATTCAGAGGAAAACACTATAAATTATGTCAGGAAAAAGAATAATGCATATAAACCAGCCAATTTTGTTTCTATTCAAGAGGCAACATCATAGGCTTAGTCCATATTTGTCCAAATTCATTTCTTTCTATTATGAGGCAATTCTTAAATATATTCTGAAGCTCACAGAATAAATATGTTTAACTATTTGGCTGAACAACAAAAAAAATATTCTTTAAAAGGCATCATGGATCAAAAAGTTATTAAAAATATCTACTGCTGATGTTTCCAGTACTATAAATTACATACATTATCTTCCAACAGTTACCAGAAAATGATTGTAATTTCAGTAGCTATAGTGTTAGTTGTTATTGAACAAGAACAACAAAAACAAACATCCTGAGACCATAATGGACGTCTCCACTCCCTTCCCTTCATTATTTGAATTGGCTGAAGATTTAATTACCTTATTTTTATGCACTTTCCTATAATTTCTCTAAATTACTAAGGAAAACCAGAAAAAATTATAGACTTTATTATTACTAATTTTGCTTTAATGAATATAATCTCAGCAAAAGGTGCATTCTTTAGAGGATTGTGTACTATATGTGGAGTTAAGACTTGTGTTCGAAACCTGCTTCTATCGTTTACTCAGCTGTGGATCATATCAAAGTCACAAAACCTCACTTTTTCATCGATAAAATGGGGTTAAAAATAAGCACCTTATAATTTTATAAGGTTCAAATAAGATAATACTAAGATCACAGATTTAGAGTTTGAAGAGCTCTTAGAAGCTATCCCATCCACAGTCACCTCTTTTGTTCCTAAATGAGGACGATGAGGTCCATAGGCTAATTGCTTAGCTATTTAGTGTTAGAGGAAGGATTTGAAACAAGACAGTTTATCCTGAGTCTAAAGTATAAAGCACTGTGCAAAATAAAGGAAAATATTCATGTTGTTAATTAGTTAATTATTTAGTTCCCTTTCTGCTTGAGAGGAAATTCAGATGTGCTTAAATGATACAAACTGTACCATAGATACTAATTTAAATACCAGTTATCCTAAATTTGATCTATACCTGAAGGTGTACAATCAAAGTTGTTGAATACATTGAAAAGTTTTCGAGTCTTTTGAAAGATCTCAAGAAGGAATTTAGTATATCTTTGAACTTTTTTTTTTACCTTCTAATATTTTCATCATAAAATGTATTCCACCCATGTATAGGTAAAGGTGAGGAAGGGAACTGATTAGTTAGTGGTCATTGATGTCCTCTTAGTCACTTAAAAAAAAGTGTTCTTGGTGATTTTACCCAGTCATTTAGCATATTGCCTTCTCTTATTTCTTAAAAAAAATCTCTTAATGCTTTAAAAAGTAAGTTGGCTACATTATACCTTTTCTCGGTGCATACTAGTCTTGCTGCTCTACCAACCTCATTTTCTTAAGTTCCATTGCTGTTTCCTCATATAGTATAGATGAGGATCGAGGTGCTAGAGTCCAAATGTGGTGTTTCCACTTTCATCAACGGTTAAAATAGATCACCATAGAAACATTAGTTAGAACTGTTCTATTTTTTTTCTTAATCTATGTGCTGTCCTCCTTCCAATTTCATCTATAAATGTTCTTTGGATAATCTAGTTTAGCTGGTTCACATGCCAAGCTTTCTCTAAACTCATTTCCCTCACCACTGCTTCTCCCTGTGTTATGGAGCAATGCTGCTCCTAAACTTCTTCAATCCTTCCCCATAAAATTTTGAAAATATATTTCTGTTCTAAGGAAGGATTGCCTTTGGCTTAGCTTATCATGAAAATCAAGTTTTTCTGCCTAAATCTCCTTTGGGACTTTTTTTTGCCTCCTTATTGCATCAACTGTTCAACTTTGGTTAAATTTCTGTCACTAATAGATACAGTTGGGTTCAGAGACTTTTAATTTATCATATTTTAGGATCTTGTTTGAAAAGGCTACATTAGTGACACTAGAGTAGCTTCTTATCTTTATAATTTCTTCTGGTTTGGAGTTGCTTCTGATTCGTTTTCTTATCGATAGTTTTATGAGTGATTTCCTTATATTCATAGCCACTATGATACATATCATACACTATGATATTATAGTCAGTAAAGTCAAATACTAAAAGGAATTCATAAAAGATGAGGAGTAAGAAAAGATAATGAGATCTGGCATATAAGAGATCATTGGCGAATTTGGAGAGACTAGCTTCAGGAGGCCTTTTGCAGCCTCTCCAGCTACTAGTGTCTTCCCTTCTACTGGGACCCTTTACTTAAACTGTATTGTACATATTAATATATGCACATTACAAATCCCAAATTAGAATGTATGTTCCATGATGATAGGATTTTTTTTTTCATTTTCTTTGTATCTCTAGTACTTTCTTTGTATCACTGTATCACTTTGTATCACTCAGTGACTGACAAAAAAATAAGTGTTTAATAAAAGCTGGCTGATTGATATATTGTCAGTTTTATGTTTTTATTGCTCATTTCCTCATATCTAACAGCATCTGACTCTCTTGTAGAACAATGTATTCACCATATACGTGTGAGTGGCTTCTGAAGAATCTACAAGACTTTTGGCCTTTTTTTCTATTCTTAATCATATTTTCCAGGATACAGTTTAAATGCCTTTTGCATTCAAATATTGAGTTATGTTGTGAATTTGTTTTTGAGGACTATGGTATTCAGTCAATTTCTTCATACCATTTTTTCTATTTGTCAACATTTGGAACAGATGATGTTATATAATTTGTAGTTTTCATCATGGCAATATTTTTAGTTACGCACATTATATAACTATAAGTTGATATAAAAACATGTTCAAAGAATTCATGTTTTGTTTTTTTTTTACCTATGTGTACAGGATGAAATCCATTCCAATGACTTTGTTAGTTACTTCTTCATGGAGAAACAGTGCATTCAATTTCATTATTTCTCCTCCTTTCCAACTAGAAGAAGAATTTCTCATGTTTTGAGATATATTTAATATTGTGCACTGATTTCTTATTACTCTACTTGGATGTCAACTTGGTTATTAAACAAAGATCTCAAACAGAGTATTAATATTTAAGTTAATATGGATCACTGTTTTAAGTTATTATGATACTGAAAAAAATACAAGCAGGACGAACAAAGTATATTTCTGACGCTGCAATAAAATTTCTACTGAAAATATTAAGCAATAAAGGGGTGGAGCCAAAAAGGCAATATAAAAGCATAGACCTGCTCAAGCTTTTCCCCCAAATCCCTTAAAATACCTGTAAAAAATGACATTAAACAAATTGTAGAGCAGCAGAAGCCACAAAACGACAGAGTGAGAGATTTCCAGTCCATGACAGCCTGGAAGGATAAAAGGAAAGATTTATCGCACCAGGCTCAGAGTGGAGCACAGCCCAGTCTTGACCATGCAACATGAACACGACTGGAACAGGCTTCAGGGCACTGAATCACAGGCAGCTGCTGTGGTTTCCAGATTTCTCAACTTACAAATGCCAAAGACAGCTTCAAAGGTCTGTGAGAAAGCTCTTTCACCTAGGTGAGAGGGGAGCTTGGTTGAACCCCAACCCAGACTCCAGGGCAGCTGCAGCCACTGCAGGAGAAGCATCCACTTCTGGAGCTCTCATCCTACAGACCATGGAGGAATCCAGTGGCTGATCTGGGTCTCAGTCCTGTTATTCCTGGGGTGAGGAGGAACATTAATGTGGTGGAGCTGGCAGTGGTTGTGGAGAGGGAATCCTCCTTGAAGTTCCAGAGAAGAAAAGAGTGCTTTTTCTTGATCACAGAGTGCATTGCAGACAAAGAGAGGAGTAAACACCTCTCCCTTGACTATGCCACTTTGGAGGAACTGAAAAATTACAGGTCCCTAGAGATATCTCAGAGAACAGCCACACACATAGAGGGCACAGAGTGAGCAGAATATGAAGGGAGAATACCTAAAAAAATAAAATTTACTATTTAATGTAATGTACTATGAGTAAGAGAAAGGGAGAGGTAGAATGTAGCAAATGATCTCACATAAAAGAGACAAGAAAGAGATTTTAAAATGGAGGGGAAGAGGGGAGAGATGAAAGAAAATAAGTGAGCCTTACTCTCATGGGATTTCACTTAATGAAGGAATAATACACACTCAATTGGATATGAAAATCAATTTTACCCTTCAGGAAGGCAGGGGAGAAGGGGATAGGAGAGGGAAGATAATAGAAGAGACTGCAAATTGGAGAAAGAGATAATTGGAAGCAAAAACTATTGTGGGAGGACAGATCAAGGGAGAGAATGGAATAAATGGAGGGAAGGACTGGACAGAGGGAAATGTGGTTAGTCTTTCACAACATGACTATTATGAAAGCGTTTTACATGGCTACACATGTATGACTGATATTGAATTGCTTGCTTTCTTAATGAAGGTGGGTGAGAAGGGAGGAAGTAAGAGTATATGGAACTCAAAGGTTTAATAATGAATGTTAAAAATTGTTTTAGCATGCAACTGGGAAATAAGATGTATAGAAATCTATCTATTTTTGCCTTATAGGAAAATGGAGGGGAGGGGGAGTGAAAGAAGGGGAAGGTAATAGAAGGGAGGGCAGACTGGAGGAAGGGGTGGATAGGGTGCATGATGTCCTGGAGTGGGGGTGGGGAGTGATAGGGAGAAATTTTTTTTAATTCAAATTCTTGTGAAAGTGAAGGTTGAGAACTTAAACATAAATAGATTATATATATATATATATATGTATATATATATATATATATGTATGTATTTTTTTTTTGGAAAAGAAAATATTAAACATTGCTATGAAATTTATAGGTTGCATGGAATTCTGGAGCCTGTAAGTTGTCAAACGCCGTCTAGGTTGTGATGTAGTAAATTTAGTTGTCTGTGATTTCTATGAAGTCACAGAACATAATATTTACATAAGTAGAAAAAGGTTCCCTAATAGTTATGAACCACAGTGTCATAAGTTGTACTGTGACTTATCACACACCACCACAATTTCATGTGATTTCAACATAACTATGCCATTCCTTTCTTAATTTCAAAATTTCCAATAGTTAGGCCAGTATATAATCCCAAGCATTACTAATTTTCCTCTAAACTGACTTAGCGATCTTATTTTTAAGTCATATGTGAGTCGAAGTCTTTGACCGAACAATATACCAAATGTTGACTTCAAGACAATACAATCAATTTGATTTTGGAATTTCTCTGGCTTTTTTTCTTTAGGACTGGTAAGCAAAAGTAAACTGCTAAGAAGTGTGAGGCATCCTAAAAAACACATGAACTTCACATTTTAATTGATCATAAATCTGCTACTTAGCCAATGAACATATTTTTTCAAAATCCAAAATTTACCATCTGTGACTTAAAAAATATGGAACCTCAAAGGGTAGGATGCAAAAGGGGGGAAAATCACAATCTACAACAATTTTTCAAAGTGAAACATACGTAATGTTCAGTTCATAGGGTTATATTTTAAGTGATTTACTTTTTTTAAGTTTCTACTTAAAATGAGTGTTTTGACAAAAAAAAAAAACCTGTCAAAATGTTAAGGGTGATGAGAAAAATACAATGTAAAAAGCAGGCATAAAAAAGGGCAATAAGCATCTTCATACAAGCACACACAAATATTCACAACAGCTTTTAAGGAAACCATCAGATTTCAAGAGGTCCATGAACACAGATCCATGAAAAATTAACATTTCTTCACAAATGCCCAACTGAAATTTAGCATTCTTTTCAATTATGAATGTACACAACAAACTATTATTCTAAGGAGTCACCAAAAAAAAAATGGTCCATTGTGGTTAAAAAAAAGACTAAGAATTTCTCATCAAAATTTGAGTTATGAAGAATTTTGAAATACTAACCAAAAAGTTATCAAAAATGGATGTTACTTTGGGAATAAACTATAAAAATTTTAATTTTATAGTCTTAGATGCTAATCAACAAATTCTAATTATTCAATATTTCTTTTGGGAACTCATTAAATAACCACTTAGTGTTTTTAAAAGACTAGTTAAATAATTGTAAGCACAACCAAGATGGGATTTTTGTTGTTGTTGTTTCCTTCTGGGAGTTCAGTTGCCTAAGTTTATGTAAACTGTAAACATCTGAAGGATTAATCTCCTTTGAACCCTGGGAATTCACATCTGTAACAGTCAGGTGCTGAGCCACATAGGTTTCATGCCTTCTAGCTCTGAGCCTATTAGTCAAAAGTGTATATATATTCTGAGGTGAGAAACTGCCTGAGGAGGGAGAGGTTCATTCATGGAAGGATGTTTAGACATTATCAGGAAGTCCCCCAGCTATAAATGTAAACCTTGATGTTGGTGCTTTCTCAGTTGGGTAACATATATAGAGAGGAGACCTCTGATAGAGAGAGGAGATTACTGATAGGGAGAGGAGTCCTCTGATACCAAGCCTTGTGAAAACACTGAAACACTGGACTAGAAAAATATAGGGTTTAGTGAGATTAGGATAGTTGTCTGTTGTTTTCTAATTATTGTATTACTTTGCTGTGCTGAGAGCCCAAATCAGAGCAACCTCTTTCCGTGTGAGCCTGGGGGAGGACAAGCTGCCCCAGAGTGGGGATGGTGTGGGCCAGAGACAGAAGTAGGGGGCAGGAACCTCTGGAACCTGCTGTGCCTGGACCCAGGTAGGAGCTGGGAGAACTGGGAATGGAGCAATTTTTCCCCTATGAGGTGATACATGGAGCAGGAACAGAGAGCTGCCTGCATGTTAACTCAGACAGGAGCTGAGAGCAGTAGGCCCCTGGACCTGTAGGAGGAGTGAAAACTATGCAGTAGGGCAGGAGCAGTGCTTTCCTGCTATATTACCCTGGGATGAGTTGGGAACTGGGGTGGGGTGGAGAGGGGGTTGTCTGTGGTGGGATAGGGGAAGTACCTTGGACCCCAGGGACACATTCTGTTGACTGTGTCTCCCAGCACCCCTAAAGACTTCGAAACCAGAGCTGGAGCAGTGTGAGGACTTGGAATCTTTGGCATATGTGCACCTGAGAGTACCAGGTGGGAGACTCTAACAGCAGCATTCCCAAGAAGACTTCACTCGGACACTCTGTTTGAATGGAGGTGATTGTAACCTATTGCAACCTAAGGGTGGAGTGTGTTGTGTTCTCTGCTGCCTCTGGGGATATGTTGTGCTAGGGAAGACCCTGGCCTGATTTATAAACTAGTATTTGGAGATTATGTTATGTGGTATACTTTTGTGTTTGTTGAAGGTTGTGTGACCACCCTGGTGATAAGTTGTTTTGCTGTTATGGATTTTGATGAATAAGATTAAGTTTTGAGTAAACTTATTACTTTATCATTCAAACCTAAATAAATGTACATATATATTCACAGCAGCTGCCCTCAAGTGTGCTCTGTTACTTAGTATTACAATAATTTTTTAGTTTTCAACTTTCACTTTTATAAGATTGAATTTTGAATTTCCCCCCTCCCTCCCTCCTTCCCAAGATAGCAATATGATATAGGCTATTCATGTATCATGATATGAAACATATTTCCCCATTAGTAATATTGTGAAAGAATAATTAGAACAAAAGGGAAAAACCACAAGAAAGGAAAAATTTAAAAAGCAAATTTAGTGTTTTTTGTTCTGCATTTGGACTCTGCAATTCTTTCTCTGTATGTGGATAACATTTTTAATCATGAGTCTTTTGGAATTGTCTTATATTATTGGATAGCTGCAAAGTGCTAAATCTATCAAAACTGCTCATCTCACAATGTTGCTGTTACATTGTTCTCCTGGTTCTGCTCACTTCACTCAGCATCAGTTCATATAAATCCAGATTTTTCTGAAATCCACCTGCTCATCATTTCTTATGGAACAACAGTATTCTGTTACCATTCATATACTGTCACTTGTTCAGCCATTCCCCAATTGATGGGCATTCCCTCGATTTCCAGTTCTTGGACACCACAAAAAGAGCTGCTATAAATATTTCTTCACATATGGGTCCTTTTCCCATTTTTTTATGATCTCTTTGGGATACAGAACTAGTAGTGTTATTGCTGGATCAGAAGGTTTGCACAGAATAACTTGTTAGTATTAAAAACAATATGTAAACTAAGAAAGTTTCAAAGTGATCATACTGTTGGTATAGTCAGTATATAAGGAATATATAGTAATTCAGTCTTGAAGTTGAATTTATAAACTGTGGTCCTTATAAACATGGTCAGCTCTGATATTCTTAAAAACCCTTCATTCAATCCTGATATTTTCTCAGACTGTGATCCTTGATGTCATCACCATTTAGGAGCTAAAAGGGCTACCTATTTTCCATTTCCTTAACACCTAACTGTCCTCTAGATCTCTTTTATTCAGATTTTATACCTTACACTAATCTGTATTAAATGGTCTAATATTACCAAAGATATTAACTTCTAAACCTGATTCTCTCTTCCCTGTCCACATTCCTCTTGACCTCTCTGTAGATTATGGTACATTTGACACTGTTTTTTTGATATAAAACTTTTTTTAGCCTCTATCAGTGTGATCTGTCTCAGTTCTCTTTTCACCTGACAGATTTTTTGCACTATAACCGTTTCTGGTCTATCATTTATCACTCACTCCTTAAACCTGGGAATCCTTCAAAGCTGGGATCCAGATCCTTTACTTTTCTTACTTTTTATTCTATTTCACCATTTTCCATAGGCTCTTATCTCTATAAAGATAAAGGAAAATCCACCTATCTAGCCATAATCCCACTCTTGAACTCTAGTCAGACATCACTAACTACTGTTTTTTGAGAGCAAAGAAATTCGTAGGGAGATGAAGTGAATGCAATGTTCCCAGTTCCTTGGTTGCAGCAACAGTCCTCATTGTTAGATTTCATTTTTGGAGAAATGCATTTTGTAGTTCTATGTACAAAACTTTTTTTGTCATCCACTAGTTGACAACCTGATATGTAATATTTTTTGTTGTATCTTAGAGAGAATTCTGTTTCCTACTTCTTTCTCCTGGGAGTTGTTAATAATATAGAGAAAAGCTGATTATTTTCTCCATTTGTGCTCTAATTTACTAAAGCTAGTAATTATTTTGGCTAATATATCTGTTGATTCCCTCACATTCTTTAAGATTCTCATGATTATCATCTGCAAGGAGAAGTGGTTTGTATTTTTTTTCCTGTGTTTAATCCTTACTTTTTTCTTCTTTAATTGTCATGATGAATATGTCTAGTACTATGTAAAATAATATCGGAGACCATTCACTTTGCTTCACCCTAGTACTATCGGGAAATATTCTAATATTTATCCATTACAAAGCTCTTGGTTTCAAAAGGTACTTTTAAATTAAGAAACAATTTTATTGTTTTTCATATTTTAACATAAATTAGTGCTGCAGATATTATTTGACCAATTTTGATTTGTTTTTGTGCTGAAAGTTTAATTATGCTAATATATTCCACAATATTGAACCATCCTCTTCTATTCCTATAACACATGTAACGATCCTTGTGAATATATATTTTGACCTATTGCAATAACATTTTTACTAATATTTTATTAAATATTTGTATCAATAACAAGTAATGATATTAATCAACAGTCTTATTTCCTTCTTTCATCTTTCTCTGGTTTGGATATCAGGTTTTTATTTGTCTCATAGAAGGATTTTGGTAAGGTACTGTTTCCTTTTACAATTTCTTTCTGTTAATCTTTATTTATTTATTTTTCGTTTTCAACATTCATTTTCACAAAATTTCGAGTTCCAAATGTTCTCCACATCTCTCCCCTCCCCCTGCGCCATAACACCTTGCATTCTGATTACCCCTTCTGTCAATATGCCCTCCCTTCTATCACACCCCTCCCTTCCCTTATCCCCATCTTCTCTCTTTTTCTTGTAGGGCAAGATTGATTTCTATACCCCATTACCTGTATTTCTTATTTCCCAGTTGTATGCAAAAAACAATTCTCGACTTCCTAAACAATTCTCAAATTCCTAAAACTTTGAGTTCCAACTTATCTCTCTACCCTCCCTCCCCACCCATCCCCACTGAGAAGGCAAGCAACTCAATATAGGCTATACATGTATAGTTTTGCAAGACTTTCATAATAGTCATGTTGTGTAAAACTAACTACATTTCCCTCCATCCTATCCTGCCCCCCATTTCTTCTATTCTCTCTTTTGACCTTGTCATTCCCCAAAAGTGTTTCCTTCTAATTACTCCCTCCTATCATCCTACCCGTCCCACTTATTCCCTTTGCCCCTGTCTTATAAGATAGATTTTCTACAATTTCTGTAATACAACAATTTATTTACTTAAAACATTTGATTAAATTGTATTAGAAATACATCTGGAAATGTGTTTTGTTTTCCTTTACATTTTCAGCTTTTTAGCATCTAATGTGTATGAGTATTTCTGTTAAATAAATTTATTTTTCTCTTCATCGTGAATGTTTGTCTTGATTTTGTTCTTGATAATCTAGACTTTAAAAAATTCAAACTAGCTAATGAGATTTATTAATTTTAAAAATTCAAATAGCCCAATAGAAGATACTCATATTCATGTAAGCTTAAGTAAATGTTTATAGCTTCTTGTGCTATCCAAGAGAAGTCATTTTTGTTTAATTTCTTTCTGACATCATAATACAATCAAAAGCCTAATTTTGAGTTTGAACAGATACTAAGAACAGCTGTAAGGTGACCAAAATGAGGCTCTGTCCAAAGATTAAGGTTCTAGCTAATATTTCAATAATTAATATACCAACATATTCTCATAAACAATTTGTAGAGAGAAAAAAGGGAGTCAGATTTTTTTCTAAATAAACTATCACTTCATCTGCAAAAAGGCACAATTTTGTTTTGCCTGAAGTTACAGTTGTAAATTCTCACTTGTCATATTTTTATAGAAGAATTTCTGAAACTGCCGCACATAACAGTGAAGAGAGATAGGATTGTTTTCCCCATCTTTGAATTAATTAGGAAAGTTCTAGTATTTCTTCAGCACAAAAAATAAAAGCCCTTAGTTGAAATTATACACAAACATCATATTAAGGAGTGGCCCATAAGTGTCTATATTTTAGGCTATTTTTTAAAATAAAAAGTGGCAATATTTAGGTGAATTTTTTTTCCATGTTAATTGTCACAATTATGGGTTTTTAGTAGTTCTGTTGAAATTAATTTGTTAGTTATTTTTCTTTAGTTAGCATGCAACTGGCATGGTAGAAGTTAATCAAAATGTATACATTTTAGGCCTCCTGCTATAGTGTCTTTAATAATATTTTATGTAAAATTTGAACACCAAGTTGCACTAATGAACTTATATAACAGATTTTGTTATCAACTTTGTCCATTTATTTGTTTGTTTGTGTATAGAGATATTTGTATTTTTATAGAAAAATTCATTTTATTTACTAAAAATAAAATTTGCAATATATAAATTACTTTTTTAATATTTTACATGATTCAACTTTAAATAATCTAGGCCAGAGTTACCATTGTTGTCTTTTTTTCTTTTGGCTTAAGAATTATTGCATTTTTCATTCTGATATATGGCTTATTTCTTATTTTGTTGCTTTTGGCACTTCTATATTTTTGGATATAATCATCCATTCCTTACATGCTCTCCATTTTGCTGGTATGTAATCAAAGTTGGTAGATCTTGTAATTATTTCCTCCTTTATTAAAATTTTCCCATATTTATTTCAGAACTTGATTTTCTCTTTTTATATAAAATTAATGATTTATTGATTTTGCAAATCTTTGAAAAACAAACCGTTCCTGTAATGTTTTGTTTTAATTCCATCCTTTCTTCTCTACTTTCCAATATTTTTTTCCTTTTGTGCCATTTTTTTCTTAATTTTTTTCTAGATTTAAAAAAAAATGCCTCTGTGCATTAAATCCTGTCTTTTCCCATTTTCCTAACATAGCAAAGATTTGATCTTTATTCTTAGGATATGTTTAGCTCCATTCCAAAAAATTTTATATGGTTTCTTTAATTTCATTCTCTTTATATAATTGTTTTTGTTTTATATTATGATTTATTCTTAAAACTATTCATTATTCAGGATACAATTGTTTAATGCATATTTGTAATTACTTTGACCTACATAGATTACTTTTTAATCTCTGTATTTTTATTTTTGTGATTTAAATTTGTTTTGCTTTTTACATTTTAAAAGTTATTTATACCCTGGCACATGATTTTGCTGTTATTGTCAAATGCTGTGAAATATGTACATTCTTTACCATGCTCCATCATAAATACCATGTATTTCAAATCTGATTTTCCCTCCTGTTTATCTTTTTCAAATTCATCTACATCTGAATGAGGTAATCTAGTCTCTCAAAAGTATTGGATTACTATATTTTTCTCTTTGTAATTGAGATGTTTTCCATTTACAATTTTGGCACTATACCATTTATTGCAAGCATATTTAATAATAATAGAATTTTGTTGCCCACAATATCTTTGAAAACATTTGTAGCTTCCGCATTTACCTTTTTTAATCGCGAACTTCTATTTTTTGTTTTTCTAAGACTGCAATTGTAATTTCTACTTCTTTGGTAATTAATGAGTTCAGAACTTCTTAAGCTGCAATCTATAAATATAAAAATAAAACTACATTTCATTATAATTGATTTATTTTTAATAGTCAATAGTTTATATAGTTAAAAACATTATTCTGAGAAAGATTCCATAGGTTTCACCAGATTGCCTAATGGTTCCCAGCAGGGGTATGGGGTGAAGTTAACTCCTGCATCATACATATAGAACATTACATGACAAGCCCTTCATTTCATTCTCTATATGCCATTATTTGTAAATATATTTTAAGCAACGGATAGCTTTCATTTTCAATCCATTTGTCTTTATATTTAATCATCTTTTGATTTATGTTTATTTGTTTGGGCTCTCTCACTAGATGGCAAACTTCTTAAGGAGAGGAATCATGCATTTTGCTTCATTACTAGCTAACACAGGATTGGACATGGTGGCTAGTGTTTGATATTTCACTAATGTCGAAGGATGCATTTGGTTTTGACACTGTTAATTTTTTTAATTGAATCATATTTAGTCAAGATCTATGTAAGCTGCTAAATTTATTTATAGGTTATTAAAATATGCTTAAAATACCACAAATTATATATTTTAAATATTAAGGATGTTTTTATTTTTATATTCATATATAATTCAGAAACAGCAATTATAATTTCTCTTTGTAACAATTACATTAGCAATGTCCTAAAGCAAACTGAAAGGTGATGATAGGTGAAATTAAGACTGGAAATCTTTAAAACCTAGCCTAACATCAACTATCCCATTGTTAGGCAATCTCTCAGGGTACTTTATATGCTTTTTCAGTAAATGAGTTGGAGAATCTGATGGCTAAATCAAAAGTTGTTATATTTGTTTAAGCACAAATAGACATAAAATTTAAAATAACTTCAAAAAATCCCATTGTTAAATAGTTTTTCACATCTGCTTTACCTCATTTAGACAATACTACTGAAGATAAAACATACATTGCATTACGTACTTGTGGATTTGAATTGAGTAGGCTAAACACATTCCCTGGTGCCATTTATAGTTGGTGTAGCCCACATAATATATAGTCAGACAATCCCTGAGGGGATTTAAATCCCTTGGTTTCCTTTCATAAGCTGGGAATTAATGATTCAGCAAGCCAAATGGGCTTCTCAAGAGCACAGTGGGGGGCAAGAATAATTGACTTACGCTATCACCTTCCTCTCCATAAAATATTTGTTATTTAGAAGAACCCAGAATTCGCTGCAATACTCTAAAGTTGAAGTTAAGCTCCTGGTGAATGCGATAGAATCAGACAGAAAGTGAAAGAGGGAGAAAGGAGGTTCAAGGGAAAAGAAAAAGGGATGAGCTGTATAGACACATATCTATGCATAATCAAGAATGATATCAGATAATTACAATAGCTAGCATTTACATAGCATTTTAATGTGCACAAATAACTTCTTAATTTTATCTCTTCTTATCCTCACAGCAATCCCAGGAAATAGGTGTTATTAGTATCCTTGTTTTGCAGATGAGAAAACTGTGGAAAACAAAAGTAATTTTTGCTCATGGTTACAAAGCTAGTAAGTTTCTGAGGACAAATTTGAACTCAAGTCTCCTTAAAATCAGGTCCAGAACTATATCTGCCGCACTAGCAATGCCCAGAATGTAGGCTGTTATATACGATTACATTATGAAGTACAAAACATTTATATATTCTATATGCAAGTGTAGCCTACCACCATAGACTATGTGAAGAACACTTAATTAAGAAAGTCAAGAAAAATTTGAGAGAAAAAAATGTAATACACATTCTCCATAACTATTTAGAGTATATTAAAACAAAGCATCATTCATCTAGCCTGTCTAGTCCCTGAAACAGGTTTCTCTGTTGGCTAACATGAACAATTGTCCAGCTGTCAAGAGAAAATTTGGTACAACTAAACCCACTAATCTCTGCCAAGAACATAAGGTCAGATGAAGAGGGTTGGCCTACCCTGTCACTTATTGGGTTTTATACTAAATTACCCCATGATAAACAGATGGACTTGGAGAGATTTAAATTCATAATCACTGAACTTTCATGAAGAAGAGTGATCCTGTTATTTGGGATCTTTTGTAGAGTCACCAGAGAAAGACATTTTAACCAAGTTAAGACATGTGGAAGTTTGAACACAGTTCAAGAAAGTGTTCTTGATAATTAGTTCACGGTTACTTGAAATGCTTTACTACTCTACAAAAAAGTAGATATTTAACCATTTCTCTGAATTATTTAGATGCATCTACAATATTCATTAGAACATTACATTTTGTTAATTGCTTATGAATTGGATAAGACAGTGGTATCTCAGCTGATTTCCTCTTCCTAAGCTGGACAGAACTTTTTCTTCTCTAGTATATAGTAATGAACAAATTTGCATCTGGATCCATATTCAAAGCCATTCTCTTCCATCTTTTCCAAATACAGCAAATCAGTGTATACAATTGTATAACTTGCTGTTCTTCACATAAGATGCTCCATCTTGATATTCCAAGTACTTTCCATTCTTGGAATTCTCTTCTTACTCATCTCTGCCTATCACATTCTCTAGTTTCTTTAAAATCTCAGTGAAAATCCCACCTTTTATAGAGAGTCTTTTCTACCCCCCCCCCCTTTAATTATAGCATGGTTTCTCTGTTGGTTATTTCCAATGTGCACTGTAGATGTCATGTTTGTATGTAATTATTACATTTTGTCTCCTCCACTAGGATGTGAGCTCCTCCAGGGCAAGGAATGACCTTTACCTTTCTCTGTATCCCCAGTGTTTTACACAACACAATACATGTTTACAGTCAGTACTGACTGACTGACTGAAATATTGGGACCCTGAGCATGAGTGAACATGATAGTATTGTTTTGGTTTTTTCAATAGTCGCTGTACTAGTTGACCCTAAATTGCTATTTTAACAGTTTCAATCATGATGTCACATAGGAGAATGGATAAAGAGGAAAAATAAGAAGAAAATATGGAGAGAATCATAGGTTTTAGAACTAGAAAAGATCTAAGCAGTCATCTGGCACAAACCCATCTTTTTATTTTTTTCACACATAAGGAACCTAAGTCCTACTAGAGATGGAATTCATCTACAGAAAGATATATGTTAAATATGTGAGACAGGAGCCAAATTCAGGTATTCTGACTGCCAATCCAATCTCCCTATCCCCTATTATGTCATGGGATCAAAGGATGCTAGATGCCTAGCTGAATGAGAGCTTCAAAGAGGTTCAGCCTCCTCATTTTACAGATGAAAAAACTGAAGTCAGTGGAGGATAACTGACATGCCCATGGTCAGAAAGGCAGTAAGTGTCAAAGGTGGAAATGAACCTCAGTCCTTCAAATCTAGTCAGTGCTTTTTCTGACAAATGATACTGCCTTTTCTCTCTCTTTCCCTCTCAGAAACAATCATTTACCAAACATGTCAGTTCAATCCAAGCAATATTTTCCTCATCTATCACCTTATGTCTGTTGCTCCTACTCCCTTTCTAGTGTAGCTTCTCCTTACGAACTGCCAGACCCATTACAAAAGCCTCCCAAAGGATTTTCCCGATATTTACTTTCTCCATTTCAATTCTTCCTTTATACCATGAACAAAATAATCTTTCTTAAGCATAAACCCAGTTATGTCCCTTTTCTGCTCAAAAATCTTCAGTGACTCCCTAATGCTTACCAAATAAAGCTCAAGCACCTCTTTTCCATCATTGAAACCTTCTATAACATGGGATCATCCTACCCTTCCAGTCTTTCCTCATATCATTTCCATAAATCAAGCCAAATGGAACTACTTAATGTTGTCCAAACATTTTCCATGCTTTCCTGCTTCTGTCTTTTCACATTCACATCTACTGAAATCTTTTTTTTTTTTAAATTTTGACTTAATATCTCTGCCTAGGGTATATGAATCCTTTTCTATATCCTCTTTCCTCCCAACAACAATCAGTAAAGTTTTCTCCTCCTCTTGTAAATCATTCAGCACTAGGGTTAGGTCTCTGTAATTAATATATACTATCATATTAGAACTATTTGTACACATGCCATATCTTGCTCTTGAACCAAAGGTTCATTAAATTGAACTCAGTCATAGATTCTTTGAGGACAGAGATCATAGTGCTTTGTGGCTTTGCCTCTCAAAGTGTCTTGGGCATAAAAATTCTTCATAACTATTTGTTATTTTGAATTCAATGCAATGTCTTATATTTGTTAAAAAAAATAACTGAATTGTTAGTCCATCCCCCTCATTTTAAAGATGAGAAGATTGAAAACCACAGAGGTTAAATGACTTGTTCAAGGTAAAACTTGACAAAAATTGTTGAGACATACATCTATTTTTCTTTATTCAAGAATCCACAGTTGGGGACTCTACATCGAAATGATTTCCTGAAAACTTTATAGAGGCACTGTGAGATGAGCAAACAGAAAACCAAAACAAGGTATGAAGAGGAAAATCACACCAAAAAACTGAGACCACTTCTGTAATGTGCTGATCAGTCAGCCATTATTAATAAAATAGTACACAACAAAAGGTGAGTTTTGATTTGAAAAGTGAAAGGAAAGGCTTAATTTGGTAAAAGAGAGGAAAAAGCATAGCATACAAATGGCATATAAAAAGACCAGGAGAGAAGAATTGTATATAGGTTAGAACAAGTAAACTTGATTTATTAAGATTGAAATAAAGAGTTTGAGGCTAGAACTATTATGGAGGGAGTAGATTTTAATCATGGATTGAACACTATGGCCATGGAGTTAGAAGGTTTTTCCTTAAAAGAAAAAAATAACTGAATGACACAATTCCGAATCCTATAAAATTGATGATTATATGGTAGGATTCACATATATGTGTGTATGTATGTATATATGTATGTGTACACATGTGTATAATCAATGAATGAATGAAAGGAGATTACTATAGGGTAAATAAAAATATGAAAGTGAAATATTTCCTGCTCTCAAGAAACTTATATTTTGGCAAAGGGAGGCAAAAATGTATAAGAGAACATTATTCAGAAGACCATTTTAAATCTGATAACTCACAGAGAATGTGAATGGAGATAATCTAGGCAATGATTGTCACAGCTTATCTGTAATTATGGATACATGGAAACCTAACACGATCAAGAATACATATCTTAAATAAAAAATATATTCATTGGGGCCTTCTGTGTCCAAAAAACAAAGACGTAAAATAGATTATTTTACATTTCACAGAATGGATTTATATAACAGATTAACCAATAAGAAAATTAACTTTAACATCCCATTTCTACCATTACCTTGCAGTCTCTCTATTACTTTTTCCCACAGGTTTTCTTATTGAAATATTCAGTCCACAGGCATTTCCTATGTAAAGCTCTTAATTGGTTACTTGAAAATATGATGTTAGAGGAAACAGCTTTACAGGGGGCAGTTGGTTACTTAGGAACAATGCTGTGCATGTTATAAATGAGAGATTTACTGAATGATGCTAGAAAAGGCTTTTAGAATGTTAGATGTGGTTTGGCTATAATGGTACAAGGTTACTGAGAAATAATGTTCAATGGGGTAATGCTATGTAGGGTATGCCTGAGTGCTATTTGTTTTGAGATAGGAGTAGATACAAAATAAAGATATAGATCCCAATCACTTTGTTGTAGAAATTCTAACAGACCATCTCTGTGTGTTTAATATTTGTTTGGATAGGCTGACATCTCACACAAATTATCTCTGATTTCTAGCACCTGAGATTAACAGAGACTTGCAGGAAGGGAGCAACCAGAATGATTTAAATGTTCTTTTTCCACAATGTGTCCACAAATGCCCGGGATCTGAGTAGTGAACAAAGAATAAATATGAGAAGACTGTGGTAATATATGAAAGGAATATTCTTCATCTTGAGAGCCAGGAAGAAGATATGTCAGGACTCATTTGCAGCACAGATGCAGCCCCTTATGCTGGAAGAGATGAAAAACCCATCCACCAACTGATAGCATTAACTCTGCAGGTGAGCTACAGAAGAGTGGGTTATACAGTATGTTCTGTCAGCTGTGTTTCTTGTGATTTCCTTCATCTGATCCTTCTAACCAAATTGGTTAGTTTCCCAGAAACTCTCCTTCCTTCCTTTTGATCTTCATTTGCAGATTGACCTGTGACTATTTTCATCTCTTATTGGTTGATTTTGGTGCGATTCCTTCTCTCTCAAAAAGCACACCAAAGAAATCCATTCATTTGTGGTGTTTCTATGCTTACTCAGTACCTAGCAAAGTGAGTGGAATGCAGTATTTTCTTATGAGATACTTGGCTGTTGATTTATTGATCATCACTCTGACAGTTCCCACTAAACAAAAGTAACAGTGTATGATCTTATCTCCAATGTTGACTCTCTATAGAAACTTTTTAGCATGTGCTATCTTCGTCTACCTCAATGGGCTCCAGATGGAGAATCTAATAACTGCGTCATGCCTCCGAGCTTGCAGAGATCACATTGCCATGTTGCAGAGGCAACTCTGTTATCATCCCTGTCTTTGGGGTGGAAAAGTATGATTATTGGAAAGTGATGTAGTGTTCTATTATTTGTGTTCCAAATTCAAGCTTGGTTCTCAAAGGAGAAATTAAAAGTCCTTAGAAGTTTGTATTTTTCTCAAGTGCAATGAACTTCGAAAGAAAGCTCTCTCCCTCTTCCCCCATCCTCCCTCCCTCCCTCCCTCCCTCCTTCTCTCTCTCTCTCTCTCTCTCTCTCTCTCTCTCTCTTTCTGTGTTTAGTCTATTTTAAAAATTCATTTCTTTCTATCCTCAGCTCTTAGCTCAGTGTCTGAAATATAGTAGGTGTTTATTAAATGCTTATTAACTTTGTGTGTGTTCATCCTTCGTTGCCAAAGAAGACGATGCCATCAGAGAAGTAATGACATGACTTGCACTTGACTTTGTTTTGAGTGAGGGAGGGCTGTGCAGGTCACCAGCCTCACTTTTCCTCCAGAGCCATCTGAATCCAGTGACCAGATATTCCTCAGAATGACTGGAGATGACCCAGGATGAGGCATTTGGTGTTAAGTGACTTGTCCAAGGTCACCCAGTTAGTGAGTGTTAAGTGTTTGAGGTGAGATCTGAACTCAGGTCCTCCTGACTCCTGCACTAGTGCTCTATCCACTGCACTACCTAGCTGCCCCTGACTGAGAAAGTGAATGAATCCAACACAAGACAGAAAGATAGAAAAAAGGAAGAGAAGAAGAAAATGGTTTTTAGGAGCTATAATTTGTCAAGAGGATGGCAAGTGGCAACATGTGACGTAGGATAAAGGAAAGAAACTCTTTACCAAGAGTTATAAAGGAATGCTTTGCCCTAAGAGCTGAGGTCCTTAGTCTGGTGTCCATGAAGTATGTGAGTTTGTGTGTGTGTGTGTACACACATATGAATATAGGTTTATATATATATATATATGCATATATATGTGTGTGTATTTATATGTATATATTTCAATATAATTTATTTTTACTGTATAATCCCATTTTCTATGTTGCATTTAAAAAGAAATCCTGATTCAGGCTCACAGACTTCACCTGACTTGCAAAGGATCATAACATGAATAAAAAAGATTAAGAACCCCTGCTTTGAAGGATGAGGTTAGACATTCTGAAGCAGTAACAGCAGGATCCCATGTGTCACAGAATGGTGATTATTCACAGAAATTAACAATTTGAGGAATTCTATTTCCTACCACAAACGGAAGGGACATAAAGATTTGGTTTAAGACCCCCTGTTAAGGGATATAGAGGTGGCCATATGTAGACCTGATGTTGCTAATTGAGAAAGATGTTGTCTTCATGGAATGTTCATACAAGATATAATTGAGAGATTACCAAAACTTATCAAACACTGTGTTCAATTTTTCTGCTGATTCATATGGGAATGGAAGATATTGCCAAAATAAACATATTTATTTATTAAAAAAGCATATGTAAGGGCATTGAAGAACTGGTTTAGGAAACTGAAGGATGGGGATACAGGTGGCGTTTTCATCTCTTCCTCCAGTTGAAGGTCATATCTTTGGAAGAGAAAGGAGGTTATGAGAAGAGAACAGCTGGCTACATAGATAGTGTCAAACAGCAGGATTTGGTTTCCTGGACCAAAATGATGGACTTCTGGCAAGTGACAGAGTTCATTCCATGAGGACTGGGAAGAACATATTTGGCAAGAACTGATCAAGATAATTCCCAATTGAATTTTGAGTAGAATGAGAAAAAGTCCCACTTCCATAAAATATCAAGCTAGATGTCATGGAAGAGAATAGATAGAAGAGAATGGAATGGAAAAGAATATATGAATACATATACGCACTAAAGGAGGGTGTATTCAATAACTCCAGTAGGACTGTGATGCAGATATTCTGACTTTAAATTCCACACAATTCTGTCTCAAAAGTTGTTCTTTACTTTCATGATACATGAGGAAAAAATATAAAAGTTTATGTCAGAATGGACTTTTTAAGTTTTTAAAGAATAATAACCTTAAAATAAAGCAAAGTGTAATCTGGATTGAAGACCCATCTTAATATATAAGCTGTGTGATCATTATGAAAGATTAACTTCTCTGAAATTCAATGTCTTTATAAAATGGAGATAATAATAATTAGAATACTTAGTTCAGTGGGTTATTATGGGACTATAATGAGATGATGAGGTTTAAAGATTTAAAAAAAGACTTGGGGGTGAAGGCAAGATGATGGAGAGAAGTCAGGAATTTGCCTGAGCTCTCCCCAGCTCCTTGTGTAACAATGTTAAATCCAGTCTCTAAAAAAATTCTAGAGTAACACAGTGCACAAAAAGACAGGGTGAAATAATTTTTCAGCCCAAGATAACTTAGAAGGACTTCATGAAAGATTGGTCTCTCTTGAGTAAGAGGGAAGTGCACTCAAATGCAGACTGTGTCCAGCAAGCCAGCAGGAGGTTCATAGCCATAACACAGATCAGCAAACAACACTTCTCAGTCCTGGCTCAGCAGGCCAGCAGTGAGGCCTCTAACCCCAGCACATCAGGCAAAGTGATAGCCCCAGATCCCAGGGCACAACAGGAGCAAATAGGCCAGCGCACCCAAGTGAAGCAGGCAAGTCATCAGCCCTAGAGGCCACAATACAGAAAGTCAGTGACCAGACCTGTTAACTTGAGTGCAAGAAGCTTGAGACCTATTAGCAGAGATCAACATTAAAACAGCAAGAATAACAACAAAAAGCTTTGCCCATAAACAGCTACTATGGTGACAGGGAAGATTAAAACACAAACTACAAAGAAGAGGGCAACAACATGAAAAAGCATATAGGCAAAGTCTCAAAGGGAAATATGAATTAGTCTTAAGCCAAAAAAGGCATCTTGAAAGAACTCAAAAAGCCTTTTAAAAATCAGATAATAGAGGTAGAAGAAAATTGGGGAAAGAAATGAAAATTATGTAGAAGAATTATTTTTTTTTTAAAAGAGAGATAACCATGTGGGAAAGAAAACACAAAATGACTGAAGAAAACAACTCCTTAAAAATGGAATTGGCCAAATTGGGGAAAAATCCACTGAAAAAACAGTTTTAAAAGTAGAATTGGCCAAATGGAAAAGAAGGTTAAAAAAAAAACTGAAGAAAATAATTCCTTACAAAAATAAGATTGGGCAAGTGGAAACTAAGGACTTTATGTGACATCAAGAATCAATCAAGCAAAATCAAAAGAGTAAGAATGAAAAATAATATAAGAAAATGTAAAATAGTGCATTAGAAAAAAACAACTGACCTGGAAAATAGATCCAGGAAAGATCATTTAATAATTATTGGTCTACCTGAAAGCCATGATCAAAAAAGAGCCTGGACAGCACTTTTCTTTCCCAACCATTTTTATTTATTTTTAGTTTTCAACTAAAACTTTCATTTTCATAAATTTTGAATTTCAAATTCACCCCTTCTACTTTCCCCTCACTAAGATGGTATGCAATTTGATATAGACTGTATATATATCAAACATATTTCCACATTAACCATGCTTTGAAAGAAGACTCAGGAGAAAAGTGAAAAACCATGAGAAAAAGAAAAAAAAAACTAAAGAAAGAGAAAATAGTATGCTTTGATCTGCATTCAGACTCTATAGTTCTTTCTCTGGAATTGGATAGCATTTTCCATCATGAGTCTTTTGGAATTTGTACAGCATTTTTCAAGAAATTTTCAAGGAAAATTTCCCTGATATCTGAGAACTAAAAGATAAAATAGTTATTATAATAATCTACTGACTACCTCTTGAAAAAAATCCTGACATGAAAATTCCATGGAAGATTGTAGCCACATTCCAGAATTAGCAGGTCAAGGAGAAAATATAGCAAATAGATTGAAAGAAACAATTTAAATATTGTGAAGCCATGAGTCAAAGGATCAAAGGGCTCAGAATATAATATTGCAGAAGACAAAAGAGGTTCGATTACAACCAAGAATCAACTACCCAGCAAAATTGAGAATAATCTTTCCAGGGAAAAGATGGATATTCAATGAAATAGGAGACTTTCCAATTTTTCTGATAAAAAGATCAGAGTTGAACAGAAAATTTGATCTTCAAATATGAGACTCAAGGGAAGCATAAGGTAAAAAGGAAAGAAAATACAATGCTATTCTGAAAAGTTAAACCATTTTTACATCCCTACACGGAAAGGTGATCCTTGTTGCTCTTAAGCACTGTATCTCTAATAGGGGAAGGAGAAGATAGAAGATCTATCTTCTACTATAGACAGAGAAATTGGGTATAAGTTGACTTTGACGTGATGATAAAAATAAATTAATTGAGGGAGTCAAAAAAAGGATTGTACTGGGAGAAGAGGAAAGGGGAGGCAGAGTAGAGTAAATAATATCACAGGAAGAGGCATGGAAGATTTGTATACCACAGAAGGAAAGAAGGCAAGGGGTAAGCATTGTTTGAAGCTTATTCTGAATGGATTTGGCTCAAAGAGAAATAACATGAACACTAAGTTGGATAAGGAAATCTATCTTACCCGTATTTTCTGAGAGTATCCTGTTCATCATTTCTTATTGTACAATAGTATTACATCATAATCACATGGCACAACTTGTTCAGCCACTCCCAGAAAGATGTGCATGGGCTGAAGCTAAGTGAAATAAATGTATTATGTAAAAATAACAGCAATACTGTAAGATGATCAGCTGTGTATGACTTAAAGCTATTCTCAGCAAAACAAAAGTCCAAGACAACTCTGACGGACTTATGATAAAAAAATGCTACCCATCTGCAGAGAAAGAACTGATGGTATCTAGATACTTTTTTAAGTTTACTTTTTATTGTTGGTTTTTTTGTCTCTGTTTTCTTTCACAACATGACTATTATGAATATGTCTTGCATGATTAAAAAAAAGAAATCTATCTTACCCTATATGGAAGTTGGAGGGGAAAAGAAATAATGAAGTTGATAAAAGTGAGAACAGATTGAGGGAGGTGGTGGTCAAAAGCAAAACACTGGTGAGGAGGGACAGAGACAGAAAAGTATAAACAGAAGATAAATAGGATGGAGGTAAATACACAATTAGTAATAATAAATGTGAATGTGAATGGGATAAACTCTCCCATAAAATGGAAAGAGAGAGCAGAGCAGGTTAAAAACCAGGATCTTAAAATATGGTGCTTACAAGAAACACATCTGAAGCAGAGAGATACAGAGAGCAAAGGTAAAAGGCAGGAGCAGAATATATTATACTTTGGCTGAAGTAAAAAAAAACACACACAAAAAAAACGGGGTAGCAATCTTGATCTCAGACAAAGCAAAAGCAAAAATAGATCTAATTGAAAGGGACAAGGAAGGAAATTTTATCTTGCCAAAAGGTACCATAGACAATGTAGTAATATCAGTGCTAAACATATATGCACCAAGTGGTATAGCATCCGTATTCTTAGAGGAGAAGTTAAGTGAGTTACAGTAAGAAACAGTGAACAACACTATACTAGTAGGGGACCTCAACTTCCCCCTTTTAGAACTAGATTAATATAACCACAAAATAAATAAGAAAGGACTTAAGGAGGTGAACTGAATTTTAGAAAATTTAGCTATGAGAGGCCTCTAAAGAAAATTAAATGCAGATAGAAAGGAATACGTTTATCTCAGTGGTATATAGCACCTACAGAAAATTAGGGAATAAAAATCTCATAATCCAATGAAGAAAGGCAGAAATATTAACTGCCTTCTTTTCTGATCATGATGCAATAAAACTTAAAGGGTAATAAAGGGTCTGTATTGTTAACGTGTTTTTTTTATTGGTTTAATGTTCTTTTCCACTCATTAATAGGCTCATGTGACCTGCTTGGATCAAATGGAAGCCTGAATCACATGAGTTTAAGTCACATGGAGCAGGGAGGGGTGGAGTAGGAAGTGTCCAATAGGAAGAGGCAGATCTAGAGAACAGCCAAGAGGAAGTTAGTCAAAGAGTAATCAGAGCTGGGACAGGCAGCTGGCTAGCATGAGTAGCAAAGCTTGTCTGTGGAAGTGACTTGTAAGAAACCTAACAGAGGAAAGGCTTATGGATGGCATCGCCCTCTGCATTGTTATTATGCATGGATTTCTTTGTGGCTGTGATGAACTTGGCTTTCTGGTGTTGCAATTTGGCTTCCTGGTGTCTGAATAAATGTTTTGGTTCTGTCTTTCATATGGAGAGTCTATTGTATTTCATGATTCAACGTTGTACTGGCATATTCACGGCCACCCTAAAAGCTGTAAATATTGTGTTGGCACTACAAATGGTGATAAGGATAGGATCATGAAATATCAGACCTCTTTTTGGAGGTAGAAAGGTGTTAGAGGAAGAAATGGATACCCCAGGATGGGAGGATTTACCTTATTCCTTCCTAGCAAGAATGTGGGCTAAAAGCATAGGGCTCTATGAAAACTGGGAACTGAGGCTACAGATGGGAGAATCCAGAGATTTATAAAGATGTTTGCAAGGAATGCCAATAGAATCAGGGAAAGAATTGGTAGGGATATGTAGGGGAGGCTGGGTTTTGCTAAAACGTTATCCCCTTATGAGTAAAAGTAGAGACAAGCAGCTGGAAGAGAAAGCTCAGATGGAAAGGGAGTTGGCTAGTTTGCATAAGAAGCTTTTAATGCTGTTGCACTCAAACTCTCCTTTAGAAGAAGCTAGAAAGTCTCAGGTTGTAGAAGAAAAAAACTTGTTAGTTTAGCTCATGAAAAGTAACAAGAGACATGACTGGGGCCCAAACACAAGGTAGCAGGATGCATGAGAGGTTTCTGAGGCAGGAGAATCATATTGACCACGCAGTATTTGGGGAAGCACTTGAGGATTTTACTCAGCATAAGGTCACAGATATTTTAAGTCAGTTCACCTAAAGGATGGGAGAATCGTTGGTATCTTGGATGGTGAGAATCAGTGAAAAAGATAAATTTCCTCCAGAGAGAAGAGTAAATAGCCAGCTGATTCAAAGTCAGAATAGACTGACAAGAAAAGAAATGTTTACTGCTGTTATGAGAGCTGTGATAGATTTTGGAAGAATAGGTGCCATTCCAACTAATGAACTATACAAAATGTATCGAGGAAAGTGACTTGATATTAGACTGAGCAGGGAAATAAGAACTGCCCTTACAGATCCTCCTGAAACATTGTATCCAAGTTCATCACTTCTGCAGGGGCAATAGGAAATTGACCAATCCCTAACTCAGATTAAATAAAGTGTACCGCTAGCCAGAATGATGACCTCAAAACTGCAAATTGAAAACTGTAAACTACAGTGAATGAGGCTACGATAATAGGTTCATGGACTCTAGAAGCATGACTGGCCCTATATATCTACCCTGCTTGTGGTTATTGTCTCCTTGTTTCTTTTTGACTTTGTCTCTTTTAAACTTATTTGCTAGGTTTGTTTTATGCAGTCTTAGCACCCTCTACCTGCAGATACCTGATTGCTTAAGCCGGATGTCACACCCTGTCCAGGACTGTGGTGTGTCACCCTTGGACCTGGCATCGACCAAACTCTGGATGCCAGCTACAGAACTCACCCCTCCAAGGAGACCTCTTTGGGGAGGGGCAGCTCTACATCCAATCTCAGCAGGAAATAACTATGTAAGAAGAGACCTTTACTCTTTATCCCAAGATTTTGGGCCCCATTTGTTCGAAGGCAGAATAATGGGGTGCTTGTGATTAAGCACCACCCTAAGACATTGATTGATGTGCTTATTTTATGTGATCCCTGTTATATTTTTGTAGAGTTCTGTGGACACCAGTTGCCTAAGATATTATTTTATATGCGTATTTTGTTATCTCTGTTAGAGTTCTTTTGATACCAGTTGCCCCATTGACTCATGTTATGGATAAGAAAGATCTTAGGGCAGAATGCATTGCTAATGTGTTTTTTGCTTAGTTTGAAGATCTTTCTCACCCATTAATAGGCTCAGGTGACCTTCTTGGGTCAGATGGAAGCCCAAATCTCATGAATCTAAGTTATATGGAATGGGGAGGGGTGGAGCAGGAAGAGGCAGAGCTAGAACAGAGCTGAGAGGAAGTTAAAGAGCAATCAGAGCTGGGACAGGCAGCTGGCTAGCATGAGTGGGAGAGCTTGTTTGTGATTTGTTTAAGGGAGCTGATTTGTGGGAAGCCTAACAGAGGGAAGGCTTAGGGATGGTATTGCCCTCTGCATTGTTACTGTGTGTGGATTTTGTTGTTGCTGTGATGGATTTAGTTTTCTGGTGTTGGAATTTGGCTTTGTGGCATCTGAATAAATGTTTTGGTTCTTTTTTCCATGTGGAGAGTCTGTTGTATTTTGTAATTCAGAATTGTGCCAGTATATTCATGGCCACAGTAGGTGCCGTGAATATTATGTTTGCAATACAGGGTCATGGACTAAAATTTATCTGGAAACTAAATAATCTAATCTTAAAGAACAAGTGGGTCAAACAGTAAATCACATAAACAATTAATAATTTCATCAAAGAGAATAACAATAATGAGATAACATATCAAAAATTATGGAATGTAGCCAAAGCAGTAATTAGGGGAAATTTTATATCTCTAAATGCTTACATAAATAAAATAAAGAAAGAGGAGTTCAATAAATTGGGCATTTAATCAAAAAAGCCAGAAAAAAGAAAAAAAAGTACAATCACCAATTAAATGTCAACTTAGAAATCCTGAAATTCAAAGGAGTTTCAATGAAATTGAAAGTAAGAAAAATATTGAGCTAATAAATAAAACTAAAAGCTGGTTTATGAAGAAAAAACAAAATAAATCTTTGGTGAATTTAATAAACAAACAAAGAAGGAAGAAAACCAAATTACCAGTATCAAAAATGAAAAAGGTAAATTCATCACCAACAAAGAAGAAATTAAGGTGGTAATTAGGACTATTTTGCTAACTGTTTGCCAATAAATCTGACAAGCTAAGTGAAATCTGAGTATTTACAAAAATATACATAAATTGCCCAGATTGAGGAAAGAGGAAATAAAATACTTACTTGCATTTCAGAAAAAAAAAAAAGATATTGAACACATCATCAATGAATTCCCTAAGAAAAAAGTGTCAGGGGCAGATGGATTTACAAGTGAATACTGCCAAACACTTAAATAACAATTAATTCTAATACTATATAAAATATTTGGAAAAATAGGCAAAGTAGTCCTATCAAATTCTTTTTATGATACACATGGTGCTGATATCTAAACAGGGAAGAGTCAAAGCAGAGAAAGAAAATTATAGACCAATTTCACTAATGGATACTGATACAAAATATTAAATCACATATTAAGCACAGAGATTAGAGCAATTTATCATGAGGATAATACTATATGACCAGGTGGGATTTATACCAAAAATGCATGGCTGGTTCAATATTAGGAAAACTATAAGCATAATGAAACATATTCTAAGAAAAATTAACAGAAATCATATAATTATTTCAATAGATGCAGAAAAAGCTTTTGACAAATCTCATCCCTATGAAAAAAAATCAGCAAGCAGAGGAATAAATGGAGTTTTCCTTAAAGTGATAATTAGCATCTGTCCAAAACCAGCAGCAAGCATTTTCTGTAATGGGGATAAGTTAGAAGCTTTTCTAATAAGATCAGGGGTGAAGTAAGGGTATCTATTATCACCACTGTTACTCAGTATTGTAGTAGAAATGTTACCTTTCACAATAAGAAAAGAATAAGTAATTGAAGAAATTAGAATAGACAATGAGGAGACAAAAGGAACTAGCATTCTGATAATATAATGGTCAACTTGGAGAATCAACTGAAAAACTTCTTGAAACAATTAACTTCAGAAAAGTTGCAGGATATAAAACAAATCAACATAAATCATCAGTATTTCTTTTTATTACCAACAAAGCCAAGCAACAAGAGATAGAAAAAATAATATATTTAAAATAAGTGTGTACTGTATAAAATATCTGAGAGTCCACTTTCCAAGACAACCCCAGGAATTATATGAACACAATTAAAAAATACTTTTCACACACAAAAAAAGTCAGCTCTAAACAAAGTAATATCAATTGCTCATGTGGAGGCCATGCTAATATAATAAAAATGAAAACTCTGCCTAAATTGATTTACTTATTCAGTGCCATACCAATCAAACTACCCAATCTTATTTGTTCAGCTAGAAAAATAACAAAATTTCCAGAATATTGAGGGAATTAATGAAGAAAAAAATACAATGGAAGGTAGACTAGCCATGTCACATCTAAAACTGTATTATAAAGTAGCAATTAACAAAACTATTTTCTACTGGATAAGAAATAGAGCTGTGGATCACTAGAATAGATGTTACACAAAACACAGTAGCAAATGATTGCAGTGATCTACTATGTGGCATGTTCAAAGACTCCAGCTTCTGTGATTAGAATTCATTATTTGACCAAATCTGCTGGGAAAACTAGAAAACTGTGTAAAAACCTAGGCATAAACCAACATCTCATATCCTATATCAAGGTAAGGTCAAAATGGGCACATGGTTTAGACATAAAGTATGATACCATAAGTAAATTAGGAGAGTGAGGAAGAGATTAGCCATCAGATCTATAGAAAAGAGATGAATTTATGACCAAACAAGAGAAAGAGAACATTTTGAAATGTATAACAGATAATTTTTATTACAATAAATTAAAAATGTTTTTTCACAAACAAAATCAAATGTATCCAATCTTAGAAGGAAGGGAGAAAGCTGGAAAACAATTTTTATTGCCAATGCTTCTGATAAATTAGTCAAATTTATAAGATGACAAGTCCTTCTCCAATGATAAGTGATAAAAGAATATGAGGAGGCACTTTTCAGATTTAAAAAAGGTATCTACAGTCATTTCAAAAAAAAATTCTTGAAATCACTACTGATTAGAGAAATTAAAATTAAAAAAAAGGTTAGCTAATATGACAGGGGAAATTATAAACATTAGAGAAGGTGTGGGAAAATCGCAGCACTAAAGCATTGTTAGTAGAATTGTAAATTGATCCAACCATTCTGGAGAGCAATTTGGAACTATACTCAAAGGGCAATCAAACTGTGCATATCCTTTGATCCAGCAAAAGCACTACTAGGTCTGTATCCCAAAGATCATAAAAAAAAGAAGAGGACCTACATATACAAAAATATTTATAGTAGCTTTTTAGTGGTGGTATATTATTGGAAATTGAAGTGCTGCCCACCAGAATGACTCATCAAGTTGTGATGTGAGCATGATGGAATACTATTGTACTGTAAGAAATGATGAGCCGATGGATTTCAGAAAAAATCCTAGAAAACCTTACATGAATTGATGTGGAATGAAGTAAGTAGGACCAGGAGAACACTAATTATTATCTATGATGGACTTAGCCCTTCTCAGCAATATAATGATCCATGATCATTACAGAAGACTCATGATGGAAAATACCATCAACGTGCAGAAAAAGAACTATGGAGTCTGAATGCTGATTGAATCATATGATTTTTACTTTTTTGTGGCTCTCTTTTCTTCTGTTTCTTCTTTCACAACATGACTAATGTAGAAATATGTTTCCATGATTGAACTTGGATAACTTATATTAGATTTCTTGCTCTCGTGGAGAGGGGGAGGGAAGAGAGGAAGGAGCTCAAAGTCTTATAAAAATGAATGTTGAAAACTCTCTTTATATGTAATGGAAAAAAATACCATTAAAAAACCTTATAATACCATATAAATGCTATAAGGTTTTAAATGATATAAATCACTATGGTCTGCTGTGCAGATCTGTAATTTGAATGAGAAGAAATTTTACCAAAGCCAATAATAATAAAATTAGTAATACTACTACTAATAATAAGCAATTAACCTCCAAGTATAATCTTAAAAATTTTATTTGGGCACTAAGAAGTTAAAAGATTCGCTCATACTGAGAACCACTCCTTCAGTTTTGCCCCCAAGACCAAATTTATCTATTCATTATACTAGACCTCTCATTGTCAATATGATTTCAGTAAATTAATCTTTATTTCCTTTTCTTTATCTGTTTCTACCTCCTGTTCCAAAGTGAGCTCCAAAGTTACTTCCTCAAGACTAGTTTTAACTCTGGCATTTTCGACATCAATTCTAAACATCAGACTCCCTGACTCAAAAGTGCTTTAACCATCTTAACCCCAAGCAGGCTGAAAACTCAATAATCTATCCACACTCTAATTGTTGGTCCTGTACCCACAGATTGCTGTAACCATCTGTGAGGAGATGCCCAATGTTTCTCATGACCATAAAGTCCTAAAAGGAAAATAATTGAAAAATGCAATTCTTCAATTCAATTACAAGTGATTCTTATGAGGAAAGAAAGAGTGATTAACTAACTAAATGTGTTTTTATAGGGAGCTTTCATTGTTGATCTTGGTTTTTAAAAGTACATATGGAAAAGATAGAATGAGAAGCACACCACTGAGGATAAGTGGGGGAGGGAAGTAGTAAATATGTGAAAAGCAATGTTGGGCAAATTTACCCTAGAATGAGCTGAGTTTTTCAGGTTCTTCTGAGGATAATTAAAGTGACATTTATATATATATATATATATATATATATATATATATATATATATATATATATATATATATATATATATATATATATATATATATATATATATATATATATATATATATATATATATATATATATATATATATATATACAGAACAGGAGGATAAATAAAGGAAGGGCTATATTCATTGTTTCTTATGATAATGTAATATTAACACATGACAGAGACAATGGAAATCAACTCACTTTATTTTTATCACCTCAATAAGAGACAACAGCTTTCCAAGGTAAAAGTATAACCATAGTTTGAAGTGAATTTAAGCCCCAAAAGAGTGAATAGGGCAGTAAAAGAACATCTAATTGCTTATTTGATTTCACACCCCTAGATCTTGATGAATTATATCACAAGGCACTGAACAAAATTTGAAATGTAATTATCATGAGGAATTAGGATAAATGGAAGAGGAGACAAGAATCCCAGAGATGAAGTTTGATACCAATTCTTATTTATAGTTCAGAAAATATTATTAAGCAGATAATATAATCACCTCTCATTATGTTGATTCTCACCTAAATGTTTACTATTGTGCTTCTGTTTCCCTCTGGATTTCATCGTAGGAATATGTATTATTTTTAACTTTTTTCTTTTAGTATTTTATTTTTATTCCCTTCTCTGTTATATGTAAAATACATTTTTTTTACATCTGTCTTTAAAACTTTGAGTTTCAAATTCTTTTCCTTCCTCCCTTTCCACTCCTTTCCCAGTTGAGAAGACAAGAAGTTAAATATAGGTTATACATGCGTAGTCATGTAAAACATATCCATAATAATCATGTTGTGAAAGAAAACAGACCAAAAAACCCCTCAAAAATAAAGAAAAATTTTAAAAATGCTTCAATCTGTATTCAGCCACAATCAGTTCTTTGTCTAGGGATGGATAGCATTTTTTATCATAAGTCCTTCAGAATTGTCTTGGATCATTATATTGTTGAGAAAAGCTAAGTCGTATTGTTAATATGGTTTATAGGAAGTGATGCATTTTTAATGTAATGGGAAGGTCTTTCCCATCAATTAATAGGCCTAGGTAACCTGCTTAAGTCACATGGAAGCCTAATTCACATGAGTTTGAGTCAAATGAAGTCTCTGGTGGGAGGAGCTTACTGAACAGGTAGAACAGGAGAGGGTGGATCAGGAAGAATGGACCAGAAAGAGGCAGAGCTGGAGAAGAGCAGAGAGGAAGTTGATCAGACTAGTCAGAGCTGGGATGAACAGAGGAGGCAGGCAGCTGGCTGTGAGTGAGAGAAGGACATTTTGCTTAGGGGAGCCTGTTGGTGGGAAGCCCTGATAATATGTATAGACTTCTTGGTTACTATGATGGATATCTTTGTTACTGTGATGGATTTGATATTCTATTGTTGAGATTTGACATTCTAGTATCTGAATTTTGGTTTTGTCTTCCATGTGGAGAGTCTGTTATATTTTGCAATTCAGAAGAGTGCTGGCAAATTCATAGTCAATGTAGGCACTATGGCTTGCATTAGCTCCACAGTCATTCACAGCTGATAATCTTACAATATTGCTGCTTCTTTGTTCACCATACATTTCAATTTGCAGGAGCCCATATACAAATCTAAAAGTATCCTGCTCATCATTTCTTATACTTCAGTAATATTCCATTATAATCATATACCACAGCTTGTTCAGCCATTCCCCAATTGATGAACATCTAAATTTTTAATTATTTGCCCCCTAAATGAGCTGGTATAAATATTTTGATACATATGGAAACTTTTTCTTTTTGTTTTTCTCTCTTTTGGTATACAGAACTAACGTGGTTTTATATTCCTTTGGGCATAGTTCCAAACCACCATAAAGAATTGTTGAATCAGTTCACAACTCCAAAAAGAGTGCATTAGCATCTCACTTTTTCCAACATCCTCTGCAACATTTGTTATTTACTTTTTCTGTCTTATTACCCCATCTAATAGACATGAGGTAGTACCTTAGAATCAAGGAATATGCATTCTTAATGCACAGTGCTGTTCTACTTCACATTCTATCTAATCTATTCCTTTTAAATGATGTATGGTATTGAATAACTTTGTTTCTGTTATGAGAAATATATCACTGAGTCTCATTGTTATTTCTACAGGTGAATTACGCTCCCCCCCCAACAGTGTAATAGTGCCTATCTTACCATAGCCTCACCAGCAATGAATTTTGTTGTATTATAACTTTACCATTTTAATAGATAACAGGTGGAAACTCAGAGTTCTTTTAATTTTCATTTATATGATAAGAAATTTTGAAGATTTCAAGCAGTTGTTGATAATTTCATTTCTTTTTCCTCTGCAGTTTTGTATAAACCTTTGATTTTACACATAATAATCACATTCTTCATCATAACTACATCTGATAAAGGTTTTTGAATTTTTCACTAAAGTTTGCATGAATTATTTAATTTGAGCTTCACAACCATATTTTGATGTACCACAAACTACAAATATTATTACCTCCATTTTACAAAGACAAAAAAAAAACAGAAATCTAGGTCATTTCTAAAGAAAGGAAAGTCCTCACCAAGGAAATTAAGAATTAGGGCCATATTTGTGTTTTTAAAATTTTTTTCCAATTAAAGTTAGAAATTTCAGAATAGAAAATTAAATTTAAAATGTGAAAAAAATGGGTAAGAATTTTGTGCTTAGAATGACCTTCCTCTTGATATCTGTTAATCTCTGCTTCTTATACACTGGAGAATGACAAGACCCAAATCTTTACTGGAAGAGCCTCATTTCTATTTTATGGATCGAAGCTTCCTTAGTATTTCTTATCTTCTTTTACTCTGCCTCATGTTTCTATTCCTCTATCTCCAAACACAAGATAAGAGTCTTCTTTACTTCTTGAGATTCTTTTTTCTTTGGCTTGCCCCTTTGACTAATTCTTCTTTTCCTGAACAGTTCATTCTCCTTCAACTATGGACAATGTGGAAATCCCTCCAAAATTTTCACATTCTCCTCTAACAATAAGACCAGCCTATACTTTGTATAGACCAAGTTCTTAATTGGCATACAAAAAAAATTTCTGACCAATCTTTTTTTTTTTAATCATTGTTTCCATAGCAGACTATTTCATACCCTTGTGCTGACTTGATTTAAATATTTCATGAATAACAATGCTGCGATGGTGAACAAAAATAAATACAGAAATAATTAACAGTTTCATTTTTCTTAGAAGGCACATTTTATTGCCCCTTTTTGTTACTGTCATAAAACAAGTAAATAAATAAACATATAGGAAATGGAGCTGACAGCAGGTCTGAGATCTCATGCCCTATTTAAAATTTAATAAAGGAAAATCCCAAGGAAACATTTTAATTGTGTTCTGAATATGTGAACTTTCAAGCCTTGAACCATTTACTTTTAATGGTGTACATAATAAGAGAAGCAACATTAAAATAATTTTTATTCATGTCAATTCAGGATGTAATGCATTAATGGATTATTTTGATATTACTCTAATGGCTCTGGATAGAAAAAGAATTGTGCATTATCACTAAAATATTCTAATCCTTTCCTACTTATAAAGCAAAGATTTTTTTAAGCATTAATAAAATGTTACTTTTATTTTCAATCCCTTCTTTCTGTCCACTCTGTTTTTTTTTCTTTCTATATTCCACACACTTTTAAGTATGAAATTTTGTTCATTTCTGTTCTCGTTGGTGAGCTATAGGACTTCGCAAATAGGACTTAGCAAAACAGTTATAATTGCTACTATTTGAACATTTATGTGGAAAAGTCTACCTCTTTCATACTGAGTCGTATATTTTTAAGTAAGTTGTCATTTGAAGAAAAGGATCATTTAATGTTTTGTAGTCATGCAGAGTTCCTGAAATAATATTGCTGTCAAAAAGTTAAGATTTTGTTGCAGGGAGAAGCTCAAGGTCATTGAAAGTGTTGCACAATTTTCCAAAAGCAATCTAACTCCCTCTTTCTCCTATTCAGTTCTGTACCCAGTTCATTAACATTTTCAATATACCTCCTATATACACTTCAACACACACAGATACAGAGTATACTCTCAGCAGGCATTCCTGGGATCCTCACCTATTTCTGTCATGGACCTCTTTGAAAGACTGCTGAAGTCTATAGAACCTTTATCAGAATAATGTTCTTAAATGTATAAAATAAAATGCATAGGACTACAAAGTAAACCAAAGATGAGTGAAACCAAAAGTGATGCTTTCCCCTTCCAAGTTCATGGACCAACTGAATTCTATCCATAAATCTCTTGAACTTAGATTAAGAATCTTTGCTCTAGGTGAATTCTTCTTGGGGAATTCACTTTTCTATAAGATCTTTTAATATAGGCTTATGTAATTTACCAACAATTTCTAGATTATCCAGGTTATTCCATTTATTAACAATTTTGAGCATTATTGTGACTAGCTCATGTGAAACTAACTTCATTTCTTTTCTGTTAAAGCTGTTGAAATGGCTGGAATTCTATAGCCATAGCTTAACCAGATTTTGTCAAAGAAATGATCTCACCACTAAAATTTGTTAATTTTGGAATTGGTAAAATGCTAAGACTCCAAAAATAGTCCAAGACTCTTCATTAGCACAGAAAGATTTCTCCAGTGGAGTGCACCAGGAATTTGACTGTGGCCTTCTTCTGTTTAACATATTTACCAAGGACTTTGATAAAGTCATAGATGAAGTGCTCATAAAATTTGGAGAGTGCACAAAGCTAGAGGGATACATAAACATTTCATTATAGACAGATTTAAAACATCCTTTGATCCTCTCAAAAATCTGATATTTAATAAGATAAAATCATATGATGATAAATGTAAATTCTTATTTTTGGCATTAAAAGTAAGATGAAGAAGATAAAGGTAGACAAAAGTTTATCTATAAAGATCTAGGGATTTTAGTGAACTGCACGACAGTAAATATCATAACCAAGTAAACAAATATGATATGCTGCAGCAAACTATTTTATCTAGGATTTGACAGGTAAAATATTTAAAGAACTCTGCTGCAGTCATACTATATCAGTCAATAAATAAGCATTCATTAAGCATCTACTATATTTTCAGTCAGTGTGATTGGCATATACATGTAGAAGTGTCCATAAGGTACATGGAGAATAGTTATTTTATTAAGGGGATACAACACATAAAATACAATGGTAGCCAGGGAAAAGAGTTTTGGGCTAAGCAGTGAAATAAACAATAAGAAAGCAGATTACCATGTCTTTTCTATAACAGAAATGATCTTACTAATTTGATTATATTCCTTGAACCAGAGGTGGAAAGAATTGGTGAGAATTTGAGGGCGGGGTAAGTTATTCATGATGGCAGGACTAATGGCAAGATATCTATGCTAGTTAGGCTCCTCATATCTTGGTGGATAGCTAGACTGGATGATTCACTGTCAGGGAATATGAGTTCAATTTGATTTAGAAGGCTAAATTGAAGATTTGCTAAATCTTATATCTAGGCACTCTATCCAGACTAAGTCCCAAATCCATGTAAATCATCTCCCCAAGGTAAGGGGGACAGTATTCATTATTGTTCAATACTCCACTCCATGTTGGTTGCCATTTTAAAAAGTACAGTTATAATCTTGAAACTATATTGATAAAGGAAAACGATCATGCTTTATATGCTATACGGTGACTGGCTTATACACTAACTGTGTTTAGCCTGGAAAAAGGAAAGCCTAAGGACCTAGGGGAGGGAGCATGATAGCTGAGTATTTGAAGGAAGATCATAATCATGTAGAAAAAGACTTTGACCTTTTGCTTTTTCACGTCTGAAGGTAGAACTAGGAACAATGGAAAGTTGTAAAGGGGAAGATTTGGGGTTCAAGTAAGAAAGACTTTTCAACAATTAGAATTACATAAATATGACTTAGGTTATGTTGGGAGGTATGGGTTTGTCTATACATGAAGTCTTTAAGCAAAGACTGGACAGTCATCACATCAGAATAGAGTTGGTTAGATTAGGTGACATCAGATATCCTACCAACTCTGAGATTCTGTGAACTGTACTATGACTGATGAAAACCCTAAAATAAAATTCAAGATTTTGTAATATTCTCTTTAAAAGTATAGACATGGAAATATGGGCTGAAGAATTCTTTTTGGTTTTAACCCTATGGAGCTTTTTGAAGATAATCTTTGAAGTGCAAATAGCCCAACCAAATTCCAACATTAGTTTATTACCATTTCTGATTTTCTAGGATTCAGGAAAAACTGTATATTGACAGTAAGTTCCAATACTTATCTGTTCTTATTGAACTCCTCTTAAATAATTCAATTTAACTTCGTTCTTTAGTTTATCTATTCACTTTTAAAATCCAGTTATATAAAATAGGAGGCTAAAGATGTAGGTTTCATATTTTATGTAATAAATACAGAACATAATCCCATTATCCACATTTCTTTCTGTTTTTTCTTGAAAGCCTGGCACAGTCAAATTAATAAAACATGTATGACCTAGACCTTACACTAGTGATGAGCCTCTCTCAACTTATAAATATATTTATTTGAATTTGAATCTCCTCAGGTGTTAGGAGTTTACTCCAGTTGACCCAGTGATGAGATAAAAGCAGATTGAAATAGCCTTAGTCCTGGAGCTGTTGGAAGCAGGAAGTAGGAGATCAAAGGAGCAGCAACTAAGAAGTTGGAAATAGATATGGTAAGTAGGAAATCCAGCTGTCCTACAAGTGCTTAAATCTATCAATAGACAAATTGGAGATTTTTCATGATAGTTGGAATAGTATTATTTGTGATAGTGTTGCTTTAATTATAATGGCTATGGTAATCATCCTTGAGATATCTCTGTACTGGCAAAATTCATGGCGCATTCACAAATGAGGGAAGGAGAGTCAGTAGGTATGCTGAATTTATAATACTAGTGAGAATATCTCTGTAATGTTAATTATGTTAATGAGAGTTTAAGATCTTCCCCACCCATTAATGATTAGGGGAGATTTGTTTTGTAGGAAGGCTGACACCTTTACTAATTTCTAATGAGCTACTGGTTCTCAAGGGTTGTAATGTCCTCTGGCTCTGAAAAGTGTTTGTATACTCTGAGTGTTTGGAGGCTTGTTCATTAGAAGTGTTTGTTTGGCCAAAGGAGACTCTGGGTAGCCACTAAGGAACCCCTCTCCACCAGCTTTGAAAACTTAGATGTTGGAGCTTCTCTCTCTGGTAACTCTGTATGTATGGCCAGACAGTTGAATCTGTCTGTTGATCTGTGATGTATGTATTGTTTATGGTCAGACAGCTGGAAGCCCTGCATGTTGGTCTTTCTTTATGTAATTTTTGTTTGTAATTTCAGTTTGTATTTTTCCTGAAGTTTAGGGTGTTGACTTTTCCCATGTGCTTGATTAAAGTAGATTGTTGACCTCTCAAAACTCGCTCTCCTTTTAGAAAAGCAGATCGAAGACTCTGCACAGCGGTCCACCTGTGTATACCAGGGTGCTTACAGCTATCATCTCTTAAAATGAGTTCACTATATCCAACTGGTAAATCAGCCTTAGAGTTCTCAGTAATGTTCTGGGATTTATAGGTGAGATCACTCATGCTTTAAGGCATATGTGGACTCACTCTTCCAAATTGTACTTCTGCTAGGCCACAGGAATAATAGCCTAGAAGATTTTACTCTGGCAGAAAGTTTTGGGTTCCTGAGGTGTGACACTATTTTATGTCTTAGCCAACATAAGGATGGTTACATCAATAAAGATTCCCCTCAGCCATATTGTCAAATCAATTAAGTCCAGCCATCTGCCATGGCTCTGTAGATAGAACCAAATGAAACTTTAGCATAGAATTATTCAGGAAGTTGAATTAATCATTTTTTTTCCTTCTCACATTTCTAGTAGCATCTTGCTATCCCTCATCATTGTTTAGAAATGAACTGGGTTTATCAAAACTATTCTAATTGAGTAAAAGCTCTATCAGTTCCATACAAGGAGAAAAGGGTTTAATTATAGGTTCATGAATGAATTACATTTCTATTATCTAAAAACCATGTCAGTAAAGTTTAGAGCGTTTTATCATTAGGGAAGTCTGAGGGTAAATAATTTTTGTGCCAATCAGACTTTTTCTTTCAAGATAGGGTTTCCCCATCTCTCCCAAATTCCCTCTACTAGTGAAGGTTTATAGCTTCTCAGTGATTTACAGACTTCAAATTATACAGAACAATGAAAGGAAGTATAGGGGGCACTCACCAGTCTGATCCTAAGACTGATTTGTATGGGAATTTTGACCTGTTTTGTTCCTAAAATGGGCTGGTTTGCTATTCCTTAGGCAATCTGCTGGCTTCCCGTTCCTGGAAACCTCATCTTATTAATGACACACATCCCACAAATACCTAATAAACCTAATTCCACTGTACCTCAAAACTCCAGAGCTCAAGAAAGCTTCTAGCCTTGATTCCCTATTATTATCTGGAATGTTAAATGTGCACCATCACTCCTGGCCAAGACTCTTACCTACTAAATTGTTCTCCTATCCTATGCTATAATAACAAAATTATAAGTACTAAGAGGTTTTTTATTAATAATATTTTTATACTTTTTAGTTCCAGAATTCTTTCTCTACAGCAACTCACCCACAAATTAAGGCAAGAAATATAATATGCATTATACCTATAAAGTCATACAAAACATATTTCCACATTAGCCATGTTTTAACAAAACAAGAAAAATAAAAAGGTAAAAGAAAATAGAGATAATAATTGAACTCATAGTACATCATTTATCTCTCTAGAGGTGGATGCATTTTTCATAGTGAGATCTTCGGAAACGTCTCAGAATATTATGTTGGTCAGAGCATCTGAGTCTTTCCCAGCTGGTCATCCCTAACCATATTGTTGTTACTATGTATAATGTTCTCCTAGTTTTGCTCACTTTACTTTGCATTAATTAATACAAATCTTCCCAATTTTTTCTAAAACTATCCCCTTCATTATTTCTTAGGACACAATGGTATTCCATGAAAATCACATATCACAATTTTTTTTTCAGTTATTCCCCAACTGCTAGGCATTCCCTCACTTTCCAATTTTTTTGTCACCACAAAAAGAGCTGCTATAAATGTTTTTGTACATATGGGCCCTTTTGCTTTTCTTTGAATGCTAAGGGTCCAGTCCTACTGGTGCTACTGCTTTGTATGTGCAGTTTTATTGGTTTGGGGGCATAATTACAAATTATTCCCTAAAATGGATGGTAGATCTTTTTTTGTTTGTTTCACCTCTACTTTTATTAGAAAGAATTCTATTTTATATATAATGGTAGCTCTTGCTCTCATGTATATATAGTTTGTCATTTTAAGAGAAGGTCCATTTATTCCTATGTATTTTCTAGTATATTTTTTGTCATTCAGAAATTCCAATTAATGTATTTCTTACATTATGATATTATATACCTATTCAAAAGACAATGAAAAACTGATAGATCCAGAGGTTCCTTTTGAATCATGAAAGATTATGTTGGAAACAGTGCATTTTTCAAGATAGCTCAAACATTATTTTCATTTCACTCTTGGAATATTTAAAATCTAAGTGTGGTGTATAGGATTATTTTTATCTGTTGTTTTTTTTATAATATATTCATTTTGTTTATTTTTAATGCTCTACAATCACTAGCATAAAACTTAGATTTTTTTCCTCCTACCTACACCCCACCACTGCCCTCCCTCGCCAAGACAGCATACAATTCTATATAGGATTTACACATACATTCCTATTGAATACATTTTCACTGTAGTCAGCTGGGCAGAAGAACTAAAATAAATGGGAGAAATCATATAACAAACCAAAACATAATACACACACACACGCACACGCACACAAACGCACACACACAGAAATGATCTGCTACATTCTGCAACTGAATTTCATAGTTCTTTCTCTGAATGTGGAAGGTATTTTGCCTTAGAAGACCATTGGGAATTTTTTTTTTTAAATGTCCTTGCATTGCTATTAAGATCCAAGTCTACCAGAAAAAACTCTCACACGCTGTGTTTGTTGCTGTGCACAAAGTTCTCCTGGTTCTGCTCCTTTCTCTCAGCATCAGATCATATAAGTCCTTCCAGGCTTCTCTGAAGTCATCTTGTTCATGATTTCTTATGGTGCAATAGTATTCCATTACATTCATACACCATAATTTATTCAGTCATTCCCCAACTGATGGGCATCCCCTTGATTTCCAGTTTTTGGCAACTACAAAGAGTGCTGCTATAAATAATTTTGTACATGTGGGACCCTTTCCCATTTTTATGACCTCTTGGGGATACAGTTCTAGAAGCCATATTGCTGGGTCAAAGGGTATGCACATTTTTGTAGCCCTTTGGGCGTAGTTCTAAATTGATCTCCAGAATGGTTGGATGAGCTCACAGCTCCACCAACAATGAATTAGTGTTCCAACTCTCCCACATCCTCTCCAACATTTATCATTTTTCTGTTCTGTCATGTTTGCCAATCTAATCGGTGTGATGTGGTAACTCAGAGTTGTTTTGATTTGCATCTCTCTAATCAAAAGTGATTTAGAGCATTTTTTCATATGATTATAGATATCTTTAATTTCTTCCTCTGAAAATTGCCTGTTCATATCCTTGGACCATTTATCAACTGGGGAATGACTTGGATTGCTATACATTTGACCCAGTTCTCTATATATTCTAGAAATGAGGCATTTATACCCAAGATTAGCTACAAATTTTTTTCCCAATATACTACATCCCTCCAAATTTTCGTTGCATTGGGTTTGGTTGTGCAAAAACTTTTCAGTTTAATGTAATCAAAATTATCCATCTTGCACTTCATAATACTTCCTATCTCTTCTATAGTCAAAAATTCTTTCCTTTTCCATAAATCTGATAAATACATTATCGCTTTCTCCTCCAGTTTGTCCATGATATCAATCTTTATACCTAGATCTTGTACCCATTTGGACTTTATTCTTGTGTAGGGTGTCAGGCATGGGTATATGCCTAGTTTCTGCCACACTGTTATCCAGTTTTCCCAGCAATTTTTGTCAAACAGTGAGTTCTTATCCCAGAAGCTGGGGTCCATGGGTATATCAAACAAAAGATTGCTATATTCCTTGCCTACTGTGTCTTGAGTGCCAAGTTTATTCCACTTGTTTATCCCTCTGTTTCTTAGTCAGTACCAAGGGGTTTTGATAATTGCTGCTTTATAATACAATTTGAGATCTAGTAGTGCTAGGCCATCTTCTCTAGCATTTCTTTTCATTCATCCCTTTGATATTCTGGACCTTTTGTTCTTCCAGATGAATTTTGATATTATTTTATCCAGCTCTAGAAAATAATTATCTGATAGTTTAATTGGTATGGCACTGAATAAGTAAATTAATTTAGGTAGAATTGTCATTTTTATTATATTAGCACGGCCTACCCATGAGCAACTGATGTTTTTCCATTTACTTAGATCTACTTTATTTGTGCAAAAAGTGTCTTGTAATTGTGTTCATATAGTCCCTGGGTTTGTTTTGGCAGGTAAACTCCCAAATATTTTATAGTTTCTACTCTAGCATTAAATGGGATTTCTTTTTCTATCTCTTGCTGTTGGACTTTGTTATTAATATATAGAAATGCAGAAGATTTTGTACATACGGACCCTTTTCCTTTTTCTTTGAACTGTAAGGGTCCAGACCTAGTAGTGATACTGCTGTGTATGTGCAGTTTTATTGGTTTGGGGGCATAATTACAAATTATTCCCAGAATGGTTGGTAGATCTTTAAAGTGATAAAACAAGCATTTTTTTATGGTATGTGGGGTAAGTGAAGATAGTCAATGAAATTCAAGAAGTACTTGACTTTCTATTAAAAAATGAAAACAAATAAATTATTAAATTTTGGTGAGAAGAATAAAAATACAAAATGCTTTTTTTAAAGCATTAAGTTTAAAAAGCAAGTTACTGGATATGGGAGTTGAGAAAGAGGGACCAATGAAGCTTGGTTCCAGGGTTACTGAAAAGGGGGCAGTGCTCTCCAAAGACAAAGATAAATTTAGGGACAAGATAATTCATGCAGGAAATATGAGTTATATTTTGAATATGTTCAGTTTGAGAAGCGATTACTGTAATGGAGATGTTCAAGAGTAAGTTGGCATTGTAGAGCTGGAACTTAGGGTGGACAGATTGTATACATGGAATTAAAAACCGTATGCCTAGAGATGTTAATTGTACTCATGGACATTAATGAGATCAATGAGGGACAGAGTATAAAGAAAGAAAACAAGAGACCCCAGCACAGAGCTTTTGGGCAATATCACTACTTAGTAAAGGATAATAATAATTATCTAGTAAAGAAGATGATAACTATCTATTAAAGAAGAAATGGTAAGGCGGGTAAGAGTAGAACCATGAGAATGCTGTCATGAATGTCCAGGAAGGAGAAACCGTCAAGGTGTAGTGACAGCATCAAAAGCTGCAGAAAGGTTCAAGTAGAATGAAGACTGAGAAAGGACAAGTACAATCAGTATATGTGTGTGTCTTGCTATTTTGAAGTAATTTTCCCCTAAACAAAGCATCAACCATTTTAAATCAAATAATCAAAATATATATTTGTTAAGAGCTTTCTTAATATGTTTCAGGCCCTATATTAAGCACAGAGGATACAGAGAAAAAACATGTACTTATAGTGTCCTTATTACTGCCTTTAAACCCCAGCAAGAAGTTCAGGACCTTGGACCAGAACCTCTGAGTACTTTGGAGCACTCATGAGAAATACAGAAAGTATTAAGATAAAAATGAAATAGAAAAAATTTTAAAAATATGAATGACTTGCACCTTATTAGTAAGAAATAAAGGAGTTCCACAAGGGTGGGGGGAAATTACAGTCTTGAGGACATATGTGATCCTTTAGATGCTCCAGTGTGGCCCTTTGTTTTGTTCTGTGAAATGTGTTCTATGAAGTTTGTATTCAATCAAAGGGTCACACTTGACGACCTAGAGAGCCACATGTGGCCTTGAAGCTGCAGGTTCCTCACCCCTGAGACTATCCAATAGAACTTGACCGTGTAATTTGAAGGTGGTTCAAAGACAGTGAAGATGAGGGAATAAAAGTGAGGAAATAAAAGAGAACAAGCAATTTTGACAGTGCACATGAACAATAACAGTATTGTTTATTATTAAATTATATTGATGACAGACCAAAAGCAAACATCATATTAAATTTTGATACACTAGAACATTTTCAAGTGAATATGGGAGTAAAGCAACTATTAAGTGATTTTGTTTTGGAAATGCTAACAACAGTAATAAGACAAGAGGAAGAAATTAAAAGCATAAAGACAAGTAAAGAGGAAGAAGATAAAACTATCTTTTTTGCTGATGATCTGATGATATATCTGGAGAATCCCAGGGAGTCAGCAAAGATAAAAAATGAGACAATTAATAGTTGGCTAGAAAACAAAATCTCAAAAATCAATTGCAATTCTAAATGATAAAAACAAAATCCAAGAAGCAATAACAGAAAGGAAAAACAATCTAAATAACTACAGCATATCTAAAATAACTAGGGATCAGCCTAGCAAAACATACAGAAGATTTGCATAGACTGAATTACAAAATGCTCCTTAAAAAGAAAAAAAAAACGTAGAATATTCATTGCTCATGGCTAGGACTCACCAGTAAAAATGATAACACCACAATTAATTTATACTTTCATCGCTATACCGAATTACCAATGGGATACTTTATAGAACCTGATAAAGTAGTAACACAGTGAATTTGGAAAAAACAAAAAGATATAGAAATATCAAGTGAAATGATGAAAATAGGTGGGAATGAATGAAGGGGGAATGGTAATTTCAGATCTCAAACTATATTATAAAACATCAGTCATCAAAACTACATGGTTTTGGTTTAAAAAATTGAGAAATAAATGGAAAAGATGACAAGGGAGAATCTGCCAAAATAAAATTCAATAACCTAATATTGGATAAATTGGAAAAGATATATTACTTCAGAAAAATTCCTCATTTGATAAAAAAATTGACTGGAATGTAGTCTGGTAGGAACTATGATTAGTCAGACAGCTAATGTCAAATTTCACAACACATTCTAAATGGACACATGACCATAATATTAAAGATTATATTTCACAAATAGAGGAGAAGCAGATCTTATACAACTCACAGCTATAGGTAGGAGAGATGTTATTATTTCTTCTTTTTAAGTATCTTATTTTTCTCAATTACATATAAAGACAATTTTAACATTCATTTTTTGAAAAGAAATTGAGTTCCAAATTTTCTACTTCCCTCTCTCATCTCCCCCCTCCCTAAGTGGTAAACAATTTAGTGTGGGTTATATATGTGCAATCATGTAAAACATATTACCATATTAGTCATGTTGTGAAAGAAGAAACAGACCCAAGAAGAAAACTGCAAAGCATAAAGTGAAAATAGTATGCTTTAATCTGCATTCAGATTCCATCAGTTTCTCTGGATGCAGACAACATTTTCAATCTTCACTCCTTTGAAATTGTCTTGGAACACTTTGCAGAGAACAGCTAAATCATTAATAGTTGACTATCACAGAATGTAAGCCTTTCCAGGTTTTTCAGAAATCTGTCATTTCTTATAGCACAATAATATTCCATTACATTTATATACCTCAACTTCTTCAGCCATTCTGATGGGCATCTCATCAGTTTCCAATTCTTTGCTACCACAAACAGAGCTGCTATAAATATTTTCCTACATATAGGTCCTTTCCCCTTTTTTTATGATCTCTTCAGGATACAAACCTAGTAGAGGTATTGCTGGATTTAAGGGTATACACAGTTTGAATTTTCTTTGTGCATCATTCTTAATTGCTCTCTAGAGTAGTTGGATTAGTTTAAAATTCTGTCACAAACAGTATATTAGTGTCCCAATTTTCCAACTTTTATCATTTTCCTTTTCTGTCATATTAGCCAATCTGATACCTGTGAGGTGATATATCAGAGTTTTTTTTTTTAATTTGCAGTTCTCTAATCAACAGTGATTTAGAGCATTTTTTCATACAATAATAGAAAGCTTTGATTTTTTTTCATCTGAAAAATGCCTGTTCATGTCCTTTTACCCTTTATTAATTGGGGAAACACTTTAATATTCTTATAAATTTGACTTAATCCTCTAAATATGAGAGAATTGAGGCCTTTGTCAGAGACATACTGTAAAAACTGTGTCCTAGCTTTCTTCTTTCCTTCTAATGTTGGTTGCACTGATTTTGTTTGTGCAAAACATTTTAAATTTAATGGAATCAAAATTATCCATTTTACAACTTGCAATGCTCTGAACCTCTTGCTTGGTCAGATATTCTTCCCTTCTCCACAGATCTGACAGGTAAACTATTTCATGCTCTGTCAATTTGTTACAGTTTCACCTTTATGTCTAAATCATGTCCCCATTTGGACCTTATCTTGGTATTCAGTATGAGATGTTGGTCTACATCTAGTTTCTTCCATATGTTATTTTCTTCAATGGTTTTTGTCCAATAGTGAGTTCTTATTCCAGGGTTTGTCAAACACTAGATTACTATGGTCATTTACTATTATGTCTTGTTTACCTAATGTATTCCACTGATCTACCACTCAATTTCTTAGCCAGTACCACATAGTTTATATGCTTATTACTTAATAAAGAGTTTGAGATCATGTACAGCTAGGCCAAACTGATAGGAGACATATAAGCAAACAAGAAATATTGGCAACTACAAAATATAAAACAGATAAAATTGAAATTGAAGACCTGAAACTGAAAAACTTAATGTACCCAAGATTAAAGAGAATGATCAAATGGGAGAATTTATTTGTAGTGGATTTCTCTGACAAGGCTTTGGCAACCAAGATATATAAATAAGAAGTGTGTGTGTGTGTGTGTGTGTGTGTGTGTGTGTGTGTGCGTGTTTGTGTATTATTAAGAGTTATTTTTTAAGGCTTCATCAATAAATTTGAATATTTGACATGGGTCCATGAATTTTGTAATACATTTTTGATCAAATTGTTCACATACACAGGGACCCAATTAAAAAAATGCCTAAAGACCTGCATGATTTAGGGATGATTCTGAGCATACTCATTGGCAATTCATGGACATAAAGAAACATAGATTTCAAAATACATTTTTGTAGAGTGGAAATTTTAATTGAATTTATGGAAAATATTATTAAGTGAAAACCTTTAAAAATCAACACAGGTGAACACTGATGAGTAATTCAAATAGCTTGGATTTGTCCTTATACACACATACACACACACACACATCTTTCTAACTTTTCAATTTAAAGCTATACAATGGGAAAGTCAGTAAATCATAAATATTTGTGGCACTATTCAAAAAGAAAATGCTGTTATTAACAGATTTGCTTTATTACTTTTTTTCACTTTGTTTTTAGAATTGAAGGTATCTCTGTGTTAGATTTCTTTCTTTTCAACAGTGTGCTAATTAAAGGGAAAAAAACCAAATCAAGGCAAGTAAAACTTTAATTCTGTGATGCTGAGAGACATTTTAATTATTATGTAATGTAAACCCATCTTTAGAATCTGGCTCATTTTGAATTCCTCAAGTATATATTAAAAATTAGGGAAAATTTGCCAAAAATCAAACCTATGAAATAATTATTCTTTGTCAAAAATAATAAAGAACCATTTACTTTAAACAGCACTTCCTAATTTTTCAATATATACTGCACAATGACACAACTTTGAAATTGTTTCAAAATGAAATTTGTCCATAAACCATTATCAAATTAATAGAAAAGAATTAGAGATGGAATGCTTTTACATAAATCATACTTAATTGTACAAAGAAATCCATTAACACCATTTGAATAGAGAGTTGGACAGCTAATTATGTTGGAAATTTACTAAGAACATAAAGCATATGTTCACAGATGCAAATTCACTATAGAAGTGTCTTCTCTATGACTCAACAATATTAGCATATATAGAATATATTTGTATATATACATACTTACATTTGTGTATATGTCTGTGTGTATGTAACATTACTTTTCATTTAACTTTTTACATTAAATTTTAAGCCAATCACATTCCTGAGACAGAATAATTAGTCACCTAAAATTCAATATATCCAATACTCATTTCACACACCTCGTTCCCCGCAAAACTACCTCTGTCTTTTTTCTACTTTATCTTAAAATAGTCATCCAGACTAGAAATCCAAAAAGGCATTAGGTTTTACCATATGTCCTGCAAATTGGCAAAAATGATTACAGAAAAAAGATAAGAGTCAATAGTATAGATGTTGTGGAGGGATAGGCACACTGATACGTTATCTAGGGACTGTGAAGTAGCACAACAATTCTGGAATACAGTCTGTAATTATGCAAATAAAGTTAATAATGCCAATATCCTTTCAAAGAGATTCCATTACTGGGCTCATACACAAATCATCAATAAGAAAAAAAAAGTCCCCATGTATTCCAAAATATTTATAACTGGATTTTCTGACAGATCAGAATTAGAAACAAATCAGATGTCAATCAATCTGTCAATGACTAAACAAACTGTGGTACATGAATGTAATGGGATATCACTTGCTATAGGAAATGGTGTGTGTGATGAACATAGATGAACATGGGTGATCTATATGAACCGAGGCAAAGTCAAATAGGTAGAGCCAAGAAAATCATATGCACAGTAACTATTACAATTTAAATGAAAAGAACTGCACATTGAAAAAATAAAATAAGTATAACAAAATTTAATAAATATCAAGTAGGACTCAAATGAATATGAGAATAAATCCTCAATCCTTCACAGAAATAGGTCAACAGGTTTTACACATTGCATGTTTTCAGACAAATTTTTTTTCTTTTTCTACATGTAATATTATTTCATTTTTTCCAATTACATGTAAAGATAGTTTTAACACATTTTTCCACTTTGTAGTATTAATTTTTCCAATTACATATAAATACAGATTTCAACATTCACTTTTATAAGATTTTGAATTTCATTTTTTTCCTCCCTGAGTCCTTCCCACCCCTTGCACCATCCACGATGGCATGAAATCAGATAGAGCCTATACATGTACATTCCTATCAGATATATTTCCGCAATAGTCATGTTGTGAAGGAAGAATCAGAATAAAAGGGAAAAATGATGAGAAAGAAAAAAATAGTATCCTTCTGTCTGCATTCAGACTCCACAGTTCTTTCTCTGGATATGAATAAAATTTTCCATAATGAGTCTTGTGGAGTTGTCTTAGATCTTTGCATTGCTGAGAAGAGCTAAGTCCATCAAAGTGAGTCATACAATGTTGTGACTGCATTCAGTATTCTTCTGGTTCTGCTCACTTCACTCAGAATCAATTCAGGTAAATCTTTGCAGGTTTTTATGACATCTGCCTGCTCATTATTTCTTATAGAATAGTAGTATTGGATCACATTCATATAACACAACTTATTCAACAATTCCCCAATTAATGGGTATCTCCTCAATTTCTAGTTCTTTGCCACCACAAAAAGAGCTGCTATAAATATTTTTGTACATGTGGGTCCTTTTTCTGTTTTTATAATCTCCTTGGGATACAGAATTAGTAGTGGTATTGCTGGATCAAAGACTATACACAGTTTTATAGCCCTTTGAGCATGGTTCCAAATTGCTTGCCAGAATGGTTCACAACTCCACCAAAAATGCATTAGTGTTCCAATTTTCCCATTTCTTCTCTAACATTTATCATTCTCCTTTTCTGTCACATAATCCCTTCTAATAGGTGTGAGGTGGTACCTCAAGGTTGTTTTGATTTGTATCTCTTTAATCAATAGTGATTTAGAGCATTTTTTTTCATGTGAGTATAGACAACTTTAGTTTCTTCATATGAAAACAACCTTTTCATATGCTTTGACCACCTATCAATTGGGGAATGACATATTTTTATAAATGACTTATATTTTTATAAATTTGACTCAGTTCTTTATAGACTTGAGAAATGAAGTCTTTATCAGAAACACTGGCAATAATAATTGTTTCCCCGATTTCTGCTTTTCTTCTAAATTTTTTTTCGTTGGCTCTATTTGTGCAAAAAACATTTTTAATTTAATGTAACCACACTTATCCATTTTACATTTCACAATGTTCTCTCTCTTTTGTTTCTTAATAAATTCTTCTCTTCCTCATTGACCTGAAACTAAACAATATATTCCTCTCCTAATTCATTTATGGTATCACCCTTTATGTCTAAATCATGTACCCATTTTGACCTTATCTTAGTATATGGTATGAGATGTTGGTTTATACCTAGTTTCTGCCATACTATTTTATAGTTTTTGCCAAATAGTGAGTTCTTATCCCTGAAACTGGAGTCTTTGGATTTGTCAAACAGTAGATTAATATAATAATTTCCTACTGTGTCTTGTGTACCTAATCTTTTTGACTCATCTACCACTCTTTTTCTTAGCCAGTATGAAATAGTTTTGAGACTGCCACTTTATAATATAGCTTTAGATATGGTATGGCTAGTCCATATTCCTTTGCATTTTTTTCCATTTCCTTGATATTCTTTAACTTTTGCTCTTGTGGATGAATTCTGTCATTTTTTTCTAGCTCAATGAAATAATTTTCTAGTAGTTTGATGTAGCACTGAATAAGGAAATTAACTTAGGTGGAATTGTGATTTTTATTATATCAACTTGACCTAGCCATGAGCAATTGATATATTTCCAATTGTTTAGATCTGACTTTATTTATCTGAAAAGTGTTTTGTAGTTATGTTCATATAAGTTTCTGGGTTTGTCCTGACAGGTAGAGTCTCAAACGCTTTATATTGTTTACAATTATTTTAAATGAAATGTTTCTTTCTATCTCTTGCTGCTGGACTTTTTTGGCAATGTGTAAAAGTGGTAATGATTCATATGGATTTATTTTATATCCTACAACTTTGCTAAAGTTGTTAATTGTTTCAAGTAGTTTTTTTTAGTGGGTTCTCTATATATACTACCATATCTTCTACAAAGAGTGATAATTTTGTCCCATCAGTGTCTATCTTAATTCCTTCAATTTCTTTTTCTTCTCTTATTGCTAAAGCTAACATTTTTAGTAGAATATTGAATAATAGTGGTAATAATGAATATCCCTGTTTATTCCCTTTGTCTTATTTGAAATGCTTGTATCTTTTATCCCCATTACAGATAATGTTTGCTGATGTTTTTAGAGAGATCTTGCTTATTATATTAATGTTTTGAATAGGAATTCATTTTGTCAAAAACTTTTTTTTTCTGCATCTATTGGGATAATCATGACTTCTGTTAGTTTTGTTAAAGATATGGTCAGGTATGCTGAGCATTTCCCTAATATTGAAAGAGCCCTGTTTTCTTGGTATAAATCCTACCTGGTCACAGTGTATTGTCCTGTTGATAAATTGCTACAATCTCTTTGCTAATATTAGATTTAAAATTTTTGCATCAATATTCATTAGTGAAATTGGACTATAATTTTCTTTCTCTTCCTGATTTAGGTATCAGCACCATATTTGTGTCATAAAAGGAATTTGGTAGGACTTCTTCTTTGCCTGTATTTTTCCAAATAGTTTATATAGTATTGGGATAAATTGTCTTTAAATGTTTGGGAGAATTCGTTTGTAAATCTATCTGGCACTGGAGATTTTTTCTTATCCATTAATGGCTTACTCAATTTCATTTTATTTTTTCCCTCTAAATTATTTATTTTTAGTTTTCAACATTTACTTTCACAAGATTTTGAGTTCCAAATTTCAATTTCTTTTTTCTAAATTGAGGTCAATTATTTTATTTCCTCTTTTTTGTTAATCTGGGCAATTTAAATTTTTGTAAATATCAAACCATTTCACTTAGATTGTCAGATTTATTGGTATACAGTTAGGTAAAATAGCTTCTGATCATTGCTTTTCTGTTGGTGAATTCAGTTTTTTCATTTTTTTGATATGGAAAATTCAGTTTTCCTCTTTCTTTTTTACAATCAAATTTACCAATTTTTTTTCAATTTTAATGTTTTATCATAAAACCAACTTTGTTTATTGGTTCGATATTTTTTATTTTCAATTTTATTAATCTTTCCTTTGATTTGTAGAATTTCTAATTTGGTATTTAATTGAGGACTTTAAATTTCTTCTTTTTTTCTAGCTTTTTTCATTGATTGTGCAATTCATTGATGTCTTCTTTCTATACTTTATTCGTGTAATCATGAACTGCTTTGCCTGCATCCCATAAACTTTTGAATGTTTTCTCATGATTGTCATTCTCTTTGATGAAATTATTGGTTGTTTATTATTTGCTATTTGACCAACTCCTTCTTTAGGATTAGACTATTTAGTTTCAAATTAATTTTTAGTCCATTTTTCCATGACCCTTTATTACATGTAATTTCCATTGCATCATGATCTGAAAAGGATACATTTAGTGTTTTTGTCTCTCCTTCACTGTATTGTAAGTTTTTTATGCCCTAATACATGGTCAAATTTTCTGTACATGCTATGTACCACTGAGAAAAAGGCAAACTCCTTTCTAGCCCTATTCTGTTTTCTCCAGAGGTCTGTCATATCTTACTTTTTAAAAATTCCTTTCACTTCCTTATCTTCTTTCTTCTTTATTTTGTGGTTAGATTAATCTAGTTCTGAGAAGGGGAGGCTGAGGTGCCCCAGTAGTATAGTTTTGCTGTCTATTTCTTCCTGTAACTCACTTTACACTAAGAAGTTGGATGTAATTCCACTTGATGCATATATGTTTAGCATTGATATGACTTCATTGACTATGATACTTTATAGCAAGATGTAGTTTCTTTTCTTTATCTCTTTTAACTAGATCTGTTTTTGCTTCTGTTTTGTCTTAGATAAGGATTGCTACCTCTACTTTTTTTATTTAAGCTGAAGAATAATATATTTTACTCCAGCCTTTTACCATCGCTCTTTTGTATCTGTCTTCTTCAAATGTGTTTCTTATAAAGAACATATTGTCTGATTCTGGTTTGTAATGTACTCTGTTATCTGCTTCCACTATGTGAAAGAGCTTATCCCATTCACACAGTTATGATTACTAACACCGTATTTCCCTCCATCTTATCCCCACCCACATTTATAGTTTTCAGCTTCCTTTCAAACTGTGCCTCCTCACTAATGTTTCACTTCTGACCACTGCCTCCCTCAATCTGCCCTGCCTTCTACTTCGCCTGACCCAATTTTCTTTCTCCTTTCCCATCCTACTTTCCTATAGGGTAAGATAAATTTCTATACTCAATTGAGTGTATAATATTCCCTTTTTGAGCCAAATCCGATAAGAATACTAACTCCTCCTTTCTTCCCCTCTACTACAATAGTTTTCTTTTGCCTTTTCATGTAATATAATTTACCCCATTTTGCCTTCCTCTTCTGTCTTCTTTCAGTGTAATCTTTTTTTTTCACCGTTTAATGTTTTCGTATCTTTTCATTAAAGTCAACTTATACTCAACACCTCTGTCTATGCACCACCTATGTACTAGCTTCTAAATATCCTCACAAAGATACAGTTCTCAAGAGTTACAAGTATCATCTTCCCACAGAGGGATGTAAACAGTTTAATCTTATTGAATAACATGTTTGTTTTTCCTTTTCCTGTTTACCTTTTTATGCTTCTCTCAAGTTTTATATTTTTAGATCGATAGTTTTGTTCAGCTCTGGTCTTTTCATCAGGAAAGTTTCAAAGTCCACTATTTCACTGATTGCCTATCTTTTCCCCTGAAAGATTATGTCCCATTTTTCTGGGTAGTTGGTTCTTGGTTGCTGTCAAAGCTTTATTGCCTTCTGGAGTATCATATTTCAATCCTTCTGATCCTTTAATGTTATATCTCCTAGATCCTGTATAATTCTGACTGTGGCTCCTTGATATTTGAAGTGGTTCTTTCTGGCTGCTTGCAATATTTTCTCCTTGATAGTTGTGGAATTTTGCTACAATATTCCTTGGAATTTTCATTTTGGGATCTCTTTCAGGAGCAAATTAGTGGATTCTTACACTGACTTACCTTCTAGTGCTAGGTTATCAGGACATTTTGCTTGATAATTTCTTGAGATGCTCTCCAGACTGCCTTTTTGATCATAACTTTCAGGTATTAAAATAATTCTTAAAGTATCTCTCCTGGATCTATTTTTCAGGTCAGTTGTTTTTTGAATGAGGCTCTTTTTTTCATTTTTGTCTATTTTTTTAATTTTTAAAGTTCTGTTGACTGATTCTTGATGTCTCATAAAATCATTAGCTTTCACTTACCCAAATACTAATTTTAATTATTTTCTTCAGTTTGCTTTTGTACTTCCTTTTCCACTTGGACACTTCTACTTTGAAAGAAATTATTTTCTTAAGTGGATTTTTTCCCCATTTGGCCAATTCTATTTTTTAAAGAGTTCATTTCCTCAGGTAATTTTTGGTGTTTCCTTTTCCAAGCTGTTGACTTGTTTTTCATAATTCTCCTGCATAACTCTCATTTCTTTTCCTATTTTTCTACTATCTCTCTCATTTGATTTTTAAATTTTTAAATTTTAACTTTTTAAAAATGTAAATGCTTTATGATCTCTAAGAGGACTTTTTGGGTTTGAGACCTATTCCCCTTTGAGGCTTTGCTTGTAAGAATTTTGACATGGTTTTCCTCTTCTGAATTTGTGTTTTGATCTTACCTACCACCATAGTAGCTTTCTAGAGTCAGGACTCTTTTTTTTTGTTATTTTTTAATCATTTTTAAATGTTGATCTCTGCTCCTGGGGTACAGTGAGTACTTTCCCAAGTCTCTTGTGCTGGGGGTTAGGGGCCTTGGTCAATTGCTTTTTTACATCTGTGTCTCAGGTACATGGAGCTGCACTAGGGTGGCCTGGCCTAGTCCTAGCTGTTGCTCCCTGGTTTATGGGTCTGGCAATTTGCCTTCTGTGTTGGGATTGGAGGCCTCCCCACTGGCTTGCTGTGCTGCTGTCCTTCTAAGTTAGGACCAACTGGTCTCAGTCATTGATCTGTACTCCCACTGACTTGCCTGGACATTGTCTGCCCTGAGCTGCACTCCCCTTTTACCTAAGTGAGAGAATCTTTCTGAAGTCCTAAGTTGCCTTGGGGTAGAAAATTGTTTCAACTCATCTTTTTATGGGTTCTATCACTCTAGAATTCATGCATAGATTCCCAAAAGGGTGATATGCACTGGGGTGCTAGAATAATTGGGGAGCAGGAGTAGCTTTAAGTGCAATTGAAGTGTTGAATAAAAATAAGGGGATGTGGAAACATAAGGAAAGAAGAGAATTTTGAAAAAAATATTTGTACATTTTTCATCTATTGAGTAACAGAGTTAAAACTGTATTAATCACATTTTTGTCCAAATAAGCGTACAAAATGTAAGTTATAACCAGTCAGTGGTCAAGTCCTCTGGCAAGCCTTAGTGAGTGCGTCACACATGGTCACAAAGTTCAGCATTCATTGAGAGCAATATTTGTATATAATAACTTGATCACAATATGATCCTATATGGTTACATGACACAATATTGCATCATCAAAATTTCAATGAAGGAAAATAAATTTATAATTTACAATTCAAATTTATATAAATTTATAATAAATCATTAAATTCTAGATTCATCTTTCAATATGTATGTGTGTATACATAATTTCTTGAAATGATGCAAATTTCAAAAAAAATATTGCAGGGTTAAAGAAAGTAGATTTTCAGGGGGACACTGAATAATATTTTTTAAAGTGGGTGGTAGGCCAAATAAATTTTGGAACCTCTGATTTAGACGGAAACTGGGGAGAGTTAGGGCAACTTCCTGGCTTTCTCTTCCATACTGGCTCTGCCTCTCAGACTTTTTCAATGTATCTTTCTTTCCTGTCTAAAAATACTAATTGTCATTTTGAATGGACTTCTGGTTGGGGGAGAAAACGTAACTATGGAGATCTATAAAAAGAAACTATCAATAAAGTCTTATCTAGCTTTATACCTACAGATATCAGAAATTAGAGAGTTGAATCAAAAATGGTTCATCTTTCACATACTCTAAACCTGATTATTCTAAAATCTTGACTATTGTTCCTAAAGTACTTTTAGAGTCTTTCACTTCCTTTCCATTTACTCTGCTATTGTAGGCCCTAATCATTTTACGCTTGAGAAAATTTCCCAGGTGACTCCTCTGCATACTCCATCGTCTGTGAATATCCTATTCCTTGTATCATTACTATACAAATGCCTTTAACTTATCCCTCTTTCATACTACATCATCTATATGTTTTTGTTATTTTGAACACTCTCCTTAATTTGTCTCACCATTTCCGTAAATGTAAAAAAGGGTGTGTGTAGTGATGGGGTTAGCCTCTAATATCCATCTCTTCTACATGTATTCATATGACAACATGGTCCTATTCTACCCTATTATTTCAAATTTGTTCACCACATACCTTCTGTTTGGGTCAGACTGCTTTACTCCCTATCTCGCAAAGAGCACTACGTTCTTGCCTCTGTCTTCATTCATTCTTAAAATTATGTAGTATTCCTTTCCCTCTTGACTCTGAATATATAAAAACATTTCTTTCAGTCCACAGAAAGTTTTACTTCCTCCCTGAATCCTTTCCTGAGTATTCCAGCTAACACTGACTTACTTCAAACTCCATGGGAATCATAATGCCCAGAGAACATTTACCATATTCCTCAGAAGTCTATGTCTTAAAGTTCTTATAGCTTTATGAATGTTGGTCTTGGCTACTCAATTCAATTGTAATTTCCTTGAGACAGGACTCACATCTTAAGTGTGTTTACACATAGTGCTTAGTACAGTACTGAACACATAATAGGTCCTTGACAAGTACTTGATCTGTTGAAAGCTGAAATAATGTCATATACTCATATATCTATTAGTATTATAAAGTAATCAACCTTATGAAGTAATAGCATACAATCTTTATAATCAAAGAGAAGGTGAAACTGGCACCAGAACCCTGATCTTCAGGGCTTTTTTCTTATATTTTTCCACCATTCACATCTTATATTACAAATGAGGAGAACCAGCAATTCTTAAATAGGCATACAAACATTTTGGAGGACACTCAGGGGGAACCTTTGATTCTGAAATGGTTAACAAGTCAGATTTTGGCTACATGGTGAAGGAAATATACAATATTCAATAGAAAAGACGTATTCTAAGTATGTTATTTTTGAAGCTAAGATCCCCACAACTTAGTTTAAATGTTTGCTAGGCTGGAAAAGCATTAATATCAAATGACAGATGAGAAAGCTTGATTAGCCTAAGCAAAGATACTCACTTGATAACCAATAAATAAGAAAGAAACAACAGAACAGGCCATAGAAAGACAGCGAAACTTCAAACTGGACTGACATCAGATTCTGTTACCTTTTGCATCATATTTTAACATTTTAGGACTTAAAAAGATCTATGACTGTATCAAGGTGTGTTTTCTGAGGATTATAAATGCAAAACTAGGGAAAAAAACTCTGAGGACATGTAGTCCAACCTCCTCATTTTATAGCTGAGTAAACTGAGGACTTGAGGTGTTAATTGACTTGTTCAAATTCATATAGGTAACAAACATCAGAGGCAGGATTTCAGTCAGTGTTTTTTCCTCCCACTCTGTCCACTGTATCATGCTAATTCTTTGAGTCATACTTTGGCTGATGGTAAGTTTATCATTTAGCAACAGAATGTGGAAATCAGTATAGGTATAATTCCACTTAGCTTTCCAAAGACCCTAGCCATTACTTATAAAAAAAGAAATTCAGCAGTGTTAGACTTTTCTGCACTAACCTAGACTAGCCTTCAGAAGCCATAAACTCAGTGACAGTCCTTAAAGTTTATTGGTATTTGCCAGAACTTTACATACTGCTGTGACTGATAAGAATGCAGGGTTATCTAAACACTGTGTTAACACCTTAAGATAGAACTTTAAAGGGATAAGTCTAAAAAATATTTTTTCCTTTGATTTGTTCTATAAATAGGATCAAAGAGTTAAGGTAAAAAGGGATTGTAGAGATAACTGAATCCAACTCCCTCAATTACATAACAGAGAACTGAGGCCCAGATTGATTAAGTAACTTGATCAAATGAAAGCAGCGAGAGCAACAGAATTTGTGCATAAGCAATCTAACTTCAAATTCATTGCTCTTTCCATTACAGCAGATTGTCTGGGATGTTAGAAGATATTGCCTTCAAAGATGTGGATTTCCACAATCCACAAACTTTCTTTCCTCCTGTGTGGCCCTTGCCTTATCATTTCCTCAAAGAACTCCTTTGTATTATTTATATTGGGTTGGCTTTCTCTACTTAGGACATTTCATGAAGGCTAATGGAGTATATGTACTATCCATTGGTTATCTCTTGACCTTAATGGATGACAGCACATTTTCCTTTCCAGTCATAAATTTCAATGTTGGCAATATTTAAACTGTTTCTCATTGACCAAACAAGAATTATTGATACATGGTGAAGAAAATATGAAACATAAGAAATCTACCTCTATGCACAAATCATATAGAGACTCCAAAATTATGCAAGTATTCACAAAGGAATTACTTTAACCTTTGGAAATACATAAATTTTCTCACTTTATGATTAAAACATGACAAGGTAGCTATTTAGAAAGGGAGTTAGTGAATTCAAGCTTATTCTTAAGTCTGGATCATCTTATTTATACTTTATTTTTTCTTTAGGTATATACTTATGGCTAGATATTATTATTATTTTGGTTTTATGTCTGTCACTCTACATTTTATCCATTTCAATGAACACTGATTAGGTATTGTATATGTAAAGTATTATGGGAGGTCCTTGCTATACAAAAAGAAAATAACATGATCTTTGCCCCCTAAGGAACTTACCAGGTAGTACAGAAACAGTGAAGTAAGTAAAAAAAAAAAAAACTAAAACATAATTCAAAAAGCCAGAGACATAAAACAAATTAGAATTGTGGTGAAGTTTTAAAATGTGATCAAAATAGAATGGCATGAGAGATTCAAGAAAGGACAGATCCTTTATAGCTGTCAAAATCAAGGAATATATGGAATAGACAGTATCTGAATCAAATCTTGAAAGAAGAGAAAGATTTCAGTAGAAAGAGAAAGCTAAGTTGGGGAAGGGAACAAGAATTTATTGAACATCTGTGTATCCACTATTTTACCAAATTCACTAGATGATTTATGACATTTCACTTCATTAGTTGATGTGGTATGAGTTGAAATTGACATTAGATGACATTGACAACCCCTTAGTGCTTAGTTGACTAAGACTGAGATGTGATATTTTGTAGGAGTAGGTATTTTTAATAGATCCTCTGAATTTTTTTTTACCTATCCCGTTTACCCACTCTGATGACTACAACATTCATTAATAAGACCTGCCTTCTGGTCAAATGTCAGTACCATGGTGGTCCTTCAATACTACTGACAATGAACATCAACCTGTCACAGGTAATAAAAATGTACCTGAAGTTTGTGAAATGTCATCTCTTTAAAGATATACACACACACACATACATACATACATACATATATATATACATATAGATACACACATACATAGACATATATATTAGAAGCAAGTGTAAGAAATGTAATTTTTATTTTTTAAACTTATATCTCCTTTTCTATTTTTATAGAGATAGATATTACATATATTAAAAAATATTATAGACATTTCACTATTTATTTTCATTTGTCCCAACATTCTAAATAGCTATCTTCTAAATTTAGATAAACTATATTTTGCCTATCTGAACATAGTTTTGCATTTTAAATATATTTTCCAAAATTATGCTATGGATATATGTTTTTTTTTTTCATCATCTTAAGGTTTCTCCAAATAAGTGTATATTTTGTAGTGAGTGGAGACAGTTGGTTATGGGTCACAGTTGACAGATCAAATTTTTCACAATTATCTGGTGAAGTTTCTTTCCTGTGTAAATCTAACCCAATTGATAAATAAGCCAGACATAACTACAAGGGCATAACTACAGATCTGACTTTATATCTTTGCTTTTTTTTTCTTTTTCATCTTTTTTGTTTATATTTACCATAAGCAAACCAGTTCTTTGCTTATATGGGTGCATATAGTGTACATATACATACATATTTACATGTGTGCACATATGTATGCATATATACACACATACTTATATATCCAACACCTAGCAAGATGCTAGATAACAGAAAATATACAAGCATAAATTATACATAATTTCTGCCCTAAAAAATATTAGACTATTATAGAAAAGGTTTTTTTAATTATACAGATGACTATAAGATCACTATAGGATATAAATATGTGAGTGACAATGACAAGGTAATGAGTGAATTCACAGGTTGGAAATAGAATTTGCTTCTGAGGGACTAGGGAAGGTTTCATGGAGGAGATGGTATTGAATTGATCAATTGAAATTACTATGTTGTTTCATTCACTCAAGGCAATTGTGAGAAAGGTGATTCTAATTCAAATAAGCCCATGGGTTTGGTGCTCTCTTCAAGAATTTTCAAAAAGTAGTTCTGTTTGCAAGATACCACAGCTATCTGCACTGAATAAGTTTTATAGACTCCATCTCAAAATGTATTAAAATTGAGTCAAAATCTTGAGGTTGGATCAGATTTAACCTGAACTCAGATGCATGGTACTCTTGAACATTCTCTCCAAGTCAACTGTTTTCTTCATAGTTCTCTCGCTCTTCATAACAAGATTATTAAAAATGAACTCATACCTGATCTGTCATCCATGTGACAAGGGATTTTATGGTATCTTGTTTTTCTCCCACAAAAGTTATTGAGAGATGAGTTGTGAGGAAGCTTGCTTATTTTATTTTACTAAAACAATGACCACTGTGGGCTGGGGGGAGTAGAAAGGTTAGACTGGAAAAATTGGTTCAAGTTTGAGGGAACATAACCAGTCGCAAGTATCCTCATGACCACGCCTATGCAATCTACATACAGAGGAAATGTAGGGAAATAAGAGTGAGGAATTTGAGGAATTTGACTAACTCTAACTTTAAAAGGAAGGATAGAACTGTATAACCTCACTCCTGCCTCTGTATCCATGTGGGTGTTCCTAGTGAGCACCATACCAGCTTTCTCATGAGAATCTTAACAAATACATTCTTTTCCCACTCTGTTTCTGAGTTCTTTCAGTGATAAGGGGTTTGCTGTGTTAAGGGGCATATCATGTGGATCTTCCTAAGGGCACACTACCAGGGAAGAAGTGGTCAGGGCAGCTCATCTTCTGCTAACTCACTGACCTTGCCTGGGAAGTCCTGTGATACCCACAGCCATGTTGAGAGACATATCACATGGATCTTCCTAAGATCATGCTACCAGGGAAGTAGTGGGCAGCTCATGCCAGGCTAACTCCCTGACTCTGCCTGGGAAGTCCTGTGATCCTCGCAACTGGGTTTCTCACATCAGTATGTCCATTGTCCAATCTATTTATCCAAATGATTTACTGAGATCCCCAATTTACTTAATTTACTCCTCTACTAAAAAAGCTTCAGTGTCTCAACTTTAACAAAGGAATCAATTACAAACACCTAATACAGTATCATTCATTTAACAGAACCTAAGTTCCATAAGGGTAGGGACTATTTTCGTATTTATGCTCACATTTCTAGATTCGATCATGTCTTGTGCCTGGTAGGCATTTGATGTTTTCTTTTTTTAATTGCTGAATCCAAGTTCCATTCAATGCAACTTACCTCCAACTTAATCTTCTACCTTTATCCTACATTATTCCTCTTTACATACATGAACTTATAGCCTAATCAAAATCTACATCTCATTTTTCTCGTTTGCCCTCTCTAGTGTCCCTGTATTTGTTCAACCCCCGAAACTAAAATGGACTTAAATATATTGAAGTTCCATTTTTCTTGCAAGACTCAACACAGGTGTCAACTTCTGTTTGAAACCTTTCCTTCTCTTTCATCCCTTCCTCCACTATCTGAAAATTATTTCTGTTACAACGTTATCATAGTACTTTCCTTAGATTTTCTCTTTCCAACTTTCACCAATTCCCCTATATATTAATGTTTAATGGCCTCCTTCCCCACCATCATTATTACATTATAGAGTATTTGAAAGTTGGGACTGTACCATAGCCGTTTCTCTGTTCCTTGCTCAGAGCATGTAATAGGTGTTTAATAAAAATATTTTTTTAAAAATCTTGACTAACTCAGAATACATTGACCTTTATTTACTCCAATGATCTTCCAAAAACTACTATATTCTGACAATGAGTCAAGACTGAACATTTCATCTTTTAAGCCCAGAATAAATTGTTGACAAAGTACCTGATGCTATTAAGTGATAAAGGACAGGCTCTGTGTTCCTCTGCTAGGTTAAGTACTCCATCCAATACCAGGGGCATTCTCGTAATGCCAAATGTACTATAGCACTCAGAAAATTGTCTCTTTCTCCTCTCTTTGCTTTGTTGGAGATGGAAAGTGGAATCTCAAAGTCAAATGCACAGTGTCATAACCTTTTTTCTTTCCCCTATGGGCCCCATATTAAGAATCCTTTATGGATTTTTTAGACTTTGGTTTAGTTGCTACCCACTGGAAACTTTGTTCTCTCCTTTTACTTTTTTTCAATAGAGTTCAATAACACAAGCATAGAATAAATTTATACTGTGCATTCCTTATAGGAAAATTCTTCTAAAGCTCCACATCCTTAGTCTAGAGGAAAGCAAAACCCAAACAAAATGATAAATTAAAAATATTTATACACACATGTTATTTATACAGATATATATATATATGCATTATATATATTATGCATGTGTGAGAGAGTCTGTGTGTGTGTGTGTGTGTGCGCGTATGTGCTATATGACATTCCTGACATTCCTAGCACAACTCAAGACTCAAACGTTTTCCTCAGGAAGCAGAAAACCCCAGGACTTCAACAAATATAATTTGGATGATCAGAATCAAGTTTCCGCTTTGTCTGCAAACTAGCCAGACAACTCAGTGGTTCAACAACAGTAACATTTCAATGCTCAGATTGAAATCTTTACAAAGGCAACTTGGTGATCAGAACTGCAAAGCTTGGTATAACACTGATTCTTTCTCTGAACAATTATGTCTTGCTGCTCTGTTCTGACCATATCTTACGCTTCTTTCTCTCATATACATCTGCTGCTAGCCCCTGAGTCTGGTCATAACTCAGGGGTTAATCTTACTATTATAGGTGTATGATGGTGATGGAGCTGCAGGGACATACTCATTCCTCTCTTTGCTGACAGCAATGTTATTTGCCCTATTTTTCTTTGGTTTTCTTGAAACTTTTCAACTTCCTTGCATCCTACATAACCTTCCTCCTATTTTATCCAAACTTTCCTGATTTTTGGCTCTTTCTTCCACTGTCTTTGCTCCAAAACTTGGTGGGCTCCCTCTTAACTCCAAGTCCTTCGTCCAATTTGCGTTTACAGTGATTCAAACATCCATTACTATCCCATGAGTCATGACAAGAGAGAGGAAGTGGAGTAGAAGGAGCAACAGGTTGTAGTCTGGATAGAATTTTGAAATTACTGTGTCACCACAATGATAGTAACTCACATTCAGTCACTGAACTAACTTACAAAGAGAACTAAATAGTGTAAGTAGGATGCCAGAGATGGCATCATCATTCGCTATTTTATTGGTGAAGAAACTCAAGTCCCAAGGAATTAAGGAAATAGCTTATAAAACTGGTAAATGCTGTACCTTTAATATAAACCCAAGTCTCTTGACTCCAAGTCAAGCACTCTTTCTGATATTCTATGCTGTATCTGCCTTCCTTTTTCTCTACATTTCCCTACATTCATGTGCAATAGTGTGTATGTTCATGTGTTTGGGGGGCAAAGAGGGGAGAGGGATTTTTCCCTGATAATTATAGGTCTAGATGTGTGGATTTAGGTGTTGTAGCTGAGTAGGGATAATGTGAGCTGCCTGTAAGAAAAATGCTAAGGGGAGGAATTAAATGGCAATTATACTAAGACCTAAGGTTCCTAGAAATACATCCATCAACCAACCTATTATGACTTGGGGCTGTTTATTTTTATTTTCCCCAAAAACTATTCAGAAATCTCCATTCCTCATAAATCTCTTGTTCAAACACCAAATGTATATTAAAATTACTCCCATCATTTGTCTTATGAATCCATATTCTCTGAATATTCATGAGACAGAAGAGGATGTTCTTGTTGAGCTGTTCAGTTGTGCTCATCTCTTTGACCCCTGTGGACCATACTGACCATGGGGTTTTCTTGGTAAAGATACTGGGGTGATTTGGCATTTCCTATCCTAGTGGATTAAGGCAAATAGAGATTAAGTAACTTGCTCAGGGTGACAAAGGTGATAAGTGTCTGAGGATGAATTTGAATTCAGGTGTTCCTGACATCAATACCAGTATTCTATCTACTGAAGCATCTAGATTCCTGGATGGTTTTGCTAAATGTAACTAGTGAGCCAAATTTATCTTTAGATATATTTTTGAAAATTCACTTTATCTTAGTGACTGGTACACGTGTATGTGTGTTCATCCTTCATAGCCGCAGAAGACCATGCCATCAGAGAAATGAGAAATGATCACATGACTTGCACTTGACTTTGTTTGGAGTGAGGGAAGGCTGTGCAGGTCACCAGTCTCACTTTCCCCTCCTGAGCCATCTGAATCCAGTGACCAGATATTCATCAGGATGACTGGAGATGACCCAGGATGAGGCAATTGGGGTTAAGTGACTTTCCCAAGGTCACGCACCTAGTGAATGTCAAGTGTTTGAGGTGAGATACATACTGGTATGACTGGTAGATAGTAGGCACTTAAAAGTAGGGTTGATATGTTTTATATTCTTACCCCTTTCTTTACCCTCTTAGAATAATAACACTTTTCCTGATTCATTGTAGGAGGATTTCACCATATGTAATTTATGTTGCCCCATCCCATTCAAGAATATTAGCCTAGTTCGTGAATTATTTTCTCACAGGCATTTACATTTTTGTTGCTCAATAACACCTGTTAATTTAAAAAAAAAACAGCAAAAAAATGTAAATCTTTAATCCTTTTGATATAGAGATTAATTTCCTCTTTTATAGCAGTGAAATATATTTGAATGTTTGGGATAATGTTTGATGTATATAATTTTTATATTCCATATTTTATTCATCTTTCAAGTTCAAGTGGATCTTCTCTGGACAATTTAAATAGAATCTATAATAGGGAAAGAATCTCTGTTAATGGACAGATTAGCAGAGAGCCACAAAATGAATGCTAAACTACATTTAACAAGTTTATTATAAGAGAATAGCTAATGCATCCATCAAAGAGCTAAATAAAGACTCCAGTCTCTGCAGTATTATTAGCATCTCAGATCTGGCATTCGATGTCTGTCATTGTTTTGGAGAGGTTTGTTTCTATTGATGACTTTGTCTCCCACACACATCCCTGTGTGACTATCTTAGCATTCTTGTTTTGACTTGCCATGTTTCCCAGGGACAGTTCTAACATCGATGTCATGGCAGTGTTAGATGTCAGTTGTTTTTTTTCAAACCAAGTAGAGTCACCTGCCACTCAGGGATTCAGCTTTTATTATCACTGTAGTATATTTCTGTTTCAACCAAAATGAATTATCAGACTCTTTCTTGTGTTCAGAATGTAGTGACAGTGTCAGAATTCTACCACTTTTCTGACCATTTTTCAAAATTCTGAAGTTGACTTCTGCTTTGGATATTAATGAGGCAGTTTTCAAGTTCTGTGAAATCACATATCAATTAATAAACATTTATTAAACAGCTACTATATGCCTAGTACTGTGAAAAGTACTGAGGAGACAAAAAATGGTAAAAGACAACTTCTTCTCTTAGTGAACTCACAGTCTAATGTGGGAGATGACATATACATTGCTATCTACAAGTAAGATATGGATAGGATAAATCGAAGATAATAAATAGAAGGGAGGCTTTCCAATTAAGAGTGTGCGTAGGAAAAGATTTCTTGAATTTTGTACTTTAGGGCTATTTTGCATATCCTGGCAGTGGAGTGTTGCATTGATTAATCAGCTTTCCACTCACTTCCAAGCTTTTTCCTCCTTTTGGAAAAGTAAAATGGAATCAGAGGGGGTTTAGCAAAATGCATATTCTAGATTAAAAGTCAAGTAAAATTGTCTCCTCATCTTGCCCTTTTGAAACTCTACATGTTTACAGAAAAAGGTGCCTCCTTTTACCCCTTTTCACTTCTAGCAATATATTTCCCTCAAGATGAAATTTAGACACGGGTCATGGATGTCACAATTATCCACATGGAGAAAGGCACACAAGTTCATATAAGATAGAAATATTCATCTGTGGGATGGGGGGTGGGAGGTGTGTTTCATTTCAAAATTCTGTTATTCTTGGTGCCAGGCAACATCTATGTCAGTCTGAGTGACCATATACAATGAAAGAGAAATCTCTATGGGGAAACTTGGAGAACTGTACTAGTAAAGAATTTTTGGAGTATTTTCAAAGACATTCAGTAAGGACACTATATTATAGAATTCTGATTTACTAAGTGGTTTCCAACAGCCCAAATTAGTGTAATTCCCAAAGAAATGACAAACTTTGTCATTAGATTCAAAGGAATAATTTGGTTGCTTCTATCTTTATAAGATAGAATGGTCATTTTATAATAGTGATGTTATTTTTTTTACTAAGTAGTTAAATGAATTTCTTAAATTTAGTGTCATTGATGTTCCCCATATGTTTTTTGTAGTACATGGAGTAATTTTGGCACAGGAAATGGGAATCAGCACTATTTCTATTAGGTCTAATCTCTAGATTGTCATGAACGTATCTTAGCAGGAGGAAATTACTTTCAAGTAAATAAAATTATATATATATAGTTTTAAACCACTTAAACCATAACTATTTAAAACTTGTTATTTTAAATTTCTAATGTTAGAAAATGAACATTTTCTCAGATTCCTTTGTAATGTATAATTTTTAATGCTGGTTGACTAATTAATGAATTATTTTTACATACTTATATAATATTCAGCTATAACCTTTTCTTTCATATACTGTATCCTCCATATTTTTCCAATGACAGTTCCTTTTCAGAGATTTCTAACTTTATTTTCATAAATCTTTTTTATTTCCTGTGAAGTTACAGACAGAATATCAACCCCTTTGGAATTTTTCCAATGAGTGCATTTTGTTCTTGTCATGAAAAGAGCCATCTTTTCTCTTTGACAAAAAGTTTCTCTTTCTTTTGATGTTTAGAATCTTTTTAGATTTCTCATGCACTACACTCTGCTCCCTTTTTGGGGTAGAAGCTTATATAAGAAGTATGTACTCTTTATCTTTCTTACAATCTACCACATCCCACAGAGGACTAACAATGTGTTAATTTTCCAAGTCTAATGCATTAACATTTCCTTCTCACCTAAGCCTTGACCTGCCTATAGAAATGATTGATATTTCTCAATGTGTAAGATACTATACTGTGTTTCTGCTGTATATATGTAGATAAATCAATCTTATCCCATGACCTAAGAGTTAATACACCCAGAGTTAATAACCCAGGGTTAGAGCTGGAAGAGACTTTAGGGGTTATTTGTCAATCCTTTCATTTTACAATGAGTACATGCATTAATAAACACCCTGACATACATGGGGCAAGGGGTGCGGGGGGCCCCTGCTATCACAGATTCTTTGATCTGCTTTCCTAAAAGGAAAGGCAACTTTTGAGGGGTTAACAATCTCCTTTAATCAAACCTATATCATTCATTTGTTCAGGAAATCAACAGATAGTACTTCCAAACTATCTGACAAAAGCAATACTTATATCACAAATCAATACATAAGTCCAACTGTCTGACCAAAGTTGCCAGAGAGGGAAGCACCAACATCTGGGTTTTCAAAGCCAGGGGGCTGCTTAGTGGTTTCCCAGAGTCTCATCTGGCACACACACCTTCTTCCAAAAACTAAGCGCCAAGGTGAAACCTCACCCTCAGAGTGTTTATACTTTTTTAGAACCAGTGGTCATCCCAACCCTTGAGAACCAGTGCCTCATTGACAAAATGTCTGGGCCTTCCTACAAATCTTCCCTAATCAAACTCCTTTTAGTGGGCAGGTCCATTAATGGGTGGGGAAAATCTTTAATCTTTGCTTGCCCTTACAACTTATCAAGGTCCAGAGGGCTCAATGGATATTTTAAAAACTATATTTGGTACATATAGTGGTGGAATTAGGAGTCTAACCTAGGCCCTTTGACTCTAAATCCAGTACTCTTTCCATTGTATGACAGTGCCTCACTCCGAGGAAATGTTGCATTAACAACATGTTTAATCAAAAACTTTTCCTTTAAAAAAAAGTGGATCCAAGATATCCTGAGGATCTCTGTTTTCTTATTTGCCAAAATCATAGGACAGAGAAAGTATCCAAAAGATCATGAATGAAAAGAACTACTAGCATGATATGAAAGTGGCAATTCATCCATCTTTCATGTTATTCCCTCAGTATTCTACAAAAGGAAAAACTGCACTTTTCAAGACAGTTTTATGTAATTTACTCTCCCAATGTTAGCGTTGAAAGCTGACTGGCAGCAAATTTTCCCTATAGGCCAAAGAAAAGAATCATTTTTGTTTTTGTTGGCCTTGTAATAACCTTCTGCATTTTAAGGCACAAAATTAGATACAGTGTATAATATTATGTTTAAATTATACAGTAACTAAAGGAAAACATATCCTACCATACACTAAACTCATATTCAGAAAATGAAAGACTTACTTAAGAGAAAAATATTCATTGTAGTCAAGCAGAGCTCTATTAGGAAAAAAATTGAAAAATGAATTTAATTTGAACATTCTATTTTATCATTTTAATTCATGTAATAGCCTATAACATTCTAAATTTTGAAAAACTACTTTTGTTTAAGGATATTTTTAATCAGACCTTTAAATATAGCATTCTACATGTTTCAAAACTATGAAAGCTATTTTTAATTATTTTAAACTCAAATACAGAATAAGAAAAAATAAACATATCATAAACTTAAACATTAAAAATTGAATGTAAAATGAGAAAAGAAAAAACTGCTATGAGCACAGCAGAACATAAGAAAGAATTCAAAATATACAGCAATAAATTTCCGTTTTCAAGAAAGTCTATACAACAATACTACACATTGTGTTCTGAGCTGTCCATCTTTTCTTTGCTTCCTAGTAAAATTCCTTTCGTTCTCTCTTGTGTACTTTTTACTCTGTTCTTTTTTCTTCCTTCCTCCTCCCTTCACCCAATGAGGCAAAAATTAAGCATGAATACATGTGCACACACATATACAGATGTATACTATACATACATGCATACACATACATACATATGAAAGTTATTTTATTTTATTTAAATGATTCTCTTAATTTTGTTTCCTAAAGTCAAAGATATATAAAAGAAAATGAGGGAAAGATTCTATGAATTTAATTCTATAAATTTTCTATTCAGCATGTAGTCCATTTTTCTGTTACCTGGTAGTTTATCTGACTGTTTACTGATCTCCAATTGAATTATTTTGCCAATATTTTTATTAATCATGTTTTGGAAACTTTTTTAGACTCCCAAGGCAACTGAGAAATAAGTGTTTTGAATAATAATAATAGTGATAATAGCAAAAAAATTGACTGAAATCTTGTTCACAGGTTTTTTTTTCAATTTTTTGCAAAGATGCTATTATGATGTATATCATTGATGTTGCAACCTAATTCAGAGTAAACAAAATGCTTCAGGGAACCAAAAATTAAAGGTAATGATGCTATTGCATTATACAATTATTAAAATTTGATATTCTTTTTGCAATGTAGCTGAATATGTGGTCATTTCTAATTCCAGACAAACTTCATCATGTCAGAAAAATCAATACATGAACAAAACAATATAAAAGGACAATATGAAGAAAAAGAGAGGAGAAAGAAATAAATCCTTATTGAGAAAACTTCAAAGAAAATTAGTGACGATATTTGAATAAACAAGCAAAAATAAGCTGTAATAAAATAGGAATTAATTTAACAACAACTAATCTCCCCACAATAGAAAATGGAACATAAGAACACATAGTTTGTTTACAAACTGAAAAAATAACTGATGGAATATTTTAATTTATTTGTTTCAGTCCAGACCTGTGATTTTATCTGTATAGAACTTTCTGTGGGATAATTCCCTCACTGACGGGGTCTTTGGCTTATGATCTTAGTTAATAGCTTGGGACATTCAAGTTAAGTAACCTATTTATGATCCCAGAACTAATATGTGCTGGAGGAAGAATTTAACTCAGGTGCTTCTGAATTCTTCAACGGTCCTCTATTACCTCCAAAATAAAAACAATTGTCTGTTTGCATTTTAAGACCCTTTATTATGTGGTCATTTGTGGCCTTTCCATTCTTCTTACACAGTGTTCCCCTTCCCATACTCTACAATCCATTGACACTCTGCTCCATACTATTCCTTATATATTCCATATTATGTATGTATACATACATATACATATATATTTATATATATGTGTGTGTGTGTGTATATATATATATATATGTACTTGATCTTCCATGACTTGGCATTTTCACTGGCTAATCTTGCCCTTCTCCTACCTCTCCCCCTACCTGAAATGCTCCCAATTTTTTGGCTTCCCTGATTTCCTTCCAGTCTCAGCTAAAATCTCACTTTGTTAGAAAAGAGGGGAAGGGATGTGGGAGAGAAAAGGGAGGGAGAAAGGGAGAAAAAGGGAAAGAGGGAAGGAGGAAGAAAGAAAGAGAGAAATTCATAGACTGAAAAGAATAATTAAAGTCCTATATGATTACTTATAAATAATAATAAATGCAAGGGAAAAAAAGGAATATAGAGAAGGAATTGACTTGTACTCCAAAACAGCATATTCAAGAAAACTGAAAATATTATTTTATTTGAAAAATTGCTTCAACAGGAACAAAGCCTTTCAATCATTTCTTCTGGAAAACTAACAGGCAAATATTAGCATTCATTGATTTGCAAAATCAGCAAAAGAAACTTGAAACACATGAATTAGCAAACACTTATTAAGCACTTACAAAATGTCAGACTCCATGAAGATATAAATACAAAAGTGCAAAACTCACTACCCAGAAGGAACCTACATTTATATAAGACTTACAACACATAAAGGTGGGTGGAGAAATAGGAAAAGGAGTTTTGGTCCAAAGAGTCATCAGTAATGTAAGTTGTGCTAAACGTCCTTTGATAGTCACACTCTGTCCACCAGTAACATTGGTAGAGTTAACTGGACAAATTTCTCAAACTCAAAGCAATAGGTAGAAAACAAAGGGGTGAGTGTGTGTGTGTGTGTGTGTGTGTGTGTGTGTGTGTGTGTGTGTGTGTGTGTGTATGTGCATGTGTGTTTAGCAGGAGGTAAGTGCACATCACTATGCCTGGGCAGATGAGAAGTTGCTACTGATAGTTTCCTGAGAATGGTTGCATCAGATGTGATGTATTATATGCTCTGGCCTTGGCTATTTATAACAAGTTTCACAAGTTTTCACTCATGCGTCCCATAATAAGTAAGGAAGGAAACAAACATTCATCAAACACCTACTATATCCCATGTACTTTGTTAAGCGCTTTACAATTTCTCATCTGATCTTCACTACAACTCTGAGATGTGATGTTATTATTATCTCCCCTCCTTTTTTCTTAAAGTTGAGGAAATAGAGGCAGATGGATATTAAGTACCTTTTACACAGTTAGCATGTGTCTGAGGATGAATTTTAACTCAAGTGTTCCTGATTGTAGTCTGTGGGATGGCAAGCAAAATAGTATCTTTTGCTGTTCAATCTTGCCTTTATCAATCAAGAGTCTTTACTAATACTAAAGTACAGAAACAAGAGTTTCTTTAACTAGAAACAGTATATGTATTTGTAATTATTTTTAGTTACAAATTAATTATTTTAATGTGATTAAAGATCTTCCCCACCCATTAATGGGCCTGCCCATTAAGGGGAGTTTGATTAGGGAAGACTGGTGGGAAGACACAAGCTTTTTGCTAATGAGTTATTGGTTCTCATGAGTTGTAATGTCATCTAGCTCTAAAAATTGTATAAATACTCTGAACTGAGGTTTCACTTTGGGGCTTACTGACTGAAAGTATTTGTTTGGCCAGATGAGGACTCTAGGAAGCTGCTAAGGAGCCCCCTGGCTTTGAAAACCTAGATGTTGGAGCTTCTCTCTCTGGTAACTATGGTCAGTCAGTTAGACCTGTCTGTTGACGGCCAGGCAAAGGAAGACATGTCTGCTGATTTTTGATTTCTCTGCATTTTCTTTGAAGTTCAGGATGCTGACTCCCCTGAAGTAGGTGAATGATATATGTGCTTGGTTAAAGGAATGATAACATGTGCTTGATTAAAGGAGATTGCTGACCCCTCAAAAGTTGCCTTTCCTTTTATGAATTCAGATCTAAGAACCTGTGATAGCAGGCCCTGCTGTGAATGTCAGGGTGTTTACTGTTACAGTTCAGTGCTCTGTCTATAGCATCACCTTGTTCCTACTCATTTTCACGGTGGAGTGAAAAAATTTAGTGCATTAACAAAGTGGGATCCCAGCAATTAGGCAATGGCAGAGTGAATTATGACATATGGATTTAATGCGATTGTTCTATTCCAACTTTGAAATCCTTTCCAGCTCTCAATATACAACAACAAAAAAGTATTACCTGATGCAGTATGGTTGAATTAGAACCAAGAAAATATATACAAAACAGCTAACAATAAACAATGAAAATACCAGTAATTCAGAATAATTCAATAAATAACAAATAATCTTGTTTGCATAGACCCACCATCAGAAATCTACTTCCCTTCTTTTAGTAGAGAGGTTATAGACACTCATGCAGAATGCTTTGTATGCTGTTAAATGTGATAAATGTTTTACTTTGTCTTGATTTCTGTTGAAGTTATTTGTTGCTACTGTGATAAAGGGAAGTTCCATGTTAGAGAGCCTCATTAAGAAATAACATTACTATTTTAAAAAATTAAAACAAAAACAAAAAAGGGGAAAAAGTAATGCAAGTAAGACAAGTTTATAGGTGGGATAAAATGTTGCTGCTGCTGTTTTTGTAGCAAAGATGCTCTAGTGGTTTGCCATTTCTTTCTCCACTTCATTTTATAGATGAAGAAACTGAGGCAAACAGGGCTAAGTGATTTTCCCAGAATCACACAATTTGTAAATGACTGAGGCCACGTTTGAACTCAAGTCTATCCACTTAGCCACCTAGCTGTCTAATGCTACTGCTACTCTACTGCTAGTACTATTACTAGTGTTACTGCTACTGCTGCTGCTGCTACTACTGCTACTACTACATGATGAGGTACACATCACCCCCACCATCCTAACGCTGAATTGCTACCAAATTTGCTTACCTGCAGAAAATGAACTTACACCCTACCAACTTGTTCTTTTCATATTTGTTTTTGACATTCTTATCTTAAGTTTTGAGTTCAGATTGTCTACAATCCTGTCATTTCTTCCCTTTCCACTGAGAAGGCAAACAATATGTCTATTATATATGGAAAGTCACAGAAAACATTTCCATATTAGTCACAAAAAAAGCAAAAAAAAGAGATGAAACTATACTTCAACTTACACTGAGTTCATCAGTTCTCTTTATGGAAGTGAATAGCATTTATCATCATGAGTCCTTTGAATTGTCTTAGATCACTGTATTGATCAAAGTAGCTGGGTTTCTAACAATTGATCATATTACAACATTGCTGACACTATGCACAATTATCTCCAAGTTCTTTTCACTACACTACGATCTTGCTACGTTTTTCTCTGAAACCAACCCCCTTGTCATTTCTTATAGCACAATAGCATTTCTTTACAATCATATGCCACAACTTATTCAGTCATTCTCCAATTGATGCGCATCCCCTCTATTTCCAATTCTTTGCCACCACGAAAAGAGGTGCTATAAGTATTTTTGCATATATAGGTCCTTTTCCTTTTCCTTCAGTCTCTTTGGCCAAACATACCTAAGAATGGTATTGCTGAATCAAAGGGTATGCATCATTTTATAACTCTTTAGGCATAATTTCATATTGTTCTCCAAAATGGTTAATCCAGTTCACTACTCTACCAACAATTCATTGATGTACATATTTTCACTCATCATGTCCAACATTCATCATTTATAATGGGTATAAGATTGTATTTGAGAGTTAATTTGTCTTTCTTGAATCAATAGTGATTTAGAGCATTATTTCCTATGATTATAGATAGCTTTGATTTCTTCTTCTGTAAGTTGCCTGTTCACATTCTCTAACTACTTATCAATTAGGAAACTGAACTTAACTTCAACTAAATCATGTTAGTCATAGAAGGTTGTATTTTTTAATATTACTTACTATTTAATATTACTTCATTGTTTGTAGTGTTGTTCAGTCATTTCAGACACAAATGACTCTTTGTCTCATCTGAGACAAACCCACTTAGGGTTTTCTTGGCAAAGATACTGGAGTGGTTCACCATTTTCCCCCCTAGTTCACACCTATGCCCTCTGTTTATGTAGAGTCCTCACAAGTTCCCTAAAAATTATAATGTTTGTAGCAGTCATATGTATCATTTTACTATATAGGAATATAGACACTTACCTGCATTGAGTACTTTATGATTACTTCTTCATGATTACCATTTTATACTTCTCTGAGTTTTCTGTTTTAATGTCACATTTTATATTTAGTTCTGGTCTTTTCATCTAGAATATTTAGAAGTCCTCTATTTCATTAAATGTCCATTTTTTTCCTTGGAAGGATTGTACTTAGTTTTGTTGCGTAGCATATTCTTGGTTGTAATCCTAGCTCCTTTGCTCTTTGGCTAAGCCTTCTATTCCTTTAAAATAGAAACTATTAGATCTTGTGTGACCCTGACTGTGACTCCATGACATATGAATGGTTTATTTCTGGCTGCTAGCAATATTTTTTTCTAGACCTGGGAACTCTGGAATTTGGCTATGATATTTGTTGATCTTTTCACTGTGGGATCTCATTTAAGAGCAGATTGGTACAATCTTTCAATTTCTTATTCATCCTTTGGTTTAGGATATCAAAGAAGTTTTCTTCAATAATTTCTTGAAATATGATGCCTAGATTTTTTTATTTTAATCATGGTTTTCAGGTAGTCCAATAATTCTTAAATTATCTCTCCTGATCTATGTTTCCAAAACAGTGATTTTTCAAAGAGGCATTTTATATTTTCTCCTTTTCTTCTTCCTGTGTTTTGTTTTATTGTTTATTGATGCCTCATGGAATCATTAGCTTCTATTTGTTCAATTTTAATTTTTGAGGAATTATTTTCTTAAGTGAGTGTTTATACTTCCTTTTCCATTTGGTCCATTCTGTTTTAAGACTTCTTTTCTTCAGTGAATTTTTATGCCTCCTTTAGCATTTGGCCTAGTCTGCTTTATAAGATGATGTTTTCTTCAATAATTTTTGTTCTGCTTTCATTAAGCTTTTAATTCATCATAATATTCTTACATCACTGCCCCTCCCCCCCAATTTTGCCTCTACTACTCTTATCTCTTTCTTGCTAAGATTCTTGCTGATCTTGGGTCAAATTAACATTTTTTTCTTTGAGGCTTTGCTTATAACAGCTTTCACATCACTTTCTTCCCCTAAGTTTATGACTTGATCTTCCCTGCCAACTAGTGATTTTTTTTGTCAAGTTTTTTTTCATCGTTTGCTCGTTTTTTCCAGGCTATTTCTTCACTTTCAACTTTATGTTAAAGTTGGACCCTGACCACTTAAGGGTATGGAGGGACTGTGCAAAGCTTCAGGCTTTCTCATGATGCTGTTTTCAGAGTTAGCTCTGGAGGTCTGCAAGCTTCCAGTGCTTCCAATAGTGTGATCTGGGCAAAGCTTTGGTTGCTCCTCTCCCTTTCTGTCCTCTGGCGTTTACCCGAAAGGGCATCTGCTCCCCTGTAACCAGAATTACTAATGCTCCTCTTTGCCCTGGAACTGAGACCAGGTCCTCTGCTCCCCTGTGATTGGAAGACAAGCATTCCTTTCCATTCTGGAATTGTGACACAGAACTGCTTATAGGCAACACAGTGGCCAGTCATCACCAGCTGCAATCAGTACCAGACCAGTTGTCTAACTTCATTACCATCTCTGGACTGAGAACTCATGAATCTGCTGCTGCTGCTGCTGCTATGGCTGCCTCCAAAGCCTACTGCTGTGCTCCTGCTGTGCTGTTGGCCTGTGGCCACACCAGTATTACAGACCTCTCCTGCTGACCTCCTAAGTTGTCTAAGGCTGGAAAAAATTTCTCACTCTGACATTTTGTTCCTGCTCCCAAATTTGATTTGAGGCTTTATTTTAAAGGTGTTTGGAGGTTAATTTTGAGAGTTTAACTGGATCCCAGCCTGTACTCTGCCATCTTGGCTCCATCCTCCCCGATACTTATTTTCAAATATAATTCATTTCTTCTACCTCTTTAATAGTCTCTGACTTCTAAGCACTCTCTCCAGATTCTCTTTGTAGAATATTAAATAAAGAGAATATAATAGTAGTAATTTTCTCTCAGTCTATTTCTATATAAAGTCCATTATATAACATGAGAACAAATAAATCTTTCATTTATTTTGCTGTATTTTTGATAGATAAATAAATATTTAAATGTGATCTTCTGCCATGGAAATATCATTCTTTTCTTTGTATCCTTAAACTTTATCCCAGTACCTGGACCATAATAGGTGCTTCCTTGAACACTATTTGCTTCTCAAGTCTTTCCTAGTTTTTAATATTCCACGGCATTATAAGTTGATTTACAGATAGTATGAGTTTCAAATTGAATTGAAAAGATTGTCATCTCCCAAAATCTTCACCAGAAAAAAAAATGTTAAAAAAGAAATTTCATTGATTTCATTCTTTGTCTCCAATCTAGATATTTTCACCCCCTCCCTAATCACACACACACACACACACACACACACACACACACACACACACACACACACACACATTGAAAGGAAAGAAAACAAATGAACATTATCCTGGATAACTTTTTTTTTTCTTGTATCAACTTGAAATTTCAGGCCTTAAAGACTCTCATGACTCTCACTATGACACAACAGAAGCCATTGTCTCTTCCTCATACTGTTTTTCTTTTTGCTCACGGGAGGCTTCTATCTGCCTCCTTTGCTCTACTGTCCTCCTCTTGATTTGTCATTCTTCCTGTGACTTTATGACTCAGATATTAGACTCAGGCTTCTCAAGCTTTAGAAGGATCAAAAAAATCATTCAAAATAACATTTTTATGGGTAAAAGTAGAAACGATTCAGCAAGATAAGGATTTTATTTTCAGCATTACTGGTGCAGTTTCAATATTAGAGGGAAAAAAGGCACTATAAATTCCCAGAATTTATAGAGTTTATTTCAAGCCTCACATGATGACTAGGTCCATCCCAACTCATGTGCTTAAGTACCCCTATATTAAGATATATTTGAAAAATAATACCACACCATAGAAAATAATGATGAAAAAATGGCACTAGTATAAGTAATATTTATAAATTTGTAGTTATCTATAACATAGGTATGACATATATGTATTCACATACATATACATATTGATACCCATCCATATATTTATGCGAATTCAGCTCATTATTCATGTGCCAATTACCTACTGTCATATACACTGCTCACAAACATAAAACCCACCCTAGCACACACACTTGCACATAAACACATAGTAAGATTATATCTTCATTCTTTGACATTTTATGTAAAGGTTTCCCCTTTGGGTCCAGTCACTGTGATATCATTTTAAGGATCTCTTTGGAGAAGAAGTATTATATAAGCACTCAACAGAAATCATCCCACTTTCCTTCTTCTTCTGACAATGAAGGGAGTCCATTTCCTTAAATGTCTGCTTGCTTTTTTCTTTCTTTTGATGTGATATACACACAAGTCAACCATTACAAACTTCACTATAATGCACTTTGTTCAGTCATAAAGCTTTCTATAACTATGTGTTGGAGTACATTTGCTGCATATAGAACACCTCTCTCCTACAATATAAAAAGCTACAGCATAACTGTTATGTGCCTCCTTAGAAGGAACATGCTTATTATAGTTCTGTTCCATTATATTGCATCCATCTCATCTATGATGTAATTTTTTCATTCGATACTCTGGGATGCTTCTAATAGTTCTGTATTCCATATAAAATGCTGTATACAAAGTATCATAATCATATCTATTCTTATTCTTGGAATTCATGGCCACCATATGTCTACTTTAGTCGAGTATCTCCACGGACATTTGCTCATTATGTAGTTTACATGATTAAAAAAGAACTCCTTAGAGTAACATTAAAGTTAAAATAATGTAATGCGTTATTTATAGCATAGCTCAGAACTTTAACTTAGGTGCACTGACTTTAAATAGTGAAAAAATTTTAAGGCTACAAGATTATGGTATGCAGCAAACAGCAAAATATTTGTGGCATTTTAGGATCATTTATTAAAGTGCTGCTAGTGTCTTATTTCAAAATATGTGAAGAGATCCCTCTACTGTCATCACAGTGTCATATCATCATGATGAATGGATATATTGTCAATTTTCTTCCAATCATTTGTAGTTTCCAAAATATTTAATGGGATTTTTTTGCATCCAGAAAAAATATTAATTTTACAAATAAAATTTTGTGGAATTTGGTTTGTGGAATTTATAGAAGAAAAGCAATTTGGAACATGATGAGTCTACTACTTTCCAAGCACTGTCTAAAATTTTTGCTTAAATGTTTGACAAAACAAATCACCAGCTACTTACTATATCTAGTCTGATTTGCCTTTACAAAGTCAAGGTTTTGGGTTTTAATCATGATACTATCTTTACTGCTTCCAATTTCCACTATCCTTTATATTCTCTCAGGTTTCATCTCTTTATATTTATTGTACCAGTTTACTACACTTACACTGTCATTGGACCTTCAGTATTCAGATTTTAAGGATCACCCTTTAATTCTTTTAGTGTGGTACCTGACTTTGCTTGATTTTTGCTAATCTTTTACTCTATCCCTAGCTCTTCACAAAGGATTCATTTAATGGTTGTCTGTCGTTAGGACTGATGTTTTGTATAATACAGAAATCATCACGGAATTTATTTGTGTATCCACTCTTTCTCAACAGCTAAATCTCATAATCTATTTAATCCCTTTTCTTATAAAGGCCTGCATATTAGCTACTTTTAATTTCTTGGCCCTTTCAATTTATCACTGGGACTTTCTAAGATTATTTTTTATCTTCAAACTCTTTCTTAAAAGAGTCCTTATGTTCTTTTTTTAACACCAGGTATCTTAAAAATCTTAAGGAATAATGCAACATATCTTTAAAAATGTAGATTTCTTTTCAGAGTTATGTCTAATTATCACATACTAATATTAATTACTTAGCAGCAATAGTAGACAATTGAAACATACACTTAATCTATTGACCCTAGATCAGGATCTTAGGAGACAGAGATTCTAAATACTTTATTGAAACATTGATTCAAATAAGTAATTCTCGCTATTAAATTTAGATTAGAATTTTCAGGAAGCCATTTTTCTTCTGATAATTTTTAAAGTAGTGATACAAGCTAAGTTTAAGTTGACTGAACTATCATAGAATCTTAAATTCATTATGTTTATATTCATGATCTCCTGTAAAAATCCTTGAAGAATGGACATGTTTAATATTGTTATGTGCATATTTCCCTTTACTCTTAAAAGAATGATGATAATATATTTCTCTATTCTTTAGTTATATAATTTAGAGTTAGAAAGGACTGTGAGAAGATGTAGTTTGACATAGATAATCTTTCATTTAGACTCAAGAAAGTCAGGTTTCCATCTTGTGTCAGATACTTGATGCCTGGGAAATCCCAGGCAAGTCATTTTAACTCTTTGAGCCTCAATGTTTTCATGTGTAAAATTAGAAATGATAATAATTTTACCACCCACATAATATGTTTGTTGCAAATAAAATGCTTCAAAAAAGTTTAAAGAGCTATACAAAAATAGCTTATCTTTGCTCCAAGCTTTTTGCATCCTGCATTAGGTCCCCCATCTCCAGTTTGTTGTTGTCCAACTGTGTCCAATTCTTTGTGACCCTAGTAGGGTTTTCTTAAGAAAGATACTGGAATGTTTTGCCATTTCCTTCTCCAGCTCCTTTTACAGATGAGGAAATTGAAGCAAACAAAATTAAATGACTTAACTAGAGAAGCACAGCAAGTGGCTGAGACCAGGTTCAAAATTATGTTTGACTGACTCTAAACCTGAGCTTAATCCACTGTGCCATCTAACTCTGCCCCATTTCCCCTTAGACAAATCACTAAATCCTTAACAATTCTTTAGATAACATTCTAAGCCCTAAGTCATCTTAGTCACTTTTCTCTGAATTCAACCTCATCCCCAGTTCATTCATTCATACAGTATTATTAACCACTGATAGGTATTTTAGTTCTCAGTTGTAAAGTTAATATCTATTTGCCCCCTCTTTATTCAGTACACAACTTACTAAGGAAAAAAAAGTATGTAAACACAAGTATATCATAACTATAAGCCTGAAAATTTTTTTTTATAAAAATAAGAGATTTTCAAAGTGCTATGAAAGGCCAAAGGAAAGAAACACAAATATCCTTCTCAATATGTAATGCCCAGAATTGCATATAATTGTAATGCAATCTGACCACGAGAGTACAATAAGAGTTATACTTCATCTAACTTGAATCTTCTCCTTCCATTAATGCAACCTAAGGTTACACTCCATTTTTTACCATTATTATCACATGGTAGGCATTTCAGGGAATGCAATCCCCAATAAATTGAGGAAACTGAGGAATGGTGTTAACAATAAGGAGAGACTGAACTTCCTGCCAAGATAGTTGCCTCCATTTGGAGGGAGACCACCCAGTTCCCATATACCTACTATAGAAAAATCTTGAAGTTTTCAATACACCTAATAAAAATCCTGAAATCCAATAAGAAATTAGAGTGAATTCTTCCACCCAAGAATGGCAAAGAACATCAGCATTCTGTCATGCCACCCCCCAGTAACAAAGCTACTGTGATAGGACCAGTGTTTTCTTAAGTCAGTGTTCCTGAGTTTCTTGATTTCTTCCTGTCATAGGAAGAAATTCCCATTGGCTCTAGCTTCCTGGTCTTGGGGGCATAAATGGTCTCAGTCTGTATAATTGGCTGCTCTTAGACTTGGTGGATGCACAAGATCAGGATAGTCAATACGTCCTGATGACATATTGACCAAATGTGTTTGCAGATGGAAATGAGCAGAGTCCTTGAAGGATTGTGCCCAGAGAAGCTAAGTACCATAGCATACTTGTGTAGTTTTGCAGTGTTTGCACAAGGTAAAACTTTCTTCAATGACTCACAATTACCTTATTACACCCCAACATCAAACCTCAACTAAGAGGGTGCAAGGGTTACAGAGGTGCCTATAATAGCAACCTTAAGTACAAAGTGGCATCTACTTCAACCTGAGAGACATTTGTAGACTATCATATGCCTGGAATCAACAGAAAGGAAAGGATCCCATGAGACACCCCAGTGTGATAAGAAAGTCCCAAAGAAGAGACATTGGAAACTTTAGGGATAAAAGCACACAGTGACCAGAATCGTACACACCAGACTAAACTACACAAAAGCTAAGACTTGACCAGCCCACATTGCAGTGACCTGAGGTTCTTAACAATTTGTCCCAAGATAGAAAGAGCCTTAAAGATGCTCTGCTTTGAAAGACAATCTCCTCAACTAAAAAGAAAGGGAAAGAACCAGGCTCTGGCACCAAGTCTCAGTTCTAACTAAAAGTGTAGAGAGAAGTAAATCAAAGAAAATACACCCTAGCATTTCCACAATAACTGCAAATACACACTAAAACAGAAAAAAAAAGAATTTTCAAAAATAGAACTGCATGAATACCTAGAATTAATGAAGTAAGAATTGTTTTTAAAAGATGAAATAAAAGCTCTTGTAGAAAAGCTTCTATGGAAAAGTAGAAGAGAAAATTTACCAACGAAAAGAATGAGTAAATGAATAAAGCATGGATTAAACACTGATTACATGCAAAGGAGTATGCTAAGTGTTAGGGGTACAAATAGAAATTAAGGTTCTGCTGTTAAGGAGCTTATGTTCTAATGGCAGGACAATATATAAGGAATAATTTAATCTCAAATCAGATGAAAAAGTACAATGATTTTTAGGGTGCAATGGCAAAGCAGGTATTAATTCCTTTTTTTCCATACCACTTTATTAAACATCAAAATCTGGTGTTGAACCATATGCCAGGGACAAAGATTTGAAAGGCTAGCACTTTCTTTGCTAAGTCTTCAATAGGTGTGTTTGTATCTCCTAGAGAAGTAGTTGCTAGGCTACATTTCACAGGAGCTGTTTCCCAGGATGATAGCTGAGGGCACTAGGATGGAAGTAATAATGTTCCCAGGACTATTAGTTTTAGAATCCTAAAGTGTTTCCATCAGGGAGCAAAGAGAAATTGTCAACAAGGTGGTGGTCATTTTATTTGTTTGACACATTTGCCTCCTGTCTCTGTCAGAGTGTTTTGCTGCTTTAGCTAAGCTGATTTGCCTGCCCTGTGTGTGGCAATTCATTGACAGTGTGTGCAGAAGGCTAGCCCTTCTCTCTCCATTTCCCTGGATGAAGGCTGTGAGCACTGCGATGGAAGTAGGACTGGTGTTTGGGAGGTACAGTTCCTTTCAGGGTTCTTGTGCTTATCTGCCATTTGGTATAAGTTGGTAAGCAGTTGTTGCTAGTGAATGGGGAAAGTAACCTCCTTCATATTAATTTCCTCCTTATGATGTTTCCAGGACCTGGTTAAAAGTAGATTTGGTGGTTTGGGAGACAATGTTATTCCCAAAGATCTTGAGTTCAAAGTCCTGGGCTGTTTCCATTAGGGTCTGAAGGGAAATGGTGGTCAAGGTGGGGGTGGAGGTTTGACTTGCCTAGCATATTCCATTTCATATTTTCACTCCAAAACTAGAATCAAAAACAAAAATCAGTGATTCCATGAGACATCAAGAAATATTGGAACAAAATCAAAAAGCAAAAGAAAGAAAAATAGAAATGGAAGACATCAAAAACAACTGAACTGGAAAACAGGTCAAGGAGAGATAATTTAATTATAACTGGACTCCCTGAAAAACCCTGGGCATTACAAAATCATAGCTGAAAATTGCTCAAATTAATTAGAACCAGAGGGCATAATAAAAAAGGAAAGAACCCACAGATCACCTGAAAAGTTTCCAGGAATGTCCTAGCCAAATTGAGAGCTCCCACAGAAAACAAAATTAAAACAAAACAAAACAAAACAAAACAACAGCATAAGCATGTAGAAAGAATAATTTCAAGTACCAAGGCACCATAGTTAGCATCAGACAGGTTGGCAGTGTGTACTACTAAAAACTAGAAGAGATTTTCGAAGACAACAATCCAGAAGTCAAAGAACAATGACTTACAACTAAAAGTAAACAAACATAAACCAAAAAACAAGCTGAGTATACTTTTATGAGGGTGAGGTAAAGGATTTTTAATGGAAAAGAGAACTCTCAAACATTTCTGATGAAAAGTCCAGCATTGAATACAGACTTTGAAATACACATCCAAGAATATTTTAAAATAAATTTTTAAATAACATGATTTTGAAAAAAAAATGAGTTCCAAATTTTCTCTGTCCCTTCAGACCCTCCCCAACCCATTGAGAAGGCAAGAAATACGATGGCCATTACACACGTGAAGTCATGGAAAACATATTTTTATATTAGACATGTTACAAAACTTTTTTTAAAAGCCAAGAAAAATAAAGTGAAAGAAAATATACTTCAATCTGTCCTCTGGATTCATTACTTCTCTATCTGGAGGTGTATAGTAGTTTTCATCATGAGTCTTTTGGAATTGCCATGGATCATTGCAATGATCATAGTAGCTAAGTTGTTCACAGATGATAACTATTACACCATTGCTGTTACCCTTAACAATGTTTTCCTGGTTCTAATCACTTCACTTTATATCAGCTCATGTAAGTCTTCCCATGATTTTCTGAAACTATCACCTTTAACATTTTTTATGGCTTAGTAGTATTTCCCCACAATCATACACCACAACTTATTCAGCCATCCCAATCAATTGATGGGAATCCCCTCAATTTGCAATTCTTTGCCATCACAAAAGAACTTCAATAAACACACCCTTTTCCTTGTTTTTTTTTTTTTTTTTTTTTATCTTTTTGTGATACAGACCTAGCAGTGGTATTACTGACTGAAGGGTATGCACAGTCCTTTGGGCTCAGTTTCAAAATGTTCTCTATAATGGTTGTACCAGTTCACAACTACATCAATAGTGTATTAGTCTCCTTAACAAATCCAAAAATCTTGAGAAACCTAGAAACCTTAATATACTAGAGCAAACTGGAAAATGTCGAATGATGCTGCAGCACTGATGTTCTACAGGTGGAATGAAAACAACTGTCCCTTCCAAACTCTATCTCCAACATAAATAAGGGGTGGGGAGACCCAGAAATTCCTAAAGGTGGATAAGTTCTGTTCTGAGGGGTTTAAATGAGTACAGAAAACATGGAAAAAAGAAGAATGCACTAGTGTAGAAAGAAGGAAGCAGGAGGGAGGACTCACAATTTCTCATGTGATGGGTACATGACAAGGATATTATACAAATGTGGAGGAAGGGGTGGGGAACTGGGCATCATATTTCAGGCTTATCTGAAACAGTTTAAGGAAGACTGAACATACACACACAGTTTGGTGTAAAAACATATTCAATTTCACAGTGGGATAGAGAGGGAATTAAGGCAGAATAGTCACAAGCAAAACAACATTCTTGAACTTGAAGGAGGTACTAAAGGCAGGAAAAGAAAAGAATTAAAATCTAAGTGAGCTCCTTAGATACCTCTTAAACAATAAGAAAATGACTGAACAAATTATATTTGAATGTAGAGGAGTGTTATTATACCATAAGGAATGAATAAAGATGATTTCAGAGAATATTGGAAAATATGAACTTAGAATGAACTGGGAAGACTCAGAAGAATTTATGTGAGGTAAATAAAAACAAATTTGAAAGAGCTGAGAGCACTGATCAGAGAACTGATCATCCAATATGTCTTTGGAGGACATATATATAGCTACCTCCTGACTGAGAGGTGATGAACACAAAGTGCAGTGACAGTTTTAGGTATGGTCATCATGCGAGCTCATTTTATTTAGTGAGGTATAACTATTACACAGTTTTACACATTTGTTTCTTTTCAGATGATCTGGGGGTGGAAGGTATTGTGAAAGTAGAAATAGTGATGCCAATTAAAAAAGGGCCATGATAACACTTTTAAAATTCGCAGAACAGAATAGAGTGAAATTTGAAGTTAAAAAGAAAACACAATCAAGACGGTTTTGAAAGTAACATATAGATTTTATATTTTTTTAAAAAGTCAAATGCTATGAAAAGAAGATTCCAGATTTCATATAGAATCCTCCTTGTGTTGTACTGCTGGGTGTATGAAAATGATTTTTTTTTGTTTTTTAGTTGAGAATAAAAACACTTAAAAATACTAGAAGAAACTGGGATACATAATGCACCAAGTCAACAAAATATTGCTTTTCTCTAACAGGTTTCCATATGAGCATGAGAGTATAAAACATTTGGGGAGACACTAGTCTAGGTCTAGTCAGGCAGATTAAGCAGTGTGCTAAGATATCATCTACAATATTCATTCTATTTCTAGCATTCTTAACTAGTTATTATTTCCATTGAATTCTTGCTCTAAGTAATACTAGAATCATTTAGCTGGTGTTTTATAGTGTAATAAAGATTATATAATATTTTATATGTATTATTTTCATTTAAGTTTACCAAGTTTACCTTGTCAGAAGGGTAGCTAGAAGTAGCAGCAGTCTCATTTTACAAATGAGGAATCTGAAGCTGAGATGAGTTTAGTAACTAATCCAGGTTGGGGAACCCATGGTCTCAAGGTCATATGTGACCTTCTACGTCCTTGGGTATGATGTCTTGACTGAGTCCAAGTTTTACAGAACAAATCCTTTTATTTGGTGAAATTTGGATTCAAAGGGCTACACCTGAGGACCTAGTGGTCCTTATCATACTGTCCACAAACTAGTCCATGGTCATGTAGTTCACAAAGACAGTCAGAGGTGAGACTGGAACACAAGCAGACCTCACTATGCCTTTAACATTATTCTCATTATTTCATAATTTACCTTAGTTCAGTTAAGTGTGCAAATGACTCGGAGGTTATCCTTGAAGAAGCAAATGAAGGATATGTCAGATGTGTGTCCCTTTCTATGTACAACCCTTGTCATCCTTCCAATGAACTTAGGTAAGGAGATCTCTATGAAGGTAATTACACTATTCATTTTGATTAATTAAATGGTAGCACAAAAGAGATTGGCATTAAAAAAAGTAGAATGGGAAAAAAGATCTATTACCCAAAATATCATATACATGGAAGTCAGGAATCCAGCTTCAGAAGTTATATAACTTTGGGCAAGTCTCTTAAACCTCTGCTTCCTTCCATTTTCTCTTTTGTAAAATGGACATAATAAGAACATCCTAAGGCTGTTGTGAGGATCAAATGAGATAATATTTGCAAAGCATTTAGTACAGTGTCTGGCACATAATAGGTATTATGTAAATGTTAGCTATTATTATTATTACATCAGTAGGCATCCATTAAGTTCATTCTTAGATAGATGAGAGATGAGAGACAGATCATGGACAAATAGACAAATGATATGTGATAGAAAGATTATAGATAGACACGAAAGGTAGATGCACAAAAGGTAAATGGATACAGAGACGATAAATGTGTAACATGGACAGTGAAAGGAAGGGGAAGGATAACAGATATTTTGAGTATACATTGAACTTGAAATATAAGTTATTAGTGGGATGAGAACAGAAGAGGTGGCACTCAGGAAACTGTACAATAGTTTTAACGGTCCCAAATTGCTCAATACCAGAAATGCTCATCTCTTTAACATCAATATTTTCCTCGTATTACTGCATAGCTATACTTAATACAATATTCAGAAAAATAAGATATTCTAAGAGTTAAAATGATAATGGAAAGGTCTATAGTTTGGCAATGAATAGGCTGTAGCATTTTACCTCTGAATATGGTATGTCCCAAAAGTTTTAGTGGTTTTAATACCTTCAGTAAATTAAATGTCATAAACTTACAAAAAACATTCGAAACATTCAATATTTAGTCATTCATCAATATTCAAAGTATTGATGTATTTCTTATTAAACTTCAACATGATTACTGCTTTGTGCTATATCACTATAGTTTATTTTCAAACAGTATAAAAGCTTTCATCTTCTGTTACCCAGAGACTAGCTGGGGTGGATTTCTACTTCTAGCCTTAAGGTCATAAAAAATGAAGAGTTGAAACATATATAACAGGTTTGAGGTGACCCCACAAAATATGTCTAAGGAGACAGAACAGGTGACTGAGATGCCCAAGCCAGAGAGCTTCTTCTACATATCAGCTGGTCTGAGAAAGTTATCCTGAAAAAAATGACACACAAGTAATGCACTATAACAAGGTGTCCCAGTTAAAGTTATAATTCAAAATTGGAATTCTAAATTCAGCAAAATAAATAAATATTGAAAAATAAATAAACAAAATGAATAAACTTAACAATTTTTGGAAGTTAGTAGCATGTGTTCTACTGAAGTTATTAAAGCTTAAAATTTGACTAAGACTTTTGGGACACTGCATTTACATGCAAGAGGTGGTGCAAAAGACCTTAAAGACAAAAGAGAAATAAAGAGAAAAGATGAAAGAGAAAGGAGAAAAGGATACGATGAAATTGGATTGAGAGTCTACAAAATGGACTGAACAAGTGTTGATAGGCATTGATAGCATTCAAATACAAAAAGAACCAGAGGAAGACTTCCTTTCCTATGCTCACTCCTTTTTAGACTTTACTATTAATGATGAATCATATCTTACTTAGGAAGATATTTAGAGGGACAGTTGACCCCTCCCTAACTCAACCAATAATTGTGAGTATCTTTTGTAGTACAAAACAGTATGTTAGTCTGGCTAAATTCTACTAGCAAAGTAAATAAAATTTCATTTTGGAGATAAAGGGAGAAAGATATTTAACAAGAACTAGTAAGCAAATTGACTTTGAAAGAAATTTCTAACTCAGTGCAAACATCCAAATCCACTGAAAATTATTTCAATAAATTCAGAGTACTTAATGGTAATATCAATTATGTAAAACACACAAGCCTTTCTGAAAATGGGAAAGAATTTTAGTTATTCTCCATTCCAATTTGAATTACATTTTTTCTCTTTGCCCATTTGGATCTACCTTGCCACAAAGGTACATGGGATTTTTAGCTCTAAGCCAGTCAAAGAGAAAGATAGAGAGACAAATGGGTCTTTGCATCTTTATATCCTGTTTGTCAGTTTGAATCCAGTCAGGTAACAAATGTGCGAATAGTTTCATCCTCATTTGCATTTCTATAAGCTGGTCAACAGAAAGTTGGAGCCACAACTGTACTTTTCTAAATCCAAAGTTCTACTGAAGATCTGAGTATCAGTGAGAGAGTGGAACAAAAAGCAAACTGCTCTTTTACAATGGAAAATAAAATCACAATTGGTAGACCTAACCCTATTAATAAGAAAAAACTGTCTATTCAATAAGGTCACAAAGCTTGCCTATTAGATTATAAAGTCCTTCTTGAGGGTATTGGCTACTTCATTTTGTCAGTAGTTTTTGTGCCTGGCTTTATGCCTGGCAAATAGTAGACATTTAATGAATACCTGCTGAATCTAGTTCTTTGTGGAGCTAAGGGGAAGAAGAAGTAAGCGATTATGTCCCCATTACTAGTGGCTACAAAGTAAAGAGGCATAAGTGGAAAATTATAATATTGTCAAGGATTTCTTAGGAGAAAGCATCTTCTAATCCTTGACCTCCAGAATCCATTAAAGCCTCCTTCTCTTTGAGATCTTTCTTGATTTCCCCTCAGTTTTGTGATGTTCTCCCCTAGCTCAAATTAACTTTGGTAATATTTATTGGTACCCAGGTATAAAGTGATACACTCCTCTTTTTCCTGACAAGTAGTTAACTATTTTCTTGAAGGTGGAGATTATCTTATTTTCTGTCTTTCCACAAAACCCAGAAGATTAAGTACTTACATGAAGAAAATAGTTAATAAATTTTGAATTCAACTAAACTGAATCTTCCAAAACAAAAGAACCCATGCTGTGGAATTTAGTGAACACAAAGTTGGTCACAAGGAATAAAGGGAGGAAATATTATCTGAGAAATAGAAACAAAGGAGATAGAAGACTTTGATTTGTTCAGAAGCCTTATTCTTAAATATTATAAATATTTTCTTTACAAAGAAAGATTAAATAAAGTTTTGGTCATGACAAACACCAAATTCCACCACCAAGAATGAAGCTGATTATATATTAATCGATGAGAAATTTGTGATTACTAATGATTCATTTCAGAATAGCTGCCTATGTGAACTCAGATCTTTTAGGACTTACAGAAGTAAAAATTAATACCTCTTCAAAGAAATAATAAAGTTGAAAAAAAATTCTGCAATTAAAACTCCAACACTGCCTATTTAAACAAGTGGTTGACACTGAAAAAAGGGAAATTGGATAAAGGAAAAAAATGGCTGTCACAGTTATTAGAAATGCTTGATTACATATGGTAGCTACTACAACTCAGGAAAAAACCCTACCACATTATACAACAAACATGATATCCTTGGCAAGCAAAGAAATATGGAATTCAAAAGTGTCATCAGCTTTAGAATATAAGTCCATTTAAAAATATAACATACAATACTGAAAGAATAATACAAACAATACTACATCATAAAAAAAAAAACAGTGCAGGGGAAAATAATAATTATAGCTCCCATCTATATAGTACCTACTACGTTTCAAGAAAGGAGATAATTCTTACAACTCTGAGTAATAAGTTCTTTATTACCCTTATTTTACAACCAAAGAAACTGAGGAAGAAAAAGATTAAGTTATTTACCCAGGGTCACATAGCTAATAAGTATCTGAGACTGGATTTGAACTCAGGTCTTCTTGAATCCAGTCCCAGGATTCCAATCCTGGCACCATTTAGCTGCCAACAGAGAGTTAAAAATCAAACATGAACAAGATCAACCAAAGCATATTTGGTGATGAAATTCAGAAGACATCAAATACTAGAGAATTTGAACAGATATGTCAATATTTCTATAGTGATGTATTTTTAGCTTTAATAACAGTGGACCCAACACAATCGGACTCAACCCATAAGCACTGTATCCAGTTAAAGGGTAGGTGAAATAAACTATTGAAAGAATATGAGTGATCTCTGATATGTGACCATATCTTTATCATGTATTTGTGAAAGCATAAAATTAATAATCACACAGGATAAAGTATTGAAGGCAGGTGATGTGCACAGGAGGAATGAATATTTAAAATGACAATGTGAACAGATCCAGTGAAGTAATGAGGAATACTCTTTATAACAATGGGCACAGAGCATATCAGATGTCATATTATAAAGCAGCAATCATCAAAACTAATTGGTACTGACTGAGAAACAGAGTGGAGGATCAGGGGACTAGGTTGGATACACAAGACACAGTAGTCAATTACTATAGTAATCTAGCATTTCATAAACCCAAAGACTCCAATTATAAAAATCATAACAAAATTCATCTGGAAGAACAAAAGGTCCAAAATATCAAGAAAATTAATGAAAAGAAAAGCAAGGGAAAGTGGTTTAGCCATACCAGAACTTAAATTGTATTATTAAGCAGCAGTCATTAAAACTATTCAATACTGGCTAAGAAATAGAGTGGTGGATCAGTGGAATAGGCTAGCTAGACAAAGCACAGAAATCAGTAATTATAGCAATTTACTGTCTGATAAACTCAAATACTGGAAAGACTTACATGAATCGATGCTGAATGAACTGAGCAGAACTAGGAGAATATTGCACACAGTAACAGACACAATGTGTGGTGATTAACTTTCATAGATTTATCTCTTCTTAGCAATGCAAGAATCCAACACAACTCTGAAGGACTCAGGATGGAAAATGCTGTACACATTCAGAAAAGGAACTATGGAATCTGAATGCAGATTGAAGCATATCATTTGCTCTTTCATTTCTGTTTATTTCCTCTTTATAATATTTCTCCCATTGGTTCTAATTCTTCTTTACAATGTGACTAATGTGAAAATAGGTTCAACATGAATGTATAGAATTTGAATAGCACACTAATTTTGAATGACGTAAATGAACTCATAAATGGAAAAATCAGAGAAATGAGCACATTCAGGAAAAAAATAAAACAGTGCACAGGTAATAAAATATTCCCACACTATATTAAATTACATAGCATCTTGAACTGGGGAGAGTGAGAGATGGGGAGAAAATTTGGAAGTCAAAATCTTATAGAAGTGAATGCTGAAAACTAAAAACAAATAAATATTAAAAAAATGAAAAAAAAAACAATGCGTTGATGGGTTCTATTTCCTGTCTTCTATAAAATTCTTCCAGTTCACTACTAAGCCAGAAGTTTGAAATGGACAACCATTTATAAACTCCTTTGTGATTATAATGGTTCTCAAGGGTATATCAATATTATTCCCATCAAATGTTCCTTCCCCAAACTCTACCCTTTACTGTTGATAGGACCCACCACTCTCCAAGTGATCTAGGTTCACAACCTATGTGGCATCCTTAAGTCCCCATCTTTTCTCACAGCCATTTTTCCAAGTTATTGCAAATTAACTATGGTTTTAACTTTGTAATATCTCTTATACATACCCCTTCTCCTCTCTGACCCTGCTACCACTCTGTGGAAGGCCTTCATCACTTTCTAGTTAGTGTCTACATTTCAAGTTTCTCTCTACTTTAGTCAATTCTCCACTCAGCTGTCAAACTCATGCCATTATTTTAGAATAAAAAATAAATCTGGTACCCAAAGTCCTTCAGAACCTGGATTTTTCCCACCTTTCCACTCTTCTTACATCTTGCTCACCATCACAAATTCTGCAATACAATGACCCTGGCATCCTTGCTTTTTCTTGTACAATATACTCCATATTCTGACTCCATGTACATTCATTCACTAATAGTCCTAGAATACTTTGCCTAGAATCCCTTGAATACTTTCCCTCTTCATCTCCATTTCCTGACTTCTTTGAAGTTGAAGTAAAAAATCCCACTTCCTGGAAGAATCTTTTATCAATCCCCCATCAATGCTTCTCTCTACTATACGCAACATATCTTGAATATTATACTTACTTGTTTTATGTCTTTTCTCCCCTGTTAGACTGAAAATTTCTGGAGATTGTCTTCTGCCTTTTTTGTATCCCCAGTGCTTAACATAGTATCCAGATCATAGTAGGCACTTAAATAATTTTTAATTAACACATGAGAGAAATGCCTAGCTATGTGAAAATATCACATTAGTATAAGATAAATATTACTGAGATTATGAAAAATCATAAACAAATATTTTTACTTTCATTGAAAAACCAAACATAATTATTACATTGTATAATTTGAATAGCATACTAATCTTGAATGGCATAAATGAACTCGTAAATAGATATGTCAGAGAAGTTAACACGTTCAGGAAGAAAATAAAACAATGTGCAGGAAATAAAATATTCCCACACTGCATGCAAAAGTATTAGCACGCAACCCTGTTACATAACCATAAAACTAAATCTTATTCCACATATCTTCTCTAATTCCTTTGAAAGTAACAGAGTTAAGGTATATCCTTAGCCACAGAAGCTACTACAATTAGGCGATGAAATGACTAGCAAAAATTCAGCTTTTCTCTTAGATAAAACAATAAGTAACTTACTCCTTGTTGCTAATTTCATTGGGGCATTGGAGTTAACAGAGCAAAAACCTTTGAGTTAGAGCCATACACATAATATACAAGGCAGATGACTGAGGACAAGCTCTTATCTGTGCTGTGTCTCTATTGTATCATCTGTATGATGTGAGATCTGATAAATGACAGCCAAATTTCTTTCTGGAGCCCTGTAGGTACATGTGTGTGTGTGTGTGTGTGTTCAACCTTTTTTGCCAAAAAAGACTGTGCCATTAGAGAAATATAACATGACTTACACTTGACTTTGTTTTTTTGTTTTTTGGTTTTTTTTGAGTGAGGGAGGGCTGTGCAGGTCACCAGCCTCACTTCTCCTCCAGAGCCATCTGAATTCAGTGACCAGATATTCATCAGAATGACTGGAGATGACCCAGGATGAGGCAATTGGTGTGCCCAAGGTCACACAGCTGGTGAGCGTCAAGAGTCTAAGGTGAGATTTGAACTCAGATCCTCCTGAATCCTGCACTGGTGCTCTATCCACTGCATCACCAAGCTGCCTGAGTACATGTGTAAAGGTAGAGGGAAGAACAATTATAAAGATGAAAAAGAGAATGAAACACAAATTCAAACCACATTATTGTTAGTGTTTTCAGTTGTTTTCAGTCATGCCTGACTCTTCATGGTGCCATTTGGGGTTTTCTTGGCAATAATATTATAGTGATTTGTCTTTTTCTTCTAAGATCATTTTATAGATGAGGAAGCTCAGGCAAAAGGGTTAAGTGACTTGTTTCTGAGGCCAGATTTAAACTCAGGAAGAGGAATTCCTGACTCCAGGCCTGGCATTTATCCACTATGCCACTTAGCTGTCCCTCAAATCACATAGGACAACTTTAATATTAGTGCACATTTACGTATTGGTTTAGGGAGCTTTTCCTCTACTTCAGATCTTTTTTATAGTTTTTTTGGGGGGTGGTGGGGATCATGATGTCTTAGCTATAGGACACTAGATAACAGTAATAAGATGGCTGACCTCAATAAATATGACGCAGAATAACTTTTTGGGTCAAGTCATCATCAGATTGCATTTGCAATGAAGAGGTTATAGGCCAACATCAGTAAGTTCTACACAAGACAGCTATTATTCACCCAGAAAGGGCATGGGGCAGAAGGCTTGCTTAGAAAAAGCTAGTTGATGCAAGAGAAAAAGTACTGTGCCTAGAATCAGGAAGACCCATGTTTAAATTCATCCTTATATCTTAATAGCTATGTGACCTTGGGCAAATCACTTAACTGCTATTTACCTCAGTTTCCTCATCTGTAAAATTAAGGTCATAAAAGCACCTACCTCCCAGGGTTGTTGTGAGTCTCAAATTCCATAATATTTATAAAGCACTTAGAACAGTGTCTGGCATATAATAAGTATTACATAAATGCTAGCTATCATCATCATCAATAATTTTTTTCAGCCTCATTCATGCATACTGATAAGAAAAAGGAGGTCATTAGTAGTAGCTACAACTTCTCTTTGGTATATTGCTTGTGCTTCTAATATGTTTTACTTCACATTAATTTCTGTGTATATTTTATTTCCCAAATCACATTTAAGTTCCTTGGGGGCAGAAATAGATTGCCATTCATTTTTTCATTTTGTATAGTACCTATCAGAAATATCTTGTGCACAGTAGTGCCAATTAAAGATTTGTTGACTGAATGAGCAAATATCACCTTTGAGTAAAACAACAAGCTACAGTCTATGAGCCCAAATAAGTTATTTAATACTTTTGTTGCAGCATTCTACTATAACTAACATATGTGTGCTAGAAACAATGAAAACTGAACACATATTCTGTGACATATAGAGATTTTCACTGTGTAGAACCTTAGGGATTACTCTTTAATTATCAAAGTATAGTAGGACTGGATACATTTCAGTTTTTGTCACTTTGGGTTTAATTTGGTTCACAAATTGTCTTATGAAAGTCAGTACATATGTCAGCTAAAAATGCAGTTCAGACATCTACTAAAAGGATGCCAAACCAAAGACAGAAACCCTAGAATGGTTAAATAACAGACATCTAGTGGTTTAGCAGAGTAATGATACAAAGCAATTAAACCCTGATAGACCTGGTTACAAAAATGTTAATTTAATATATTGCAGTATGATATTCTACATGCCAAAGAATTTTCTTTGAGATGCCAAAAAAAATCAGATCAATTGTTTCCTTCCTCAGTGTGCTTCCTCTTATTAAGTTTCCGGAAATATTCATTAAGTGCACACAATTGTCTAAGGAGTCTTGGAAAACTTAGCAATGGATCCAAAGGATATAACATTAACTCTTCCCTTGCTAGGCAATCACATGTAATTTCACTATAAGTGATGCTCCTTAGGCTATGGAGATGTGAAATGGGTCTTTTCTAAGTAAAGTTGCGAAGTAACATTAAGAAAATGGCTATGAAAGCAAAGTTAATGTTCTCAGTTGCAGCCACTTAGCAAAGGCATTTAAACAAATTGCAGTCTCACTGTGGATTTATTGCAACATGGGAACTCCTTTACCATGCTTTGTTGGAGATGCCTTCATTCTCCAAACAACAATAACCATTAGTACTTTCTACCTTCTAAGTGTTTCATAGACATTAACTAATTAATATGGAACATAATTGTGAAATGATTATTTTATCCATTTTACAATTAGTGAAACAGTAGGAAGGCAAGCCATTTGGCAGAAACTACAAACTAGAAGAATGCAATAAGAGGTCAGAAATCACTAATGTCCAAATTTTAGCACTGAGGTTATATAATTCTTTTTCTCTTTATCTTCACTTTATAAAATTTAATTTTTATAACAAACATCAGCTCCCAAAATTTTCAAAAATCACTTTAAAATAGGCTCTTACTCTAAATTATCCTTCAAACCCAAACATCTCAAATGCTGGCTGAATTTTTAAAAATTCATTCTTTCTGGGTGTAAGTCCTACTAATCAAGTCATTTTGGGGGGGTGGTATAGTCAATACTGTTGCTCTAATCTTTCTGCATGCTTTAATAAGCCGTTATTGTTTTGAATAATGTTTGATTCAGCTAACATTTTAAAACAACTACTATGATGCCAGATAAACAATGAAAATTCAAAAACAAAAATGCAATGAAGAAACTTTTGTTTTATAGGGAATAAATAGTATATGTGAAGCTAACCAAACAATATGTAGCAAATAAAGAAAAAAATCAGAGAGGAGGGATCACTAACGATGAGGAAAATCAAGACAGTGTGTGGTACAAAGTGATGTTTGAGCAGAGATTTGAGGAGAACTGGGGATTCCAGGAGACAAAGGAGAAAAGGTTCTGCAAAGACATAAAGATAGGAGAAGGAAGGTTTTATGTAGGGAAGATCAAGAAAGTCAGAGCAAGAATAAAATTAGGATAAATTATGAAACCAAATAAGGAAAAATCTTTATGTCCCTTATAAGCTTGGTATCCAAGATATAAAGAAAACAGAAAGTATAAGACCAAAGGCCATTCCCTAATAAAGTATATAGGCAAGTATTTAAAAAAGAATTCAAAATTATTAATAACCATATAAAAGAATGCTCCAAATCACCAATAAAAGAAAAACAAATAAAAATAACATAGTGGTTTTCTGCTCACACTCCTCAACACGGCAAAGATGTGAAAAATGGGAATAGTCAGTGTTAGAGGGTTAGACACTTAGCCGGTGTAGTACATTGTTGCTTGAGCTTTGAATTAGTATGACTATTTAGAAAAATAATCAGGAATTATGCAAATTAAGTGACCAAAATGCTCATATCCTTTGACCCAAATATTCCACTACTAGGAATAAACTCAAAGGAAGTAAATGATAAAAAGAAAGTCCTCTTTAAACACCAAAGTATTTTTAGTAGCACTTTTTGTAGCCTCAAATAACTAGAAATAAAGAAGATTTGCATACAATGGGTAATAGCTAAATAAATAGTACATGAATGTAATGTGATATGACCATGCTGTATGAAAGGATATAGGGAAGCAAGGAAAGGCATAGATGAAATAACGAAGGGTGAAGTAAGAAGAACCCAGACAACAATATATTATGTAAACGGGAACAAAATGATACAGGAGAAAAGCTAAGAAGTTGTCTGAGCTTTCCCCAGTTTGTCCTAGGAGAAGAGAAAAGGGGAGGTAGAATGCAGTAAATTATATCACATGAAAAGGCATGAAAGCCTATTATAGGAGAGGGAAAGAAGAAAGCAGGTAAGCATTGTTTGAACCTCACTTTCATGGGATTTGGCTCAAAGAGGGAATAACATACACAAGGAGTTAGGTAAAGAAATCTATCTTACCCTATAGGGAAGTAGGAGGTGAAAGGGAAAATAAAAGGGAAAGGGGATAAAAGGGAGGGCAGATTGAAGGAGGTGGTGGTCAAAAGCAAAACACTGGTGAGGAACAGGATGAAAGGAGAGAGAGAGAAAAGTAAAAATGGGAAAAAGAGGATGGAGTGAAATGCAGAGTTAGAGATCATAACTGTGACTATGAATGGGATGAACTCTCCCATAAAAAGGAAACAAAAAGAAGAGTGGATTAAAAGCCAGAATCCTGTAATATATTGTTTACAAGAAATATATTTGAAGCAGAGAGATACACACAAAGCAAAGGCAAAAGGCTGGAGCAGAATATATTTTGATTCAGCTCAAGTAAAAAAAAAAAAAACAGAGTTAGCAATCCTGATCTCAGACAAAGTAAAAGCAAAAATAGATCTACTTTTGAGGCAATGCAGGGAACTACATCTTGCTAAAAGTTACTATAAACAATGAAATAATATCACTACTAAATATATATGCACCAAGTGGTATAGAATCCAAATTCTTAGGAAGATGTTAAGTGAGTTAGAAGAAAAAATAGATGATAAAACTGTACTATTTGGTGATTTCAACCTACCCCTCCCCATCTTATATCTAGATAAACCTAACCACAAAGTAAACAAGAATATAATTAAAGAGGCAAATAAAACTTTAGGAATATTGGATATGATAGACCTTTATAGAGAATCAAATTGAGGATATAAAGGAATATCCCTTTTCCTCAGTGGTACTTGATACCTAAAAAAAAAAATAACTATGTATTAGGGCATAAAAATTTCACAATCCAATGCAAAAAGGAAGAAATATTAAATGCATCCTTTTCATATCATGATGCAGTAAAAATTACAAGTGATAAAGGGCAATGGAAAAATAGATTAAAAATTAATAGGAAACTAAATGAGCTAATCATAAAGAATGAGTGGGTCAGATAACAAATCATAGAATCAATAACTTCATCCAAGAGGATGACAATAATGAGATAACTTACCAAAATTTAAGGTATGCAGTGAAAGCAGTTCTTAAAGGAAATTGTATATCTCTCCATGCTTACATGAATGAAATTAAAATAGAGCAGATCAATGAGTTTGGCATGCAACTAAAAAAGCTAGAAAAAGAGCAAATTAAAAATCCTTGATTAAAAACTATATTAGAAATTCTGAAAATCAAAGGAGAGATTTAAAAAAATAAAATTAAGAGAACTATTGAATGAATGAATAAATCATCTTAAGAGCTGGTTTTATGAAAAAAATAGAAATAGTTGAACCTTTGGTTAATTTGATTAAAAAAAGAAAACCAAATTATTAACATCAAAAATGAAAAGAATGACTTCATCACCAATGAAGATGAAATTAAAGCAATAATTAGAAGCTCTTATGCCCAACTGTTGCCAATAAACCTGAAAATTTAAGTGATATAGATGACAAAAATATAAAGTATCCAAATGAACAGAAGAGGAAATAAAATACTTTAATTCCATTTGAGAAAAAGAAATGAAGAATCCATCAATGAGCTCCAAAGAGAGAAATCTCCAGGGACAGAGGAATTTATGAGTGTTAAATGTTTCCGTGATTACTCATGTGTAACCTATATCAGATTGCTTGCCATTTTGGAGAGGGGGGAGGGAGAAAAATTTTGAACTCAAAATCTCACAACAGTGAATGTTGAAAATTATCTTTACATTTAACTGGAAAAATAAAATCCTATTTACAAAAAAAAAAAACCTAGAAAAAAATAAACAAACCAAAAAAATGCAAATGGAAAGAACAACTTAAAAAGAATGAAAACCAAGGCTGCAAAATTACAAAGTATAAGTATGGCCCCAAGAAGACATTTGAGAAGATACCAACACCCATTCTTTTGTTTTGCTATAAAGTTCTTATTGTGGAACATTGCTTATGTTTTCAGATTTTTTCTCTTTATATTTTTGAGTTTTTCTGATGGACTTTTTTTCTATTTTTGTGATGATCATTATTTGGGGGGATAGATGTAGGGAAGAAATTTAGTGTTGTGAAAGCAAACATGATCAATAAAAATTCCTTTGAATAAAAGAGTTGACCAGTGTGGCTAGACATAGATTTTTCAGGGAAAGTAATATGTAATTAGCTTAGAATGACAAATTAAGTCTGATTATGAAGACAATTAAATGTCAAACACAGGAGTTTGTGTTTTGTCTGGAGACAATATAGATTCCTTGGAGTTTCTTAAATAAAGAAGTGTCACAATCAAACCTGTATTTTGGAATACCAGTTCTCCTTCACCCTTCTCTGTCTCTGTCTCTGCTCTGTCTGTCTATCTCTTTCTGTTTTTCTCTGTCTCTCTGTGTGTGTGTGTGTGTGTGTGTGTGTGTGTGTGTGTGTGTGTGTGTGTGTGTAGAATGGACCTGAGATTGGGGGAAATGGATTCAGATTATTACAAGACAGGAATACTACAGTAATGGAGTCCATTACAATAATCTAGGTGAGAGGTGATGAGGGTTTAACCTCGGGTGGAGACCATTGGAAGAGTAAATATTTTTAGTAATTGAAGTTTTAAAATTATCTAATAAAATTTACTGTCATGGTAGGGAAGTTAGTTGTTTTTCTTGACAGACAACATAATTGTCTCAGGGATTAAGACTCACTTCCATGTTGTAACATTCTGGTCACCAGAGCTGAAAGAGACTTAAGGAAATCCAGAATTTCTCTTGATCCTTAAGTAGGGGGCATCACTATGTGTCACAGCCAGAGAATCGTTTAATTGAATAAATGCTGTATCTTTGACTGAACATCTTTCCCTGTTCTGAATGTCTTTCCCTATATAGGTATAGACATACCTCCTTTTGACAACTGTTAAATTAGTACAAACCTTTCATTTTGTTTTAATCTCCAGTCAGGTTAGCCTTGGCCTATTAAAATAGTCTACGTTATCCTCTCTTATTTGCAAATAAATTCCTCCACAGAATGAAGGCAGTCTGGAACCCGATTGTGAAGAACTTTAAATAGTAATCAGGGCCGTTTGTATTTTATATTAAAGACATTTGTGAGAGCTTATTGAGCTTATTGAGCAGAGAGTGACATAGATCTCTCCTCCAGGAGTATAACTTTGGTGACTCCAGAGAATGGGTTGATGAGGGCAGAGAAAGTAGTCAGATGTACCAATTACGAACTCCTAGCCTATTAAGTCAAGCTACTCTGTTCCAATGGGTTCAGTTCAATCATGGACAACAAATTAATGTGATTAAGTTCTTTTAAAAATTATTCTGTCAAGAAGTGTTTGGACATGGAAAAGGAAACTAAAGGAAGAGAAGCCATTACTCATAGGCAGAATTAATAACACCAATAGTTAACATTTCCCTCACAAAGAAAAATATAGTAATTCTCATGCAGTGAAATAACCTCAGGTAGGATTTAACTTCTGCCTCATCATTATAAGAACTCAAATTTGTTTTGCTTCGGTAGAGATGGTTCTCTCAAAATGATCAAGGTGGTAATCTGATCGATTTCTAGGATGAAATTAGTTAGTGCAGTTGATATGCTTAATTCTCCTTTAGTGCTTCAGTGAGATGAATTGACAGCTAAGTTTATTTGGTATTTTTTCCTTGTCCCTTGCTTTCCTAATCTTATAAGCAATATGGTCCAGAAGCTAGATGTTTTGCTGTTTATTTATATTACTCAGGAATCATAGTTTATTCAATAGAGCTTAACTTTTTTCTTGATATATTTACACAGTGGATAAAAGAACACAAAATTTAGGAAATGAGTCAGTGGTAGTCCATGAAAATTCACAAAGTTTTATGACATTGTCCTTACAAAACATTTTTAGGAAAATGTTTGAATCAAATTGTTTTGGCTGTATAGGAGACATGCCTCTAGGCTGGAAAATTAACTGTTCTCTAATCAAAAGAAGCTCAAAAATTTTTTGACTGAGGCATGAACTCCCTTCTCTGTGTGTGTTGTGTGCAATCTGAGTGATCTGTGTGTTGAACATGCAAGTCTGTGAAATTCTCCCCATCTGAAATATGTGAATGATTGATGTCTGCTCAGAAGAATAGATGTGAGGAGATAGTTAAAAGAAAAAAGTATCAGAGAATAAGTACAGGCCTGGAAGTTATTCATGCATTATTATCTCCGACACTTAGAATTTATTTTCCAGAGAAAAATACTCAGTGGTGGTTATTAGAATAGCCTTGGAAGTCACTGAAGACCTCTAAGGATTATAGAATATACCAGGGCAAAAACCAGGAAATTACTATATTTTATTAAGCTAGTAGATTTGAAATATGCATATACAGAGTATTTAAGCAGCAAGCTCTGTCTTTTACTGCATGTCACAGGGAGAAGAAACTGTTTTGGCTAAAATTGGAAAATAGGATTATAAGTACTAGCTTCATATAAACCATATACATATATACACACGTATGTATAAAGCAGTTCACATTGATTTTTGACTGTCTACTCTTAACTTTAAAAATATCAAAATAAATTAAATTTACTTTTATAACTAGCTAAACCTAAAAAGACCTTAAAATCAATCAATATATTTATTGAGTGTTTACTATATTCTAAACAGGAATAATGCGTCTCTATCCATTATTTTTATTTGTTTAGATATCTCTGGAATTGTGTGCATACTTTCCATTTACATAGTTAAAGTGAAAGTATGTTTTGCTTCACTTCATGAAAGTCTTTATATATTTTTATAATACTCACATTTTTCATTCTGACTCACAGTGTACCCTTAGTGTTCCATTGTACTGCTTATAACGTGGATTTCTTGGACACTTGCAATTATGTGTTTTAAGGGTTTTTCTTACTTGTTGCTGCTGCTGGGTTGTTGGGTGTTTTTGCCACTCCAAATAAGATGCAGAAAATTATTTTTTAATTATCCATTTGCTCTTATTACTTTTATAATTTATTATATTATACTTTCATTTTGTAATTCCTTTAGCAGAATTAGTGTTACTGTACTAACTGTATATATATGGATAATTCAGTTAGCCTTTAGAACCTTTAGATTCCTTACCACAAAGTAAATATACCTAAAAAGATCCCACTATCGCCTCATCCTGCATCTGGAACTCTCCTACCAGTCAATCTATGTATTTAACTGCATACCTATAGTGATTATTTTGTTTCATTATTCATGGGATCTTTATTCATAGTGCAGTTTTTCTGATTCTCTCTCTTAATATTAGACTTCTTCCCTTCCCCATAATATTGGCATATTTATTTATCTCCTGAGCTTAGAAGGGACTGCAAAGAGTGAACTGGATTGTAGGAGATATTCACATGTTTACAAACAATTCGGGATTTGAAGATGGGACTAAAGGACAATGGAAAGAGAGGTAGCAGCAACTACTCTCCCTTCCCCCAAAGAGACCAACAACTGAGATAAAGCTATTGATAGAAAAATAAAAGAAACTGTGGCAATGCAATGATTTCCCTCTTAGATCCAAGGATAGAAGACAGAGAAATAAAATTGTGATTATGAGAGAGAGAGAGAGAGAGAGAGATAGAGAGAGAGAGAGAGAGAGAGAGAGAGAGAGACAGAGAGAGACAGAGAGACAGAGAGAGAGAGAGAGACAGAGACAGAGACAGAGACAGAGAGACAGAGACAGAGACAGAGAGACAGAGAGAGACAGAGACAGAGAGAGACAGAGAGAGAGAGAGACAGAGAGACAGAGAGACAGAGAGACAGAGAGACAGAGAGAGAGAGAACTGTCCATTATGGCAGTCGATCTTTCTGGTTGAGGCTCCAGTAAGGCTGAAAATGCCCTTTTGGGAAATGAAGAGGAACTGAACCATCTCAATCCAGTTTTCCTGTCCTGTCTAACTGCTTATTCTTTAACAGGTGTGTCCTTTTGCAATTGATTTCTTGTCATGTATTAAGCTGTTTACTGACTTTTGCTCTTTCTGTAGATGTTTGCTTGACCTATACATGTATTTGGGTGTATGTATTCAACTATGATATGAGAGTGTAAGGGTTCTGTTAGGTAGTGGATTAGCTCAGTCGTTGTACAGGTTGGAATCTTCAGCATCCAGAACATGGGTGATTCATGTTCTCTGAGGCATAAGTAAGCCATTGTTTTGTTGTATGAGTGTTTCTATAAGTCTCCCAATAAAGAGAAATTTAATGCTAAACTTGGGTTTTCTTTTCTTAAGGAGTTTCTTGTACCCTGGGTTATTGTTGAGAGAATAACTGTGGGACCTTGAGGCAAAAATTTGGTCCCTTAGCCTGAAGAGAAGGAATTTATTGGAGATAGGAAAAGGATATGAGGCAATGGTTTATATTTTTGGCATTACTTTCTATCTTGATTTCTTGACTCTTGAGATATCCAGTGGTTACAATGTCATCTGTTTCCAGTGATTCAAGTTCAAATTGTAAAGTAATTTTTATATTTGCCAAGACCTATGGACTCTATCTCTTTTCCTTCCTAATCAATTCGTCTGTTCCTGAATTCATATTCTTATTACCTGTTCTAATACATCACAATTGTCATAACCTCCTAATTGACTTTTTAATTTGTTTCCTCTAGTGAAATCTACTTCCTACTGCCAAAGTTAGGTTTCTAACTCACTTTGTTTTTGATCTCTCCTCCTCAAAACTCTCCATGCCATCTACTGCTTCTATTCCCTTGGTAGATATAATAAATGTTAATGATCTTAATTTTTTACAGGTGACAAAACAGAATCCAATAAGGAACATGATTTACAAGAGTGGTATAGTGGACAGAATGCTGGAACTTGAATAAGGGAGACCTGAATTCAAATTGGACCTCAGACATTTGCTAGCTATTAACCCTGAGCAAGTCAGCAGATGTTTTAACCTCCATTTCTTCAGCTTTAACACAGAGGTCATAAGAGAACCTACTTCACAGAACTGTTGTGAGCATTATGTTTGGAAAGCATTTTCCAAATCTTAAAATGTTATATGTGTGCTAGTTATTATTACTACCAAAGGTCAAATAAATAATTAAGTGGAAGGATTCAGGTTTAAATACAGATCTCCTATGACTCAATACAAAATTCTTTCCTTTATATGACAATGTCTTTCATTCATTCATCATTTCAATCAGAATTGAATTTTAAGCAGTTTTTACAAGATATAAAAGGTATAAAATTGTTACTCTGTATAACATTCATATTAGGAGAGAAACACCGAATTACCGAAAATCAATGTTATAAGGAAATTCAGGCCAGAAAAGTGGTCACACAGCCTTCCCTTGAAGAATATCTGTAACCAGGACTAAACTACTTTCTTAGGTATCCCAACTTTTGTGTATCCCTAATTTTAAAGGAAGTTTTCAGTATTAAATCTGCCTCTCCACTACACCCTTCATCATTCTTACTTGTGAGCTCTTGGACCAAACAGTACAAATTCAACATACAATCCACATGACAACCATTCAGTTCACCTCGGTTATTTTTTCTTGTTTTTCTTTGTGTTAGTAGCATGCAAACATGCAAAAACATACTGGAAGGTGTTGAGAAACAATTCATGGTAGAATATAGAAGCTTATTGCCTCATTGGCATGCAAACAATTTTTGAAGCTTTTAAATGTATATTTCTTTTTAATGGGAAGATCAAAGGAATTGTTCCTTATGATACAAGAATTTTTTATTAATAGCAAATTTAGAAAAGGTAAATTGTTCTGAACTAATTAAATTTATTTTTTCATGCTGTTCCCCATGGCAAAATTCAGAAATCCAAAGAGTATATAAGTAATCTTTATCACTATTTTTTATTAAAACATGCAATGCTGAGACAAGAGGGAGTGAGAATTTCAAAAATGACTCTTGTGTTCATTACTGTCAGTCTCAAGTACTTGTTAATTTGAACTATGGTGTCTTGAGAACAGCATGTCAAAGTGTTAATAGTCTGATATATAAAAATGAAGGAATTGTACCTTTATTGGACACTATTTAAACAGATGTTTAATCAGGGCAATTTAGTGGTAATGACACCAATTAATCAAGAACCCCAAAAAATTCACCTTAGAACAAACCAACACCATTAAAATCAAAGAGATTAATGATGTTTATAAAAAAAAAACCTACAATAACAACATGGTGACATAATTATCATTAGGACAGTGTCAAGTGGCCTGTTGAATCTATGTTCTCACTCAACAAACAGAAGGTCTAGGCAGCTTTGAATAAATCATAATTCTCTGTGTTGGAAAAGAGAGGAAGGATTTTTTTCTCTCTCTCTTAACAATACTAGCTTAGAATTCACACTTAGCAATTAAAAAGAATCACCTAATACATCTAACCTTCAAATCTCTTTGTGTAAGACAGTATGTAACTCTCTTGGTTTAGAAATTCTCTATTCTAAACCAAATAAAATTCGAGTCATGTTAGAAATCTTAGTATAGCGATCAAACTTTCCTATCTCAAGAGACCGTTGGGTGGGTGAAGGGTGGAATTGAGTCAAGTGCCAGAGATGGAGTATACCTTACTAATGAGATCAAGATGAAAGCGGGGGAGACAGTAACTACTAAAATTATTATAACTTAGAGTTACTGCTGGGAGATTTATTTAAATAGCATTAGCAAAAATCGTTATTTAGTAGTTGCAATTTATTGTTATGGTTGAATGCTTCAGTAGAACAATTTAATTCTTCTTTTTAACATGAGTTAATTAAATCAGTTTTTATATCACTTGCAACAAATTCTTACTGTCATTTTTGCACTCCTTGCTCAGAACAACAATTTTTAATCAGTCTTTATTTGTGTATGTGGCCTTAGCTGTAAAAGCTGAGAAAAAAATTGGTACTACTACCAGTTCCTCTACTTTAAAGGGCTAAATGGCATGATATATAAAGAGTTAATGAAAGAAGTGAAAATCTGTTAGAAAAAAAGTTTTAAAATCTCATCTGTATGATTCATACCATCTTGCAATACATGAGATTAAATATTATAAATTTTTTCTCACTCTCCATCCACTCCCTTCCCAAAATCAATTTCATGTGAATAGAATTATGATTATTCCCATTTTTCTGAAGAGGAAACTCAATCTGAGGATGAAATTATTTGTCCAGAGTCATACTACAAACCAAGGGACAGAACTGGGGACTGAACCCAGGTGTTGTCTAAATATAAGTGCCCTTTTCTCCACACAACACTGCCTTTTGAATTCATATTCCATATATTAGCTGGCAGTTAAGTAAGACATAAAGACTACCTAGCAGAGATCTAAAACTTTAGCAGCATTCAAAAATAGTTCTTGATTGTTTGACACTTAGAATCCGTATGTTTTAAAAGTTCCAGTTATAAAGAAACAAAAAAAGACCAAACACTAGTAAATTACTCAGAAAACCTGTGCCTACATATAATGAATGTTTTCTATTAAAAGAGTCAAAATACACTAGGTATGAAAATCATCAAACACCACCACAAAAATGAAAGCAAATATCTCTTACCACATAGGAAAAAATAGTTATTAATGTAGGGATATCATCAAAATTAGTCATCTGTACACCGTTAAATTCTGATGAATTAACGCAAAGGTTAAAATGAACATCAAATTAGAAGAAAATAAAGACAAGATGACTCCGTATAAAATTTTAACAACTTCAAAAAGCAATCAATGCCAAAAATATCAAGCTCTACTAATCATGCTATCAGCAGAATTTTGACTGATATAAATCTATCTCTACAATCTGGAGGTTAAATAACCCCAAACCATTTTGCCTTCCAAATAGTTTATAACACAAGCTTATTTGTAAAACACCATGGAAGAAAGTGGTGAAAGCAATATCTCCTTATAAAATATACGAAAAGCCATGGAGACAAACAAAAGTCCGCAGAAATTTTGTAATGAAGACTCATCTAAAACATATTACCCCAAAGGCATCCAGAGATTGTACTGGTAAGAGGGCAGTAACTGAACAAAAAAATTAAATCAGTGCTTCACTGTCCTTTTCATGATCTATTTTCATCATCAATGACAGAAAAATCCTATCATTCAGACTGGAAAACATCAGTTCCCAATAATACTTATAGCATGACATAGAGAAGCTAGACTAGACAAATTGCATTGAGGAGATCCATGCTTAAGGGAACATAATCTTGAACATAATGAGGAATTATTTTACAAGATAGCTCAAAGATACCAACTGCATGAAAAAAAATCAAAGGCAATATTGTCCTCAAAATAGTTGATATGCTAATGATTTAGAAGCAATAGACTGCTATATAAATGTAGTATAATAATGATTATTTTTATTAAAGAATAGATCACATTTAACTGTCATACTATTGGCTGAAACATCCAGAAAATATAAGATAAAGCAGTATTTACTCTTCAATGATTATAAAAAAAAAATGCCATTTGATGCACTAGAGCAAAATTCATTATTATAATTTCTCCTTTAGTCATTTCACTTGACTCTTCATGACCCAATTTGGGGTTTTCTTGGCAAAGATACTAGAGTGGCTTGCCATTTTTCTCTCCAGTACATTTTGCAGATGAGGAAAGTGAGGCAAACAGGTTTAAATGGCTTGCCGTGGGTTACATAGCTAGAAGTATCTGATGCCACATTTGAACTCAAGATGAATCTTCCTGACTCCAGGGTTGGCACTCAATTTCACCATCCTACCTAGTTTTAAAGTGTGCAAAGCAATTTTCTTATGTTATCTCCTTTGATCTCATAACAGTCCTACGAAGTGGATGCTGTTATTATTTTCATTTTATGTCAGAAAATGACAGTCATTGAAGCCATAAATTCCAGATCTTTTACTACCCTATTTGCCCTCTTTTGGTTAAAATTTAGTTTCCTAGAATGCATCTAGAATTGCACTCTGAAGACTTCATGATATGATGTGACCAGGCAGAGCCATGAGTCAAATTTTATCTCTGTGTATCACTAGGTGCTTGCAAATAGTAAGCATTTAATTTCTGTTTCTGGATGATGATTCCTGACAGTTACTAATACATGAAGCAAGGGGTGGTCTACATAATGTAATCTGGAGGCATATATAAATTAACTTCTGCCTATAAATATATTTCCTATGATGCTGTCACAATACTTAGAGTCACAGAATAAATCTTTTGGACATATCATTGATATTGAAAATTCTGAAATAGAAAGGACTGTATCTTTTCTTTTTATTGGCATCCATGGGCTATAGCACAGGATATTGGTTGATCAGATTAACTAGCTGTTACGTTGAAAATTAGAGAATGTACTTGCTACAAGGGGCAATATTATAAACAGAGAAAAATCTATGACATGGTCTAAGTATAAAGAAAATGTCACTGATATAGCAGCATTCTTTGTGATAGTGAATTACAGGACAGCAAGTTTCCCCACTGGTTCAGAAATGTTTGGGAAAACAACAACTATGGTATATAAAAAAATGAATATAACTGTAAATTATTATGCAACCAGAAATCAAAAATATCAAGAATTCAGAAAAGATATGAAAAGATTTATATGAACTAATGAACAGTGAAATTAAGGAGAACCCAAAACAATATGCATGATAGTTATTGCAATATAAATAAAAAGAGCTCTAAAAATGTCAAACTGAGAAATCAATGAAGATTCTAGAAAACACATAAATAGATTTCTTTTTCTCACAGCAAAAGTGGTGGGAAAGTGCTAGGACAGAAGAGTTTCTATAATATTTGATGAGGTCACTGCATTAGATGTTTTTGCTTAATTACTTTTATAACAAAGTTTGGAAAGGAGACTAAAATGACTGATGCAAAAAGAAGCATCCATAAAACACACATTTATTTTAAGTGGCTTCACAAAATATGAGGATGTTATAGCTCTACCACTCCCCCAATCTAGTAGACTCAGGCATCTGTCAAAGTGTAAAATATGAAATTAGCGTGTCATTATCCTGATGAAGCTCTTAGGGGTTACAGCTCTTCATAATGCTCATATGTGCATGATCCTAGGATAGAAATTTTGCCAGAAATTGAAGGCAAGTTCACTAGTCTATAAATTCAAGAAACCAAATTCTTGCTTGTTTTGAAAAATGAAGTCAATATTTCACCAAGTACAGTCTTGTTTTGTTTCCCCCCCATCACACCAATTTTTTTCAATATTCTTAGCTCTAACTTGTTCAGGACTAATGATCTAAAATCAGTGAAAGCATTTAGGTGTTCTCTTGTCATCTCTTCACTTACACTGGTTTTCAGTACCCTGTCAATGATTTTTCTTCCATCATTCCCAGTCCTAGGGTCATTCTCTTTGGTAGGGAAAAAAGAACACAAGAGTGAAATAAAGATTGAATGATTTTGGCTTTGCTTTCAACTCTTCATCCTCAAAATATAGTGACCTTGTAATTTCCCTTAGAGGCTGTGACCTTCTGACTTTTGAATATCCCGTTGATTATATGTTGGGAATTTTGAAGAAAAGGTTTTTGAACTATATAGAAATTTGAATTAGCCTTTTCCTCAGGTTTCTTCCATTTTTAAAATTTTGTGTGCATGCATTTGTCTCAATAGATCTCTGAAAAGCCAAAAGCCAATAAATACAACTTTCCCAATATTCTTTACCACATTCACTTTTCTTTAAGTTCCCAATTACATGTAAAAATAATTTTAACATTCAGCTTAAATTAAGTTCGAAATTCTTTCCCTTTTTCCTTCTCTTCTCTCCTCATTTGAGAAGACATTTGACAAAGGTTATATATATGCAGTCATGAAAAACATTTCCATATTGATCATGTTGTGACAGAAAAAAATGGACCAATAAAAACAAAAAATATATATATATATGCTCTGTTCTGCATTCGGACTCCATCAGTTCTTTCTCATGAAGTAGATAGATACACAAATAGATAAATACATAGGTAGATCATAAGTCCCTTGTAATTGTTTTGGATCATTGTATCACTGAGAAAAGCTAAGTAAGTCATTCAGAGTTCATTGTACAATTATTTTTGTCACTCTATACCGTGGTCTCCTGGTTCTGCTCACTTCACATTGCATCAGTTCATGTCTTCTCAGATTTTTTTTTCTGAAATTTACCTGTTTATCATTTCTTATAATATAATAATATTCCACCACAAACAAGTTTCATATCTTGCTCAACCATTCCCCAAGTGATGGGCATCCCCTCACTTGCCTTTACTTTGGCACTGCAAAAAGACCTGCTATAAATATTTTTGCACATGTGGGTCCTTCCCCCTATTTTTAAATCTCTTCAATACAGACTTAGTGGCATTGCTGGGTTAATGGGTATGCACAGTTCTATAGCTCACAGTTCTAAATTGCCCTTCAGAATTGCAGAATCAGTACACAACTCCACCAGTGGTGCTTCACTGCCCCAATTTTTTCCCACAATACATTAACTTTTCTAAAACTATTCCTAGTGTTCCAATTTATATTCATTGAATCATCAGAAAGGAAATCTTTCATTGATATGCTTTTAATAGAACTGTTTAATTTAATCATTTATTTAACAACTAAATGCATCACTTCTCTCTGTTTTTAAAATGGCCATAACTGATACGGTATTTGCAATCACTTGTCATGAATTCTTCCTTTGGTAGCATTTTATAGTTTTGATAGAGTTCACAATATCTTCTCTAAAAATATTATCAGTTCATTTTCAAGAGCTTTAGAAGTACACTCCATACAATGTAAAATTTATTGAGTTAAGAATTTTAATTTGTAAGTCTATGTGAAAGATGTGGAACTTAAAATAATTGTTAGGGTGAATCTGATGTTTAGTGGGGCAGGTAGGAAAACCTGACTGAGAAAAATCTCCCATGAGATGCTTCATTTGGATCTATGACTAGATGTGATTCTAACTTGAATATCTCTGTAGAATTCTCTGTGATATTTTTCTTTTAAATTAGGTCCTCTTTGTCACCTCACTCATATAACTCTGCTTGAACTATTTTATGCATAAATTGAACTATATTATCAGTTTCCTTTGAGTATCTAAAGGAAAAAATATTTAAGAGATGCTATATTATTTTTTCCCAATTATCCTTTTTGTGTTGACACTTCATTAACCTGCTTTTAATTATCTTTCTACTTATGATGTAGCTTTTTAAGGAACTGGCACTGTCTTCTTGGTTTAGATCACATGCAGCTTTTAATTTTATTTGTCACCTATCTTGATGACTCCAATTAAACTCTCCAATTATTTCTTCTTTTTAAAATTGGACTTCAGCATACGCGCAGAAAAGATTTGAACCTGGTTTGTTCTGCTGTCAATCTGCAGCAGGGCTTTTATGGGTGACAACTATGCAGAATGGATATCTTTGTAGCATATGGTATGCCACCATAGAATGTACAGAAACCTCATTTTGCATATTTTTGCATAATCTTTGCTACATAAGGTGGGCTCATTCAATAAACTTTCTTTTCCCCCAGTTTCAGAGGCATTCTCCATGAATAAAGTACATTGAAAAGATCATTTTTAAGACTAACAATATTTTGTTTATGAAAATGTTGTTATGGTGTGGGTAGATAATGATCTGAGCTAGTATATAAAACTTAATTTATTCAGTTACAACAGATTATGACTCAGCTATGCTTCTTTTTCTTTTGAAACATTTTGAATCTCTATATGTGTACAATTTTTTTCATTACACCTGTAATGTCAATGATGTTTTGAACTTTACATGAAGAAACACTCTGCCAATGGTGATCTGCAATTTAGGGTCTTAGTTGTATGGAGCAACTGGTGGGTTAAATTCATACATGTAGAGGTAGAGGAACCTCAATGCCAATGTAGTTGAAACTTCTCACATTTTACAGTTGTAGCAACTGAGGTTCAGGACAGTTAACAGCTTGTCCAAGTATTATTCTAGTAGCAAGTATGAACAACCAACATTCTCTGAACTCAGACCCAGTACTCTTTCCACTGTTTTATGCATATTCTAGTTGACTTATCCAGGGTCACACAATCAGTAAATTTCAAAGATATAAGTTCAAACCAGGTGATCCTGCCTTCCAGGTCAATTCTCTCACTCATTTGCCAAAATATCTTTCTTAAAATATTTTTCTCCTTTTTCTTCTATTTCTTCTGCTCCCCTACATTTTATTGGCCATCTGAAGAAAGCAAAGAGGTGAATAGTTCCACTTATGTGCCTACAGATTTCCTTACAAGATCCAGTAAAGTGATCTTTTATTACACCTGTTATGATTATTGGTATATGTCCACATATACATTCATATATAACAGAGTGTACATGTGTATATATGTGTTTTGTGTGTGTGTATGTGTGTGTGACCAATGTGACCCTGAGCAACTAACTTATAAGGCACAATGATACAAGGAAAAAAAGAATTAGAGAGTGTGAGTTCAAACCCAACCTCTGATATGACTAGTGTGACCTGGAGCTGGGTCATTAACTTTCTTCAGCTTCATTTCCCTTATTTGTAAAATGAGAGAGTTGATGGTCTTACTAGAAGCTCCCCATTTTAAGCTCTGTATCCATAAAGCTATGACATACACGAGTCTTACCCATAAATGTGTCTATAAAATTATAGGAAAATGAACATAATAGTTTGCATGCCTTCCATCTCATGAAATACAGAAACTATTAACCTCTTGTACATCCAGCAAAAATAAAATAAATTACAAAGAATGGAGAAGCAAAACACTTACATAAACTGTTTTGATCTTTACAAAAATATTTTATTTTAAACAATAAACCCAATATGAAACATTGAAGGATTAGTCATATATATGCGTGTGTGTGTATGTGTACACACACATACATATGACAAGCACAAGATAAATGGTATACTGACATCATTTCTCAAATTGAAAGAATTACAAATGGATTTCCTTTCAAGGTTTAATATAGACTAAGACGTAAATTGAAAGATGAGCTAAATTCATAATGATATTTTCAGGGAGTATTATCATAAACATAGATTAACATATATTGTAAATGACGTAGGTTATGACAGACAAAGAATTTGTCATCCATAATCAACTTGTAAAGAAATATTTCAGACTTTACTAAGATGATCCTTGTAAAGCCTTAATCTGTCACTTTGTTGGCACCCAAAGATTTTCCAGATTGGTTTATCTCAGCAGAGCTTAGGTAGGCTGGCAAAAATCTCTGATTTTGGGCTTTTGGAGAAACATCATTTCAGTATAATTCATAGAGAAAAAAAGATCCACTTAGGAAAATGAAAAACTTTTGTCTACTACTACTACTACATCTTCATAATGGAACCTAAGGGCCTTGTACTACTAGATGCCATACAAGGTTTTCTTTTTCTTCTTAATTCTAGCTTTCTGTTTAGAAGATAGTCCTCTCCTAAAGGTCTAGGGGTCTTCTGGAAACCCACCTAACAAATTATGCAGTTTTCTTCTGACCCATTGACACTTGTCCTTAGGAAAAATCATGAGTCGCATTTGGTTCATAGCCACTGTGATGTCCAATTCAAAGAAATTATTTTTCTTCAATATAATGCCTATTTCATAAGTCATTTTCTAGATATTGGTAGTGGAAAGAAAAAGCAGCTTTCATTCTACTGGGGGAATACAAAATGTACACAGAAGTAAATGCAAAGTAAATTTAAGAGGAAATAAGCATTAATTATTGGGACATCATAAATGGCTCACAATATATTGTAGCACTTAAACTGAGCCTTTAAAGAATCTAATGGTTGTAGGAAGGAGAGGTGAAGGCGGCATTCATTTCAAACATGGTAGGACAGTTCATGCAAAAGTATAAAAAGGAGAGAGTCCTAATAAGTCTGAGGGATAGATAATAACCTATTTTCCATCATATAGGGAGTGTGAAAAAAGAAGAGAAATAATTTGAAGTATATTGTAACACTAATGGAAGCTAGACTGTGAAAGCTTTTTGATACCATAAAATTGGCATTTTAATCATAGAGAAAATATAAAACTACCATTTTTGAGTTAAGAAAGTGATATGACAAGCACTATGTCTTAAAATATTAATTTTGTAACTGTGTGAAGGACCTTGGAAGTCATGAATTAAAAGCAGGAAGAACAATTAAGAAACTATTAAAATAATCAAAGTAAGAAATGTTGAAGACTTGAATAGTGGTTATGATTGGAGAGGAAGAGACTGATGCAAATGATGTTGAGAGAGTATTTATTTGATAAATATGAGAAGAGAAAAAATGAAGAGATGAATATTACTGAGTTGGACAACTAAAGCAACTGCGGCCCGCTTAATATACAATTAAAATGTTAAAGAAGAGATGAGATTTAGAGGAAATAAGATAGGGAGTGTGTGTGTGTGTGTGTGTGCGTGTGTGTGTGTTGTTTTATTTGAGATACTTATGGATCACCTAGTAGAATGGCCAAGAAGCAGTCTGCAAAGTAGGAATTTTCTAAGCCTTCAGAATCTCCACTTCAGAGTCAGGTGTTCTATGTAAGAAAATGATTCCCACTGTGTCTCCACAGTACTCTTGTGGTATTGAACATAAAGTTCAATCATGTATCTATATACAATAGCTAACACAGGATATAGAACTGTAGTAATTGATTAAACAAGAAAATCTCCAAGAATTCATTATTATAATTTACTACCTCACTGGGGAGGGATGAATGCCCCAGTTCCTGGAAGGGGAAAATGTTGCAAGAAATCCTATGAGTTCATTAAAATTAAGATCAATCTTTTTATTTTTATAAATCTACATGAATTTAGTTTTGGGACTTACACTAATTACTATGTGCAATTTAGAGTATTTGGGTGATGAGTGTAGTTCATTTGGCTTCTTCCCCAATCACACTAAAATGTGGAATTTCTAACGCTACTTAAACACGGTTTTCATAATAGGTCATCAGACCAGACAAGGAATATACATTGTAGGAGAAAACAATTTAATCAAGAATTGAACAATTTAGTAAAGGAATAGTGAGGAAAACATATCCCTGTGAGTCACACTTCAGTGTGAAGAGGAAATGACAAATGTCTTTCTCTCCTTGCAGCATTTGCCACTTTTTACAGTCTCAATTACTACAGGTGTTTCCCTCTCTCTCTTCTTAACTCTCACTCTCTGTAACTCTCTAAGCCTTTTTTTGTTTCTATCATTCTTTCTAACACACACACACACACACACACACACACACACACACACACACACACACACTTCCTTATTTTTCTTAACCCAGCAAGCAGGCTATACGACTGCTAACCTGCTTTCTACATTGGGTGTCACTATTTCTTTATAATACTTTCTAATCTTCTCCTAAATGACTTCAAGACATCCCTCTGCATTCTCTCTGAATCTCTAACATCCACCATGATAAAAAGCACCCTGTGTCAGAGCTGCACAATATCAAAGACACTGATCTTCAATCTAGTCAGTCTGTGAAGTTTAAAGACTTATGGAAAATACAGTACTTTTTCTGAGAGATGAATCAACATATTAAAAGAGTAAATAAATCAAGTAAGCCTGTTGTATGATATCAACTTAACAAATTCACCTTGTTTTATTGTGTAATTTTAAGTAATGGCAACTTGCTTAATTTAATTCTACATGTATGAAGTGTGTACTATGTATAAGAGTATTAAGTAATGCTACCAATCATAAAGTAGACCAACACAGAATGTTCTCTCATCTTCCAGTCCTCTAGTCTCCATGGAAGCAAGTCCCTACATCCATTCCACATGGATGACCCTAACACATAAGGTTACATCTAAAACAAATTCTATAATACAAGGTACCAAGTGATAAAAAAAAACTAAGACGAAGAAATGAAAGAGTTTTGCTTTTCTATTTGTTTTCATTTGCTTAAGGAAGGTATTGCAATATTGTGGACAGAGTGCCAGATTTGGGAGTCTGAAAAAAATAATCCAATCTTGTCTCACTCTTGCTATGTAACATTGGATAATCTACTTCCCTTCTCTTTGCTTAGGGCCTTAGTCTCTAAAATAAAGAACTATGATACCTACCTCTCAAGATAGTCACTCGTCTCAAGTGAGATAATGCACATAATGTATCAGGGCAAAACATCAACTTATTATGTGAAACAACAATAATCGACTGAATTGTTGTTATAATGCTAACAAAAATTAAATATCAAAGAATGGATATCAACAAAACAAACACTTGACTTCTTCACGTCTTCATATTTTACTTTGCAATGATGTAGGCAGATATAAACTTGCAAAAGAATGTAATTTCAACTACAATGAAACTCTCTCATTTTATCCAAATTGTTTTATGTATGTTTCCAAATTCTCCCCTCAATCCAATATCAATTACCACAAATTTTGCCTTGATAAAGGTCACATGTTCTTGGTATCTCTGTAATATATATATATATATATATATATATATATATATATATATATATATATATATATATATATATACATATATATATAAACACACACATATACATATATAAACACACACATATACAGGCATACATACATACACAGTATAGTGTTTGATGAATTGAAATTAAAGATGACCCAAATGAAGGGGAACATTGCAGGTATGAGGAGGTTATAATACATTTCAAAAGAGGAATTACATGAGAAACAGCACAAAGATTCCATCACAGGAATAGATGACCCAAACAGAAGGCATTGTCAACTAACGAGCAAAGAGATAAGTGATATACAGCCCACATGCTCAATTGATGGGACTCATGTAAAACAAAAAAGATTCATAGGAAGGCCATCAGTATATTGCTTTAAACCCCCAGTACAAGAACTAAAGAAGGACATGGACAAGACTCTTATAGGACAGGAAGGAAGGAATAATGTGGTACCACCTTTGGCAAAGGGCACACACAAGACAGTCACAGATGCACTGTGAGTACCTTAGAGTATTGGATCCTTTCGGAGTTCCTTTGTATAATATTCAGAGGACTGGATGAAGTAAAAAGGAAGATTTCTAAGACACTGCTAAAATTTTAATAGTCAAAATTTAATAGTCAAAATAGTCAAAATAAAGTAGTTTTCAGAGTAATAAAATATTTAAGTTCACTAACAACATCCTAAGTATTATGCAAGTGGCTCTAGCAGTTTATTCTTGAGACAGATTTGATAGAACCACTAACAGTGTTTCTATATGATTATACAGTATTTATCTACTTCTTTTTAATGTGGAAAGACATGGTTTCTGTTCAATAAACATTAAGGGCATAATCAAAACCCTGCTAGGGATATTGCTAACTTGGGCAGCATTGTTGTTTTTAGGTGGACGTGCTGCATGATAAAGAGACTATTAATGGTAAAGAAAAAATCTACTAAATAAAGAACTGCCTTGAACAAATATGCACATAGGACTTAATACCATAGAAAATAAATCTTTAATTTTATGAAATAAAGATAGAGACTTCTGAGATTATATTATAAAAAAACAATTTTAGTAGAGTAGAATGATATTTACATTATATTTCAAAAAGACTTTTATTCACTTCACTGACATTTCATTATCAGGTATTCATCATACAAACTATGATGAATATAAATATCATATAAATAAACTATGGTTTTATTTTAAAAGTTCGATTAGTTTTTTTTTTATGTGACAAAACCATGAAGTGACTGAAACAAGCCAGATATTGACTTATACTCCCCTTTTTCTGTACTCTATATTCTTGCTATTTTTAATTGTCTTTAGATTTCATTATTTTCTTATGGTTTGCAGAAGCGTCCATTTTGTGTGACAGGCTTCTGCTGATGTGCATATATTAAATTAAATTATATTTTTCCCTTTGTCCTCTTTTGTAAAAATAAAATTATTCCAGGACATAGCACATATAAAAGTCATGAGACTGCCTATTAATGGCCGATGTTTGCTGAAAGGCAGTGCATTATAACAAAAAAGACACGGATCTTAGAATGGGGAAGTCCTAGATTCAATTCTTGGCATGTACTGAGATTGGATTCAGTCACTTAGGTACCTCTACAGATACAAATTTATGATTCTATGATACAGTTTTGTGTTCACCATTTAAGAATGAGTAAGAAGATACGTCTAAATAATCATCTGAATGAAATATTAGAAAATAAGATCCATGATTTCTTAAATAATGATCCATGAAAAATCGTTAAAATCACGTGATGATATTATTTATATTAGAGAAGAGTTAAGTTTTCCAAATCTAATGCTGTCATACATCAGAACATAGATTTTACATAGATGATCAGGTAATATTACACTATGTGATCTTGGGTAAGTCACAACCTTGAGTCTTTGTTTCCTCAACATAAAAATAAGATTTTTTAGGATAGATGACTTCTAAGACCCAATACAATCTAAATCCATAATACTATAGTAAATTTGGTAAATTTGATCAATGTATATAGCCAATCCGGATGATTCAAAGGGAGAAGACAAGATCAGTTTTTCTTCACAACAATATTATTTGCATAAATTACCCAGGTAACTGTCTTACTTCTCTGCTCTTTCCTGAATATAAGTCCCTAAGAATGTTTAGGTCTGATGTCTGCTAGAAAGTATGAAGTAGAAAGATGGGAAAATGGTGAGTACTATGGGGCTTTAGTGATGAATTCCTTTTTGGAGTACAAAGACATTTTATTCAGAATTCATTCACATATCTTCTTGAAACAGATACCATAATAAGAAGGGTGGTGGGAAATAGAACAAACCAGGACTGATTTTTAAAATTCAGCTACCATTTTACTTGGATAGGGAAAGGATTGCCGCATGTATAGATCATCTAATATGCTATTACTCACATGCACAATGCTAAGGAACATGCTTCATGCAGACTGGAGGACTGCAGTTAGGGTGGACAATCTTTGTTTGCCTACTAAGTGATTGAGAGCCACCATTTCTGTTGGTTGTGTAAGTAGAATTGCTGGCATCTTCTAAACAAACTGAAGCAGAAATAATGTTATTATTTTTCCTACAATCATGTCTAAGGTTAATGACTCCTTAATACATGGAAGAGGACATCATGCATTAAGGAGAACTTAAGGGCTGCCTTATCCCTCTTTGCCTTCCTGGGCCATGTGGCTCTGAGAAAGGGGCCTGGAGTTTTGGCTCATTTTTTAGTTTGTTCTTTTTAGTTCTAAGTTCGGGGAGGGCAGTCAAAAAATGAACATTTGAAAGACCAGAAATCCAGGCCAGATGTTGCAAATAGCATCAAAGCTCTGAGAAGTAAAGTCAAGGATGCTACCCCAGGTGTGGCTACGAAACTGAACTTCATGGTAATAAAGTTAATCTGTGAGTTTAAACTTCTTTCCCTTTCCAAAGTCTGAATGAGTATGAAAGAGATTATGTCCCTGAAGACGTAAGCAAAATGTTTGTATATGGTTCTTGCTATATTTTTGAAGAAAATAATACTTTGTAAAAGTTAATTCTATGTTAAGTGGATAAACTAAATTGAAGTACTAGTTACTGAGATCATATAGGAGGTGAACAAAATTAGTGAGGGCTTGAACCAATGACTCTCCCCAACCCTCCCATATTCATAGGATACCAGAGAACTCTATGGAAAAATAATTAAATGTAAGCAACCTGGACTAAAAAAGGAGAAGCCAGAGACAACCTATATAACTGGCTTCTCTGTGGAATTATAATATAGACTCTCCAATATCTATAAGCCAATATGAGTACATTCTGCCTGTAAAATAAGTGCAGTTACAGTGATGAGGCAATCTCTAAAGCAGTGGTTTGTAAACATCATTAATCTTACATCATACACACACAGTGTGTACAGAGGTCAGGGGTTTGGTTATAACTGAACTCAGGAACTAACATAGCTCCAAAAAGAAATTTGTGCTCTAGTGAAAAGATGTGGAGTAGATGTTTGACTTAATGGCTAATTAGTTATTTTTCTGCCATATTCAACTCTCCATGACCTCACTGGTGTTTTTCTTGGCAAAGAGACTGCAATGGGTTGCCATTCATTTCTCCAGCTCACTTTACAGATGAGGAAACTAAGGCAATGGTTAAGTAACTTGCCCAGGGTCACAAAGCTAAGTGTCTGAGGACAGATTTGAACTCAAAATGATGAATCTCTCTAGACCCAGCACACTATCTACTGAGACATGTAGCTGCTTTGGGTAAATGGTAGGTATGGTTATTCTGGAGATAAGCACCATGATTACTTATCTCCTGAAGGATAGGAGGCCATCTTCCCACTCTCTGACAATTGATCATACACTCCCTAAGATTAAGTTATACCTCCATGGAGTCATGTCATTTATCCCAGACCTTATTTTAGAGGGTGTTTACCAGGAAGAAATTTACTGGAATTTTGAGGGTTTGTTTTCTTTGCTGCCTGTTTCTCCTTCTGACTACCAAACCATCACTTTCACCCCAACCACTTTAAGCACTAATAAAACTGAGACAAGGCATGTGTCAATTTATAATGAAAACTGATAATCCCTAGTCTAGAATCAAATTGTATCAGAGTACCTGTATGCAGGTATTTGTAGATCACAGCAGTTACACTGATTCATGTGTTTAATTACCCCCATAAGTGAATCACAATGATGCAGTGATGTAGGACTAAATAACAAAAACAAACTTTACTAGTATATGAGCTCTAGTCTCAGATCTTTTTCTGCTTATGAAATAGCTCTATTTGTTGCCCACTATCACTTCTCTATACTTTCAGCCCTAGTTCTGGTCGAAGGTATTTTAATTTTCACACAGCAGAATCCATCTCTGGTACCATGCCAAAGTTGCTTTAGAGTTATCAGGACTCTAGATTTTATTATAAGGTATATCAAAGACTAACTCCAATAGAATAACCACACACATTATCAGCCTAGCCATCTTTGTCATTATCTCCTTCATTCTCCTGGTGGAGAGCCATATTAATCCAACTTCTTCAACTAATGAAAATTCATTTTAAAAAGGAATAGAGGGGTATCAGATCTCAATGTCAAGGCATGAAAAAGCATCCTACTGGCAATTATGCCTGACAAATCTGACAAAATAAATTTAAAATTTCTGTAAACACATAAGATGAAGATAATGAACAATGAGAAGTAATGGCAGTTTATAAAGAACAAATTAATCCTACCCAACCAACTTTACAGAAATAAAAGATTAGTATATAAAGAGAAAGCATAAATGTGCGATATGCATTGATTTTAACAAAGCACTAAAATAGCTCATAAAATTAATTTCAGTGATCTTGAATCCTAGCATAGTCATATGAATCTGAAACTAAATGAGAAATGAATCACTTTGCTTATCTATTTGAGGCATATGCCCACTCTTTCCATTTTCCTCAGACATTTAGCAGAGGGTAATCTCTGTGTGTGCTTGAATTTAAGGAAACCTAATATGTGAAAATCAAGATTTATAGAAATTGTAAATTAGGGAGAAATTTTTTTGGAAGGGGTATAACTTTAAAAGTACTTAACAGTGTGGTTCCTTTAAATAAATCTTCTTTTAGAGCATCAGAATTATGTAGAGTATTCTATAATAATTCCTTGTAGGGGATTAAGAGAATGGGGTTTTCATCTCCATCATTTTGTGCATGAGGTCTGTCAAACACACCAGGAAATATTTAACTAAATAAAAATATATTAAAACATAGATTACATTGCATTTGAAAACTGTCAATATGCCCCTAACAGGGATCCTTACAAACAGATTAGTAGCTGCCCTTTTTATTTGAGTTTGACACTTTGGGTTTACATGATTTTAACAAGTAATTTAAAATCTCTTAAGTGCAGTCCTTCATCTGTTTAAAAACTAATTAGTCTATGTGAACTTAAATATTATTTTAATCAATTCTTTTCAAATGACTTTTCAAAAACAACATCATTATATATGGGAAACATACCACTACAGATAATGCTTAGTACAGTGCCTAGCACATAATAGATGGTTAATAAGTATTTATTGATCACCTGACTGATTATAGTCCAATTTTTCCTATTGGGAGGAGGGGCTGAACGATCATAGGAGGTAAAAACTTCTCAAGGACTGGATGTAAGGGGCAGCTTAATGAAAGTGAGGGGAATTGTGATACCAAATGGAACATAACAACGAGCAGTTAGAGCACTGCCTGTTTAATGGCAGATTTTTCCCTGATAGTGTTTTGGATTTTCCTTGACTCTCCCTGCTTATTGGGCCCTAGGTTCAAAATCTATTTATGATATCTGCTATCTGTGTGACCCACGTGTTACTCAGTTTTCATTTCTTCATCTATGATATGAAGAAGTTGTATGAGATGGTTTCCTAACTCCTTCATAACTCTAACTCTATGATGAGTAAGTATATAAGTAAAAAAACAATTTCACTTAGTCTCTAAATTGAGAAAAAAATAAATAAAGCATTATGCCTACATAGAATTGCAATGTTGCTTAAACTATACTACCAATATTACAATTCCTAAAGAGAAAGAGACAGAAAGAGAAAGAGAGACAGAAGGAAGGGAGAGAAGGAAGGAAGGAAAAGAAAAAAGGAAGAAAAGGAAGGACAGAAATATGGGAAGAGAGAAAGAATAGAAAAAACAAAATAGAGTGGAAGGGAGTCCTAGATTTAAATCAAAAGACTAGCTGTGCTAATGACCGCATGAGTGATCATAGACAAACCACTTCCCGTGTTTGGCAATCAGGTTTTTTTTTTTTTTTAATCTCTATGAGGAGCTTTTACTATATATTTGCAAATGTCCTTCCTGGTACTTTATAAACTACATTGAGTTAATCTGAATTTAGATTTGTGTTTGTTCTTTTTTTTTAATCTCATTTTTTTGTTTTTTGCTTATTTCAATGGCTTGGGATAATGTCAGCATTGTTTGGGTCTATACTGCATGGCTTGCTGAGGATAAAATGATCTTGGTACTAAAGTGATGGAATTATGGCCTTAGGTGGATTAGTATGAAAGGGACCTCAGGGGTGATTCAGACATCAAGAGAAATAAAGTGAATTGTAACAGATCTGGGACTTAATGGTAGTTCTCTTTCCACTAGAGCACAGTAGTTACATTTATTTATACCTTATTGCTATTACCTACTTCACAAGTGTGTTGGAGTAAAACACACAACAAACCTTGTAGCACTATATAAATAGTGAAAACACTATTAAATTCATTTTGCTAAACAGGGTAAGGATATAAGATAAAGACAAAGCTTGTTACTTCATTGGCACAGGGAAGTGAATGATCAGAAAACTCCCTCTACTGATATGGATAGACACCTTCTCTTCAACTCAGAATCTTAGAAAGTTGCCTAAAGCAGATAGTAGATATAGTAGACAGTAGACAGTAGATGTAAGAGGTAAAACATCAACCCAAATCTCCCTGGCTCCAAGGTCAATTGTCATTCTGGTCACCATTTTACTAACAATGTATTCTTATTTGCAATAATGTGATGGACTAACTTTCCTTTAATATGCTAAATGGCATACTAGTAGGCATAAGTCTGCCATTAAATTTATGTCAGAGATGTGTTAATGCCAAACCAGAGTGTGTTCTGTTCCTAAGATTAGGAGCAATTTGACAACTTATCCTTGCATGCAAGGTTTTTTTTAGGAAGAAATACATGTAACATGAATACTCGGATGTAGGGCAAAAGCATCCACAAGCTAGAATCCTGATTCTGCTCCATCATGAAAATCTCCCTCTGTTTTTTTTTTCTTATCATGTCCATGGTTCTTTTTTTCCCCCTTCTTTTACTTCTTTCTTCTAGGCCAATCAACTAACTCTTCAACAAAAACAAAAAAATGGACTGGTCTTATAAGGAAGAGCAAAAGTTCTATTTCTACACTTAGTATCTGTTGAGCAGATCAGATTCCAATGCCTGTTTCAGTATTATCAGCAAAAACTAGCACTTTCCCATTCCAACTTGGCCTTCCCTAATAAATCTTCAAGCTCTAGAACTCAGAAATTTCTTTGATCTTAAAATCCTATTATTTCACCTCTCCTACTCTAGAATTTCCTGAACAGAAATTAATCTCTACCTTCCCTATGATGACAGAGCATTTTTCTGCCAGCTCTTATGACATTTTATTTTGTGTAATATAAATTTAAATATGATCTCCTCTACTAGATTGTTAGTTTCATAAGGTCATAAAATATTCTTGTTCTTTTTGTGGCCCTCACAGCAATAAATCTTGAACAGATGGCAGCTACATACAAAGGCAAAGAGAACTCTCATTTATCCATAGTAATGAATTATCTCTGTGTTATAGAGAACATCAGAGCAGTGTCCTAACTCTGATAATTGGTAGAGTTACTCTATGTTAGCATATCCCTGGATGTTTGTGAGAGAACATGTCAAAAGTTAATTATACAATATGTAGAGAAAAGACTGTGTATAGAGCTTTTGTCTAGGAGTAGTCCACATTGTGTTTTAGGAAAAGAGAGTTAGTTAATGTTCCAAATAAGTACAGTTTTGGAGAGGAGTGAATTCATGAATGTGAAAAGGTAGTTCAGGGAGAGGTTTGGTGTTCTGTGTGGATACCAGGGTACATTTTTACACCTTCTTTATAGAAACCATAACACTTGGTAAACCTTTCTTCTGGGACCATGGAGATGATTAAAAATTAAGGCAAAGCACAGAGGTAGGCACCTCCAATTTATTTCTAGCCAATGAGCCAATTGAGATGAGTTGTGCTCCTGTATCAATTTCCATGTGGTGCTATCCATCTTTTGGGAAATGTGAGGACAAGTTTGGCAGATATTTTGTCTAAATGTGGTAATTTTAAGTATAAACAGTCCTATCATAGGAACAGAAAATAACTTTGAATTGAGGATCCTGTGCTTGGTGAATGTTCTTAAAAGCATGGATATTTAAGAGTAGGCTTGTAACACACAATACCAAGCATATTGCCTCTCACTTAGCAATATTTGAAGAATTTAATGAAAGGTGAGAGTTTCACTGACAAGGAGAAATCTAATTATTTTGAGCATAATTTTAAAAAGTTTAAACCTAATGGTAATGATTTGATTTTAAATTCTTCAAAATAAAAAAAAATCTTGGTGAATTATTGGAATTATCATATTTTACAGACACACATATATACATACATGTTTACATATGCATACATGTATGTATGTGTATAGATCTCTATGTGCATATATATGTATGTATATATGTATAAGTGTATATATGTATAAATACATATATAGATTAAAAAGATCATTCTCCAAAATCTGACTCTCAGGTATTCTACAACAGTGTAGGTTTGGGGCAATTTTAATTTATAAACATTGTGGTCTGCTGGAAAAAAAAAAAAAACTGGAGTAGAAATCAAGGCAGATGGATCAGATCTTTCACTAGTAGTTATAGAAAACTAGGGAAATCCTTTAAACTTTCTGGACCTCAATTTCCTCATTTCTAAACTGTGAGAGTTGAACTAGATAACCCTTAAGTCCCTTTCAGCTCCAATACTCTATGATGCTACATTTCCCTTCCATATGTTCACCTGGTGGATACTGTTGAAATGTTTACATTTTTCTACAATTATGTTTTTCAGCATCTGGCAAGTTAGGTCATACCATAGTCCTTAGGGAATTCCTACTCTTGATTTGATTTTATGTAGCAAACAAATGAGTGTTTTAGAGTTTGTTAGACTAAGCAAATATTGGACTGGTCATATGCAAGGCTGGGAAGTAAGTCAGGTTTATCTTTGTCCCCCTCCCTGCTTTTTTTTTCCTTTTTGTCAGCTGCTTGGAAGAATAATCTCCTTCCCTCAAAACCTTTTATTTTCATACAGGTCTCTGTATCTTTGGAAAGAATTTGACAGTTCCCACTTTTTGTTTCAGCATTGTCAATGCGCATGATGTGAAGTGAAGCTTAAGAAGTATTTCAATTTTCATTTACTCCAATAATTAGTAATTTTAAGCATGTTTCATTTGGTAGTTTATGGATGACAATTGTTTTCAAAGCTGATTATATTCTCTGATTGCCGATCTATTGCAGAATATCTCTTGGGGTCACACTTCTTATCAGTTTTCTACATATTTTTAGTATCAGGTGTTAGTGATAATTATTGCAACTAGTTCCCTGCTCTACCATTGCTCTTCAAATTCTGTTTTTATAGACTTAATTCATGAACAAGCTTTTCAACTTTATAGAGCCAAAATTATCCAGTTTATCTTTTATTATTTCCCTCATCCCTTGTTTGGTTAAGAATTCCAACCTTTGACATAGTTGTAAAAGGTATTTAATCTTGTTCTCTTTTAGTTTTAGTGGAGCAACATTTTATATTCAGATAACAATTCTGTTTTGAGCTTGTTATGCCATATGGTATAAGACGTTGGTTGAAACTTAATTTTTTCCAGACCACTTTCTAATTATCCTAAAAGTTCTTGTAAAAAATAAGGAATTTTCACCAATAATTTATGTTCTTGGACTCAAATTAAACATTATGCTACTGGTTTGATTGCTTATTTTATCAAGAGAGTGACAAAGTCTTGTATATTTTCTTTGTGAATAAGTTCCAAAGACATATATACAAGAACCAATAGTGACACTATAAGGATTCTGCATTGGTTGGAATGAGTTCCAACTGATAGTGAGGAGGTCAATGGGTCAGTCTAGAGAGAGGTCTCTAGTTCAGTGAATTCAGAAACTGTGCCTTTACACTATTCAACATTTTTATCAATGACTTTTTTGATGATAGGCTCACCAAATTTGCAAATAATTTAGCTAGACAAAAGAACTATGAGGCAAAATGATCTGAATAGGTTAGAAGGTTGTAAAGAATGTAACATAAAATTAAATAAACATTAATGAATGATATTACAATATGGTTAAAAATTCAGCTGCATAGATACAGCATAGAGATTTGGTTACATAAAAGTTTATGTGAAAAAAAGATGGCTACCATTTAATGGATTGTAAATGCCATAGGGGCAGCTAGGTGGTGCAGTGGATAGAGTACCAGTGCAGGAATCAGGAGGACCTGAGTTCAAATCTCACCTCACACACTTGACACTCACTAGCTGTGTGACCTTGGGCAAGGCACTTAACCCCAACTCAATCAAAACAAAGTCAAGTGCAAGTCATGTCATTATTTCTCTGATGGCATGGTCTTTTTCAGCAACAAAGGATGAACACATAAATGCCATATGAATTAATAGTGACATCATAACCAGAAAAGCCATTGTGTTCTTAGGCTGCATTAATAAAGGCACAGTATCCAAAATGAGAGGTTGATTAGAGGACTGATAACCATGACAGATGTAGAATAGTTGAAAGCACTAGAGATTTTTAGCCTGGAGAAGGGAAAGGGTGACCATGATAGCTGTCTTAAGTATTTGAAGGACTTCATGTATTCTGCTTTGTCCCCAAAAGGTAGGATTAGAAGCAGTTGCCTATATATAGACAGATTTAAGCATCATGTAAGGAAAAAATCTCACCATAATTAGAACTGTCAAAATGTGACCAAGGATGCCTTAGCCCTAAGGCACTAGTGAGTTAGCCATCACTGGAGATCATCTTTCTAACAGAGGCCAATGTTCAAAGCTGTAGAACTCTGATCCTCTATAACTACCCTCAGAAGATGTTGGACTACTCAAGCTATCAGAAAGTTCTTTCTTACATTCAACCTAATTCTGTTTCTGTAACTTCCTAACATTAGTCCTAGACATGCCCTCTGGAGTTCCACAGAATATCTTATTCTCTTTTACTCGATTTTCTTTTACACATCTGAGAGTAGCAATAATGACTGTCCTCAGTTTTCTTTTCTTCAGGCTAAGTATTCTAAATTTTCATTTCTCTAGGTATATATGTCCTTATGCTCTCTGTAGTGTCTTCAGAAATCATCAGGGAAAAGTGTTGCAGTCCATGCGACCCTATATCTTAGACTTGTGGTCAAAACCTATCTAATAGATATTCTACCCTATGAAGTCTAAGGCTATCAATGCACACCATTATATTTTGCTATCCTAAGTTGAGGTAACAGGAGCAGATATTACTATAGTGCTTTTACATACATCATCTCTTTTTCATGCTATACTGTAAGGTAGATTCTTTAGTATTATTACCCTAATCCTATGGAGCAAACTGGGGCTTAGACAACAAAGTTGTTAAATATCAGAGACAGAACTCAAATACATTTCTCTCCTGATCACAAATCTACTTTGTCTTAGTAACCTTATCAGGTCTCATGGGTTTAATTATCATCTCTATCCAGATGAATCCTAACTCTATATAGTTAGCCTAGCTATCTTTCATTGATTTGATTCCTACATCCAAGTGCTTTTTGGGCATTTTTATTAGATTTCCCATGGGAAACTCAAAATCAACATGTCTAAAGAAAATGTAATTTCCCCCCCAAATCCATCCATTTCCCAAATTTTTATATTTTTTGAGGGCATCATAATTCATCCAGTCACTAAAGTACACAATGGAGTAATTCTTAACTCCCAATTGTCCCTCAATGAATAAATCGAATAAGTTCTGATGTTTCCTGGATTTTCTTTTCAAATTTTCCACCTCTATCACCTTCTCTCTTCATATGATCACCATCATGTTTCAGACCCTCATCACTCCTTTCCTGAGCTACTACAATGGCCTTTCAATTGATCTAAGTGCCTCAGATGTCTTCCTTTTCTAGTCTGTTCTTCACAGAATTTCCAGTTATATCCTTAAAGCAGAGGCCTAAGCATGTAACTTTTCTATTCATTGAACTCCAATGGATTCTTACAGCCACTAGGATATTCACAAACTTGTCCATCTGTAATCTGAAGTCTTTTATAATCTACATCAAACCTATTATTAAAGACTAACAGTTTCTTTAATACAGCAAAATTGGCCTCATTGGTGTTCACACAGGAGAGTTCATCTTCTCTTTCCATGACTTTGCATAGGCTTTCCCCACAACAGTAATTCACTCCTGTTCTCCCACCTCTTAGAATCCCCAATCTCTTAAAAACAAAACAGAACAGATCAAGCAACAGCCTTCGCAAGAAAGCTTCATTAGTTCCCCCTCAGTTTCTCGTTCCTCTAGTGAAAACATACCTTGTGTTTACCTTGCATATACTTGTATGTATACACATTGTCTCCCTAAATGTTATCTACTTGAGGGTAGTGGCTGATAAGATTTTATTTTTCAGTACCTAGTTCCTAGAACCATAACTGCCATGTAGTCAGCAATAATAAATGTTGATTTCTAGACTGATCACCACTAGTAAACTATTGGGTTATATAAGTGGTTTGTTGGATAGCATTTTGGGCCTGGATTCAGGCAGACTTATTATTATGAGTTCAGTCTGGCCTCAGACACCTAGTAGCTGTTTTTCATGGGTAAATCAGTTAAACCCAGATGCCTCAGTTTCCTCATTTAATGACAAGCTACTCCAGTATCTTTAGCAAGAAAATGCCAAATGCAGTCAGGAAAAACGAGACATGACTAAACTGATACAATCACAACAATGAAGCAGGCTCTCATGGCAGAGAACTGCTAAGTGGAAAGGCAGCATGGGAGAGCAGTAGAAAGAGCTGTCCGTCATGTTAGAGCCAGAGAACCTGAGTTCAAACCCTGACTCTGTAACATGGTTTCAGTGTGACCTTAGACAAATCATGTAAACTCCATGGGCTTCAGTGTCTTTAATTTGTAAAATGGGAAGGTTGGATTAGGTGCTCTCTGAGGTCAATCATTTGATAAACATTTATTAAGTACCTGCTATATGGTAGGTACTGTGCTAAGTGCTGAGGATACAGAAAAAGGCAAAAAAGATGGTTGTGTGTGTGTGTGTGTTTAGGATAAATAGGATAAAATTAAGAGATAGAGGGCACTAGGATTAAGAGGGGTTGGAAAAGGCTTCCTGTAAAAGATGAGATTATATTTAGGACTTAAAGAAATCCAGTAAACAGAGATGAGGAGGGAGATAATTTCAGGCAATGGAGAAAGTCAGAGAAAATGTCCGGAGCCAAAAGATGGAGGGCCTTGTTTATGGAATACAAAGAGGATAAATCTGTCATGGGATCCAAGGATATGTGGTGGGGAGTGAGGAGTGACAAGACTGGATAGGCAGGAAAAGACTGGTTCATTTATGAAGGGTTTTGAATGCCAGAGATGTGTATGTGATCCCAGAAACACCTAAGAGCCACTGGAGTTTAAGTAGGGGGAGAGAGAAAGAGACAGAGACAGAGAGATGGGGGAAAGAGACAGAGAGAGAGAGACAGAGATAGAGAGAGAGATAGAGACAGAAACAGAGAGAGAAAGGGAGACAGAAGCACAGAGAGACAGAGATGGAGAGAGAGACAGAGACAGAGAAAGAGAGAGAGACAGAGACAGAGAAATAGAGACAGAGACAAAGAGACAGACAGAGAGAGAGAGAGAGAGAGAGAGAGAGAGAGAGAGACAGAGGCACAGTGAGATAAAAACAGAAAGAGAGAGAGAGAGACGGGGGGGGGGGGGGGATTTGGACCTGAACTTTAGGAAAATCACTTTTGTGGTGGAATGTAGATATACTAGAAGGGGAAGAAATTTGAGGCTGGCAAACCCTCTAGCAGGCCACTGTAATACCCCAGGCATTATGGCCTGCATCAGACTGGTGGCAATATTACAGGAAAGAAGGGGACATACTAGAAAAGTGTTCCAAAGGTGAAATTGACAGTCCTTATCAGCAGATCGAATGTGGAGGTCAAGAGAGAAGTCAAGGTTAGAACCTATGTTTTAAGTCTGAGAAAATAAGAGGACAGTGTTTCTTCAAAGGTGGGGGAAGGTGAAGTTAGAGGAAAGTTAATGAATATGATTTTTCAAGTGCTAAATTAAACATTCTACTGGACAATTTGAAGATATGAGAAAGGTAGTTGAAGATGTGGAACTGGAAGTTGGCAGAGTAGCTGAGGCTTGATAAGTATATTTGAGAATTTTCAGCACAGAGATGATGATTAAATTCATGGGAGCTGATGGGATCACCAACTGAAGTGCTATATAGGGAGAAGAGAAGACAATCCAAGATTGAACCCTGAAGAACACTTAAAATTAGAAGGTATGATCTGGATAAGCAAAGAAGACTGAGTAGAAGTGGTCTGATAGGTAGGGAGAGAATCAGGAGAACATAGCATCCTGAAAACCTAGGGAGAAAAAAGTGGCATTGTAGACAATGATCAACACTGTCAAAGGCTGCAAGACAAGTCAAAGAAAATGAAGACGGAGATAAGGTCATTGGATATGGCAACAAAGATATCACTGGTAACTCTGGAAAGAGCAGTTTCAATGGAATAAGTTCAGAAGCTATGGTCTAAGGAGTTAAGAGCAGAGTGAGAGGGGAGAAAGTGAAGGTAGATGGCCTTTTTAAGGACTTTAGCCACAAAGGAGAAAAGAGAAGATGATAGTAAGAAGGGAAGGAAGCATCAAGTGTGGGTTTTTGTTTTTGTTCTTTTTGTGGATGGAGGAGACAATGATATGATTGTAGGCAGTAGGGAATGAATGAATGGAAAAGGAAAGATTAAAAGTAAGGGATAGAGGGGTAGAGTGAAGATGGTAGAGAAAAGACAGCCACTCACTTGAGATCATCAAAAATTCCCTCTGAACAAGTTTAATTAATGCCATAAAACAATTCCCAGAGCAGCAGACCTCACAAAGGGAAGCAGGAAAGGTCAGTCACAATTTGTTGAGATTGGAGCACAGACCAGGACAAACTGCACAAGGCAGACTCAGTGCCCTCCAAATCAGGATCAGGCCTTGAAAGCCATGGATTCAGCAGTGACAACAGCTGTTTCAGGAAAAATCAGCACACAGACAGTAAAAGGGTCAAACAACTAGTCAGAAGGAGATTACAAGGGTCTCTTTGCTACCACTGAGGCAACACTCCATTGCTTTGCACATACTCAGAGCTAGATGGTAGTGCTGGGTGGCAGTCCCAGGGCAAGGAGAAACACTAACACAGTAAAACTTGCAGCCATAGTGCAGGTTGGGCCCTCATCACAATGCCAGGGCTAAAAAGAGTGCTTATGCTTGCTCAGACTACAGAACAGGTCAGGAAAGCAGCAAACACATCTCTCCTTAGATTATAATCAGGTTGGAAGAACTGAAAACTTCTAGGTGCCTAGAAGTGTCTTTAAAAATAACTGCATAAAACCCCATGAAGCTTGGAACAGGGGACTCTCTACTACGGAAGCAGAGCCCTACTTTAATAAAGCCTTATAAGTCATGAAACAGGCTGGGAAAATGAGCAAACAGAAAAAAATTCTGATCATAGAAAGATACTGTGGTGACAAGGAAGATCAAAATACACACTCAAGAAGAAGATAAAAAAAGTTAAAACTCCTATATCCAAAATCTCCAAGAAAAATATAAAATGGTCTCATGTCATGGAAGAGCTCAAAAAGAATTTGAAAATCAAGTAAGAGAGGTAAAGGAAAAATTGATAAGAGAAATGAGAGTGATGTAGGAAAATCATAAAAAATGACCCAACAGCTTCGTAAAAGAGACACAAAAACACTGAAGAAAATAACACTTTAAAGAACAGACCAGGCCAAATGGTAAAAGAGGTACCAAAAAACCAATGATGGATGAGAAGACTACAATGAAAAGTAGAATTGACCAAATGGAAAAACAGGCACAAAAATTTACTGGAAAAAAAAAACTCCTTAAAAAGTAGAATAAGCAAAGTGGAAAAAGAGGAACAAAAGGTCACTGAAGAAAAAAATTTCTTAAAAATTATAATGGATGAAATGAAAATTAATGACTTCATGAAAAATAAAGTGACAATATCAAAAGAATGAAAAAACAGAAGACAATGTGAAATATCTCATTGGAAAAAGAACTAACCTGGAATATAGATGAGGAGAGATAAATTAAAAATTATTGGACTACCTGAAAACCATGAGCAGAAAAAGAACTGAATCATGATCTTTCAAGAAATTATCAAGGCAAACTTCCCTGATATTCTAGAACCAAGAGGTAAAATGGAAACTGAAAGAATCTACCACTTATCTACTGAGATTCTAAAATGAAAACTATCAGGAATATTGTAGCCAAATTCCAGAGCTCCTAGGTGAAGGAGATATTGCAAGCAGATAGAAAGAAACAGTTCAAGTATTGTGGAGACACAGTTAGGATAACATAAGATTTAGCAGCTTCATATTAAAGGAACAGAGGGCTTGGAATATGATATTCCAGAGGGCAAAGGAGCTAGAATGATAACCAAGAATCACCTACTCAGGAAAACAAAATGTAATCTGTTGGGGGGAAAATGGATCTTCAATGAGATAGAGGACTTTTAAGCATTCTCGATGAAAAGACCAGAACTGAATAGAATATTTGACTTTGAAATACAAGACTCAAGGGAAGCAAGAAAAGGTAAACAGGAAAGAGAACTGATGGTATCTGAAATACAGGTAGAAGCATATTTTTTATACTTTATTTGTTTTGGGTTTTTTGTTTGTTCTTGTTTTGGTGGGGTTTTTTTGCTTGTTTTCTTTTACACCATGACTGACATGGAAATGTTTTGCATGATAACACATGTATAACCTATGTCAACTTGTTTGCCTTCTCAAGGAGGGTGGTTGGGCAGGGAGGAAGGGAGAGAATTTAGAACTCAAAGTTTAAAAAAAAGATGTTAAAATACACATAAATTGGAAAATAAAAAACTAAATTAAATAAAAAAGTGATAGAGAAGTACTTCTAGAAGGCAAATGTATTGAAGGAGATGGGGTAGAATCAGATTTCTTTAGGAAGTAGAGCAGTTAGTCTGTGCAAAAAAAGGCCACCTAATCATGTGATAGTGGCAGAAGATATCTATGTGAGGGATAGGAAATGAGGAAGAGAAGAGGGAGTTCTTTGAGAATGGTTTCTTCCAGCTCTATATCTAAGCTTTTATTACTCCTTACATCTTCCCAGCTTCAGATCTCAATTCTGTCATGTCCTTTGCGCTTCATCTTCTAAAGCAATTACAAGTATTCCTCCAACCCTGAATGATATTCTTTTTCTTGTTTTAAAAAAAATATTCCTATTTTGTTTTGAAATACAATTCATTGCCTGATATTTGGGAAATTAATTTTCAACCAAACAAGTTGAAGGTAAGTCCTTATCTTTAAGGAAACTGTAGACTCAGGAAAGTCTAGAAAGTCGTCCCATCTTGCTTATGTTCATCAATCCCCTTGTTCTTCATTCACTCTGTGCTAGGAATAGACACATCACCTCTCGGGTGTCTACACAGCAGCAACGTTTGCAGTGTCTTTCTTTTGTCTATTTCATACTTTTCTCTGTGAAAGTTTGATTTCCCAGCTCTGCTGGGAAGTGGGCTATATGCAGCTGAATGGAAATTCTAGAGAAGCCAGTGAAGGGCTAAATTGAGGTGACAATGTCTGCACTCTGACTGAGGCACAGATGAAACTCAACTGACATTAAGTATAGCCACAAGTTGCAATTCTTCCTCTCACTCAAGAAAAGCCATGAGAATTTGCTCATTTTCCCTTCACGCTCCCTTCTCAGCTTCCATCCCAGTCTGAGGCAGAACATAAGAGGGGAAAGGGGTTTGAAAAGGATGGAAGCCTGGAGTCTAAATGATGTTCTGAAGAATCTGGTGGCACATTCAAGAAGCTAGGTGTCAGAGTGGATAGAGTGATGGGTCTCTCTACTGGAGATGGGAAGACTTCAGTTCAAATTCAGCCTCAGATGCTTCCTAGCTATATGATGCTGGGCAAGTTATTTTCTTTCCAGCTCAGTTTCCTCAAATGTTAAATGGGGATAATAATAGCAACTACCCTGCAAAGTTGTTGGGAGGATCATGTAAATATGATAATATTTGTAAAGTGCTGAGCATAGTGCCTGGTAGATAGTAGGCATTTAATAAATGCTTACCCTGTTCACCCCTTCTCCTTTTTAGATGTCAAAGAATTATTCGTTTCTTATTTTAGAAGAGAGATATCTCCATAAAACATAATAAATACAACATGAGGTACATATATATGAGTATATGTGTATCTGTGTATATACACATACATATATACACAGATACACATATAAAATTTAGGGGCACCTAGGTGACACAGTGGACAGAACACACTGGGCCTGAGTTAAAAAAACTGGCCTCAGAGACTTTGTAGCTGTTCAACCCTGGGCAAATCACTTAATCCTACTTGCTTCAGTTTTCTTAAATAGAAAATGACCTGGGGAAGGAAATGGCAAACCACTGCAATATCTTTGCTGCACAGACCTTACATGAAGTCACAAAAATTTGGACACAACTAGAATGACTAGACAACAATAATATATACAATTCATGTGATGGATTCTAACTCAGGAAAAAATGGATCCTCTTCTTTCAAAAATAAACTAATAGGGCAGTTGAAAACATATTTTAGCTCCAAATATGGCATAAAAAGTCTTCCACTCTGTTTGTTTGGAATTCAATCAATGTTAAAAAAAAAAAAAAAACCTGAAGGCTTCAGCATCTTTGGATCTCCAACAAGATAGAAGAGACAAAGTTAAGCTTCATTCAGATGAAAAAAAATAAATTAGTTGGTATTTTGAATAAATCCTATCTGTGAGAAATTCATTATTGTAGCTTATTATTCACCAAGGCTTACATTTTATTCACAGTTGGAGTATATCTTAATGGACAATCAAACCTCATTACTTGTCAAAGCTCAAAGCCAAGGAAATTGCTATGCAGACTCTTAGTGCTTCATAGCCAGTGTTTAGTGATACTAAAACACGTCACTCAAAACAAAGGCTGGAGTATTAATAATAGCAATGAGAAGGAAGATTTTAACCCTGGACTGAGGTTGTTACGTTGCATATGTGTCAGGAATTCTACTTACCTCTACTAATGCAGCATGTGATAGCCTATTTACCCAGTTTAAAGACACTTCTTTGCATGCACTCACTATGGATGGAGGAGAAAGGATAAAGAGAAGCAGGGGCTATGACTGTATTCTAGAGTGCCATACTTGACAGGTTTGAAAACAAAGCCTTCACACATCAATTTCAATTCTACTTGAAGGTAAAGAAACTTCTGCGTCTCAGTTTTGTAGGAACAAGACAAGATGGTTTCACAGAAAGCCATAACTGCTCATACTTATGACTAGGTCAAATTTGATTGGGGAGATGGATGGTGGCTGCCACAGAGATAACCTCTCAAACTGTTATATGGAATCATAAGATCATAGAAAAAGTAGTAAGTGTCAAAGGGAGAATTCACAGCCAGGGCTTCAGACTTCAATGGCAACATTCTTTCCACTGCATTATATTTTCTCAAGCTAGATGACAGGGATGGTAACCTAGGAACAATTGTACCATTCTGGCAAGAAATGAGGAAAGCAACTGCCACAGGGAAGACATTCTTCTTGCTTCCCTGATGAAGTCATTAACCTGGGGCAAATCCCTAATGTTCCAAAGCTAGTTGGAGCTGAAATGTGCTGGGTTTGGTATCAGGAAGACCTGATTCCGAGTCTATCCTAAAGAGACTTACTAGTTGACTCAAACGTAAAACAGAGATAGCACCTACCTCTCAAGGCTGTTGTGAGAAACAGATAAGAATATTTGTAAAGCACGTAGCATAGTGTCTGGCATATAGTAGGCATTTAGTAAATGCTTCCTCCCTTGACTTTCTTCATATGACCAACAGAAAACAGTGAGAATTATCCAATGAGTCAACAAGCAAAAATGTAAGAAACAGCTTTTGAAAAAATATTCTTAATGGGAAAAATATTTTAAATGACTTTTAATTTCTTACGGTCCACTTACAGAAAGAAAAGGTGTAAGTAAAAATTTGAGTGAAAACTAAATTAGGAAAAGAGATGTACTAATCAAACACCACAGAATCACTAAGTGACCATCTAGACCCCTCACCAGCTTCTAAGTAGGTCTGGAATAAAATTAACTTAGATAAATCAATCCCTGCCTCACACTCAAAAATCCTTAGGGGAGGATATTAATTAAATAACATTTTCATAAGTTCTCATGCCTAACCTAATACATCTTGCTTCAATTTATATTTATTTCCTTTTGTAATCTTAGAAGGGAAAACTTTCACCTTTTCTCATAGGTACTGTTTCCTAATCCAGGATTCATTCTGTTGTGTTCTTTTGAACTCCTCCTGTTTTAAATAGATTCACCAAATGAATAAAAGAACTTGGCAAAATAGGTGAGTTCAAATGTAATAAAAGGATTATCTTTTAATTTCTCTATAAAGTCATACAGAATCACTGAAGAAAGCTTTAATCTATAGAAGTGAACTTTCCAGATCATTGATTCTTACTTGTTTAAACAAGGAACTTATTTATTTTAGTCATTTAGAATGAAAACCTTTGGAAAGTATAATGCATGTTTTTTTTTCTGCTTTCTTAAACAAAATAGATTTTAAAAACAGAAAATTTTCATTATGCCCCAAGTTTATCTTTATAAATGCCAATCATTTTAATGTGCTGCAAAAAAAAAAATGTGCTTCTAATTTGTCCTAAGTTCGGAAATCAACTAACCATGATTATTAAAAATATGCCAAAAGTAAGAATAAATAGTCTCTGAGTAAGGTTCTGAAGGACTTTCCTGTAAATAAAGTGCTGAATGCACAAGGTAATAATTTAAGCCCTGGGTGCTTTAGAATATTGCTAGGAGGGAACCATTTTTTAAACTTGAAGTGCTATAAAAGGATATTAATATTATTGTTATTACTGCTACCCTAATGACTCTTGTTCTAACTATGTGCTTTTGAAGGTCACATCCAAGGAAAATGTAAAAATCATTTTTTTCTTGAATATATGATTCATAAGATATTTTAAAAATTGAAAATGTTAATTTTATAGTGTAAAAGTTTAATATGACTATGTAAATAATTAAATAATATTTTAAAATGTAACGTATAATTAGTATACTTCATAATTTTAGGTAAGTAGAACTATATTTCAGAAAGGAGAAAATAAATATTTAGCAAAACACTTTCAAGAATGAATTTAAAATATGCTCTAGAATGGCAATATGTCATGTAAAACAGTCTTAGATGCTCACAAACAAGTGATTTGTCCTAATTGTCCTACAAAAAGCTAAAGTTTACTGAGTTGTACTCCAGACCTTTGATAACATGTTCCACAGCAGCTATCCTGTGCAGCCACAAAATTAACTTAAATGTCTAGAGAGCAGCAGGGTTGTGAGAGGTCACTAAAAAAAAAAAAAAAAATTGAATAGTCTTTGTAATGGGACATAGTGATGGCTACCAACTTTGTAGATAACAGTGTTCCTTTTGGCACCGTGGGAGCAAGACCCAAGTGAGTAATTCAAAAAAATGAGCAATTAGACCTTCTGATTCATCACATAGCAAATCTCATTAAAGAGGTTTTCATTCTATTGAAAACATTGCCTGTTGTAATGCAAAGAACCCTGGGTTGGAATTAGGGAGGATAGAATTTACTACTAACTACCTGTGATGTTCAGGACAAGTTCATTAACCCCATCTGAATTAAACATTGTCAAAGATTTCTTCCAACTCTAATATTCTCTAATGATGAATTATTCATTCAGTGCCATTCTAGTTAGATCTCTTTTATGCTCTTATTTATAATTTGTGGTAATGTATGTACACATCTTACCTTCTTATTACTTTAAGGTAGTATGATCTCTCCTTCCTCAAATCTATCAAAGTACTTTGCTTTGATTTGAATTCATCTCACCATTTTTTATCTATCTATCTATCTATCTATCTATCTATCTATCTATCTATCTATCTATCTATCTATCTATCTATCTATCATCCGTCTATCTATCTAGCTACCTATCTATCTATCATCTATTTATCTATCTACTACAATGCATACTTATCCACCCCTCCTCCTAGCATCATCAGATCATACATTTCTTGAGCAAGTACAGGGGCACAGAATGGGTATATGAAAAGGTTAATGTAATTTATTTACATTGATTTGAATTATCTTTCTTGGTGACAAGAACTGTGACTTGTCAACCATGTGTTGTCCAAGACACCAGAATAATTTTAAAGCATAAATTAGGAATAGTAATAGGAGCTAGAAATGTGATTTAGTTGATATAGGGAACTTCTTAATGAGAAAACCTTTCACCAGTGAAGATCATCACTTTCTCAATGTATAATCTACAAGAGTTTTCTAGAGCATTGAAAGATTCAGTGACTTGCCCAAGGTCCCATAATCAGGATATGCCAGGGGCAGGACTCAAACTTAACTTTTGTGTTTTCACGACTCCACAAAGCACAGAATAAATATTTAATAAATGCTGACTTGAAATGAAGAGAGACATTTCAGCTACACAATAAGACATCATATAGCTTGTGGGATCAATTTCACTATTTTGTAAGTAGATTTCAATCAAGCAGTTAAGCACAATTCTAGAGAGTAATATTTCTAAAAGTAGTTAGCAATGGATTCAGTGTCAGAGACTTAGAGGGGTGCAGCTTGTCCAGCATCCATTTTTATTAATTATTACATTTATGTACTAAATAAAATGAGATTATAGAAGATAGTAATTCATAGGAATTTGGAATTAAAATATAAAATAAAGTAGGAACTCAGTAGCAATAAGAGTATATTTCAGGTTTCCTTAGGACTTTACTCTAGAGCTCAGAGAACAATTTACATAAACCTATAGGATGGCCCAGAGGCAGCTATGTGACTCAGTGGTTAGAGTACAGGACTTGGAGTCAGGAAGATCTGAGTTCAAATCAGACCTCAGACACTTATTAACAGTGTGACCCTGTTCAAGTCTGTTAACCTCTGTTTGCTTTAATCCACGGGACAAGAAAATGGCCAACCATTCAAGTATCTTTGCCAAGACAATCCCATGGACAGTGCACTGGTATGTGGTAGTCCATGGGGACACAAAGCATCAGACATGACTGAATGACTCAACAACAACAGTTTTAGTTCCATGAAATCTCTTGTTTCTGAAGCAAACCAGAAATATAAGAGCCATAAATTATCCTATATAATGTTCTGGGGGAATACAACAAAAACTTACATTGTTCTGAAAATATTTACATAGAAATATTATAGCTAGTAAGGATCTGTGTTGCTAATAGTTCATCTTCAGTGCTCCATCAAAGATACCCTAGTTTTTACTGACTCCTTCCTTATGTACTTTTTTTATGTAAGTTGGGGCTGTGGTATATCTGAGATTCCTCCCTCAAGGAGCATATAAACTTTGAGTATGTTTATAAAGTAATAAGACAGTAGAAAAAAAGAAAAGATCCTCAATAAAGGGTTAAAGAAATAAATTGTTACAAGGCAATCAAGACATTCATGGCAGGTTGGGCACTACCAGGCTAAATTTAATATACACTGAACAAAACTGCAATAACCTCTCAGAGTTTCCTATACAACCTGATTTTCTGTTCTTTTTTTTAATCTGCAAATTTGTTAATATTTTTAAGTTAATCAAAATTATTTTTAAATATTTATTTTTAGTTTTCAACATTCATTTCCACATGATTTTGAGTTCCAAATTTTTTCCCCATCTCTCCACTCTCCACACCCCAAGACACCCTGCATTCTGACTATCCCTTCCCCCAGTCTGCTCTCCCTTCTATCACACCCTTCCCTTCCCTTATCTTATCCCTTATCTCCTCTATTTTCTTGTAGGGCAAGATAGCTTTCTATACCCCATCACCTGTATATTGTATTTCCTAGTTGCATGTAAAAACACTTTTTAATATTTGTTTTTAAAACTTTGAGTTCCAACTTCTCTCCCTTCCTCCCTCCCCACCCATCCCCAATGAGAAGGTGAATAGTTCAATATAGGTTATGCATGTGTAGTTAGACAAAAGATTTCCATAAAAGTCATGTTGTGAAAGACTAACTATATTTCCCTCCATCCTATCCTGCCCCCCCCATTTATTCTAGTCTCTCTTTTGACTTTATCCCTCCCTTGAAAAATATTTTAAATGATATAGATCCATTTGTAATCTGACTCTCATTCTGTAATAATTAGTGCTGATAGATAAGTGTAATGCAACAAGTGTTAGTCTGCTCTATATACTAATGTCTCTGACTTTGTTTTTAAAAAATAGTATCAGATGTTAGATGACTTTGGCTTATTATATGTGGCTCCCATTTTGACATATTACTAGCTGAAAATGGCAGGAAAGGCCTCTAGCCACAATAAACTTCCTTAGAGTATATATTAAATGACTTACATGATCTTCCTCTATTGAAAATGATTTTTAGAATTCTATACCTGTAGTGATTTCTTGGCTTTTCATGGTCCATGGCTTTTCCCATCTGTTTAACTAAGGATTTTAGAAGAAATGATATTTTACTGAGTCTGCATAGCCTTATGTAGCCTCAGAAAAAATGGAAAAACTCAGCTGGGGTAGTTATATAGATAGATATTCTATGGTTCATTACTCTACCCTAGCTAGAAACAGGATTATTTTATAGGGTTACAGCAGCTCCAGTGCAAGGCCACAGCTGACTAGGACTGCTAAAGCTTAAGTGAGTCATTTGGGGATGACATTATAGGTCTCTAAAAGTAGTGGTTTACGTTTTATTTTTTTCTATATGAAATTTTCCTATTTTATATGTCATATATACCAGCAAATAGCACTACAGTACAATATAAACAGTCCATTGGGTGTTAGGAGAGCCAAGTTCCAAAGCTGCTATATTGGTTATAGTAGAAATATATTGAAAATTATTTACAAAAAAATTTTATATTTAACTAGCTAGACAGTGGTGGGCTTCCACATGTAGAGGATTCCTGGTGCTATAGTATTCAGTTTCAATGGAAACATTTGAAAAAATGCCTTGTGAATTGAAATAAGAAATATTTGAGATACCCTGACTTCGAAGATTCGTAAGGGAGGATTAGAGGGAGATCAAAAAAAAAAAGGGGGTGGTGGCAATGACATAATTTTGTATAACTGACTTTCTCCGTTTATCTTTTCCAATGGGGAAAAAGGTAAACCAAAGAGAAGATCTCCTTCCTGGAAATTCCTGAAGGAAAAGGTGATGGCCATGTCTCCACTTGACACTGGTAAAATTGACTTTCAAATCATGCTTAATTGCTCGCTATTTCCATAGGTTGTAATCACTGGAATGCAAAGACTTCTAGGTTTGTAGACAGAGAATGTGGGCTCTGCACCTTGTGCTGCTACTTACTGAGAGAGAGAGAGAGAGAGAGAGAGAGAGAGAGAGAGAGAGAGAGAGAGAGAGAATTGAGTAGTTAAATATAAGAACTGAGAATCATTCAATCAGCTAAGAATTTGAAAGCACCGTGGAGCTCAAATCTTATCCTAAAGGAACTAAGGACAATAAAAGTCAAGTCACAGTATCAGAGAATTTCAGCTTGGAAGGGACCTCTGTTAATATCTTCTTGTCTAATCCATATGTAGGGGGATAAAACACCCAAAATTTCTTTCTACAACGAATGGAATGAGAATTCATCTAGGCTATGAGGTAGATGCTACCTCCCAAAATATTACATTTTAAATGTATACACATATACATACTCACATACATATATGTGTGTATAGATAAATATAGATACAGAGATAGAAATACAATGTGTGTATGTATATACATAGAGAAATATATATACTATTAAATACAGAATATATGTATATATACACAGACACATATACATAGAGAAATATATATATACCATTAAATACAGAATATATGTATATATACACAGATATATACATATTTACAAAAAGATCTTTTGTTTTCATATCACATAGATTTCTATTTGCGTCACTTTTCCTCATTCCTCTCAATGAATATACACAGAAACATATGTCTGTCTGTATATTCATACAAATGTATAAATACATATTCTGAAACATGCAGTACTCCATGAACCCTCACCTCTACAAAGGTAGCAAGGAAGAGTCTTCTCATATCTCCTCTTTGGGGCCAAGTTTGCCCTGTATAATTTCAAAACACTCATCTTAAATTGTTTTGTGGATGGTGTTATTTAACAATTAAATTTAAAAATTGATGTAGCCATTGTTTTTATTGTTTTCTAGGCTCTATTTACTTCATTTTAAATTAGTTTCTGTAAGCGTTTATAGGTTTCCCTGTATTCATTATGTTCACTGTTTCTTCTGGTAAAATAATATTCCATTACATTTATGTGCCACAGTTTGTTTAGTTGTTCTCCAATTACATAGTGCTTTAAGGCAGAGTTGTCAAACTCAGGGTACCCAGATACGTGCAGCCTTTAAAACTCCAGAGTGCTGAACTAGATTAAAATGTAACTGGGAGATGTTTAGCAAAGTAAATAAAAATACAATACAACATAAATAATGGTGATTTGTGGTTGTATAAGTTCATATGTAGCTTTATATTTGAGTTTCAGATGATTTCTTTACAAATCACTTTACGTATTCTTTTATCCTTACAACGCACATGTGAGGTAGGTGTTCTTATCACCTGTTTGATGCTATAAGAAAGTGAGGATAAAAGAGATTAAGGAACCCACCCAGGGTCACCACTCTTCTATTAGGGAATGACTTTTGGTGTTGTAAATTTGTGTTTGTGTGTGTTTATATATTTGTCATGCATACTAAATCCACAAGCAAGAAATTTGATATTTTTTCCTCATTTGATTGCTTCCCTATTTTTCCTAGATTCATTAATTATGTTTGTGCAGAAGCTTTTATCTTTCATGTAATAAAAATCATCTAATTTGCCTTCTGTAACTGATTCAATTCTTGTTTGGTTAAGAATTCATTTACCTAAAACTATAACCTATAACAAAAGCTACTATACACACATATACATATACATATACATATATATATACACACACACCTATATATGTCTGTTGCATAATACACATAGACTTCACATATAGGATTTATACGTGTGTGTGTGTGTGTTAGTCCATTGTCAAAGAAGATCATGCCATCAAAGAAATAATGACACGACTTACACTTGACTTTGTTTTGAGTGAGGGAGGGCTGTGCAGGTCACCAGCCTCACTTCTCCTCCAGAGCCATCTGAATCCAGTGACCAGATATTCATCAGGATGACTGGAGATGGTCCAGGATGAGGCAATTGGGGTTAAGTGACTTGCCCAATGTCATACAGCTAGTGAGTGCAGAGTATCTGAGGTGAGATTTGAACTCAGGTCCTCCTGACTCCTGTACTGGTGCTCTATCCACTGCACCACCCAGCTACCCTAGATTTATATGTAGCACACACATACATATGCATATAGGGAGTTTCTGAGAGGAACATGCCAATCAGAGAAAGAGACCTCACAGACAGAGTTACTTCCAGCCTGAGAAATAGTCTATGGTTAGGATGAACTTCCAGGGGTTTCTAAGGCATGGTAGATAAAATCATGTAGACCGTCACTGGTGCAGCCTAAAGAGGAGAGAAAAGCAGCTCTCATTGCCACAGGTGGGTTTGATCCTCAGAGGGTTGGCTATTACTATTTGCACTGCTCTAGTGGTAACCACAAGAATAACTATTATCTTACAAGCTAGCCTGAGTTTCTCTGCGAGCATATTCCCTCTTAGTTATGTCTCAGTTCTCCAGCAAGGCATTAATTCAAATGTCACAGAAAAATAGTAATTACAAAACTTTTTTTCTCATCCAATACCAGGGGTATACTTGCCTATAAAATCATGTGTTCAGGAACAGGGAAGACTGGGTACAAAGAAAATATAATAGTAGTGAGAAACATTTGCAGGTGCTACAAGTGACCTTACTGTTCATTTGAACAGGATGGGCCAATTTTCAGCTAGACTGATCCAAGCAAATCATTCAGTGGCTTTATTGGTTTCTCGTCAGCTTTCATTACCTTAGTCTGTGTAGCCACTAGGCAGGGGCTGTTTTGAGGGGCTGGGCAGGTTCCTAGGCTGCTGGACTCTTCTTAGGACATGGCTTCACATGGTTAGTGCACTGGGCTTCAATGGGAAACAGCATTTTTTTCCTACCTTAGGTCACTGGTTTGTCTGAGTGGTTCTGACCCCTCTTCGCTATGGCTGGTGTTAGGCTTTTTATCTGTGAGAAGGTCACAAAGCTTTTTCAGCTAAGAAACAAAGAAGATGAGGAATGGGAGAGGCTTTCTTCCCCTTATCAACTCCATAAAGATGTTAGAGGGCTTGCTCCTCCTATAGAAAATGTCTTATGGCCTTAGCAGTCCCTTTGCCATAGTAATCCATTCTTTGTTGGCTTATAGCGATTCAGTCATAGTTTCAATTCAGTCATTTTCACCTAACATATTCTTTTTGTTAATCTTATGGAGATGGCTAGGGACAAAGGTGCATATTTAAACTAGGCCATCTTGCTGAATTCACTGTTTGCTTACCCATTCACAGGTACATGCTAGAACCAGTTTGCATCTGGTTTTGAGGTTGTCATATTTTTAGTGTGAATTTTTACACCTCAGAAATCAACAATAGCTACAAACTAGAGCTTGATTTAATGTTCTGTTGATCATTGAGACTTCAAAAAATTTTAGTAATGCAGATAAAATATAAAAGTGTGTGCATTTGTGTTTATTTGTTTGGAGAGCCCAATTGTTAAACATATACTAGCGTACCCCTACATTACTCTCTAAATAAAGCTTGAGATTATCAGAAGTGCAATAGAAGTCTCAGGGAATGGAGAGATCACCAAAATGGAATTCTTCTGACTGTAGGTTAATAATAATAATGATGATAATTGAAAAGAAGGTAACCAGGGATGGGCTACACCACCACTGCCACCACCGCCACCACAGCCACCATCGATGTTATTTCTATAGTGCTTCACATTTTGAAAAGTTCTTTAAATTCATGATGTCACTTAAGCCTTATATCCCTGGCCTTTCATAGACAATTAAGTTTTAAAGCCTCCTATCCTTTCTAGGATCCTGAATGTATATTTTGCCTCTGAAGTCTTTTCCCTTTATTTCTAATGCTTCTGCCTTTTAGCCCTGCAGACCTCACGTGTTTGCTGAAGAAGCGAGGGGCAGCCCTCTTACATTTATTCTAAATAACAATCCCTGACACTATCATCTAAAAGTCAAAGTAGGGATAGGGGCTAAAGCTATTTCTGAAGCATCACTTTTTTTTTTTTTTAAACATGGGAATTGCAGATCATCCACAAAGAGTACACCTGGGAATGACCCATTCAATTTATTTCATATTTACCTTTACATATGTAGTATCCCTCTCCTTCTCTAGCTGTAAGAGACCTAGAGATAAGTGATATGCTTCTTGGCCAGGTATAAGGAGAGACTGAGAAGTTCAAGGGCAGAGAACAAGAGATAAATGGAGATGGTGCAAAATCAGATTTGCTCTGCCTGAGAACGTCTTTTGCTGTTTGAGCATCTGTCACCTGGATGAAGAATTAGATTAATTCTTTTGGGCCCTATGGGGCAGGATCAGGAACAATGAAGTTTCCAAAAGTCAGATTTAGGCTTGAGGTGAGGAAAACTTTCTGAACAATCAAAGCTATTTAACAATGGACTTGGCTTCTTCAGTAGATGAAGTGAATCTTCTTTTGTATCTGGCCTATCCTTGTCTAGCCCTCACTGCTCCACTAGCTATGAGCAAGACAGAAGTAAAGGTGGAAATCCCTATAGACGAACAGTGTAATAAGGAACAGCCAACCAAAAGTTGTGTGACTGCTGCTGGGAACAGAACTGTTTGAGCAAAAGCAGTAGCAATGAAAAGAAGTCTGGCTACTGAGCTTTTCCCCATTCCAACTCAGACATTAACTCTCCCAGGCTCTAGTCAAAGTCTCTGGAGGAGAAGTGAGGCTGGTGACCTGCACAGCCCTCCCTCACTCAAAACTAAGTCAAGTGACAGTCATGTCATTACTTTTCTGATGGCATGGTCTTCTTTGGCAACGAAGGATGAACACAAACACACTTTCTTTGACTATTCCCATGAGGAGCAGCTGTAGCTGTGCTGAAGCTAACTGGACTAAGTTTTTTTCTCCTTAGAAGTGCTAGGGAGACACACACACACACACACACACACACACACACACACACACACATACACACACACACCTGTTGAGGAAGGCCTGATTCCAGGATAAACTACTGACCTGCAGTCACTTAGTACACGTTCATTACACATTATTTATTAATTTTATTGATTACATGCAAAAGAGTAACACAGTAAATATAATATTCACGAATGACTACTTTTCCTGAAGGTCAACTCTATTATCCCCAGGTTCTATTATAAGGGTTCAATGAAGACTGACAGATTCAGGCAGGTGGGTTCAAGAGCTAATTTTGATAGAGTCAATGAAAACTAACCAGAACCCTTAGACTGCTAACTAGATGAGCAGAGCTACTCAGAGGAATTAAGGTTCAATCATCTCATGATATCCATGATTCTCAGAGGAGATGAGCCTTTTTTCCTTTCATCATGCCTCTCTCTGAGTGACTCTGCCCAATAAGGCAAGAGTTCTTAACCTAGAGTTAGTGAGCTTTTTTATAACTATATTTCAATATAAATGACATCCTTTGTAATTCTATGTATTGTACTTTATGTATTTAAATACATTATTCTGAGAAGGACTTCACAGGTTTCACCAGACTGCCCAAAAGGTTCTGTTACACAAAGAGGTCAATAGTCCCTGCTCTAAAAGGTCGAATTAGCATATATCATCCAATCTGAATTAAATCATGAAGACCCCAGTTCATCTATTCACTATTGAGATCCAGTCACAAGACTTTGGCATATTATAACTTATTCCCAGGTGAACCTCTATAGATATTATGTAGTATTTTACTCTGTTTGCATAAAAACTATAAAAGTAACAAATAGTTTACAACAGAACGAGAGCTGTGTGGCTGCATACATGCAGCTTCTCTGAAATAAGTCCTCTTACATTACATAGGCATATATTAGTGTCTCCTCCGTGCTACCCCACACGGTAAAAGCGCACCCAAATGCCATGAGTGAGGTAGGGTGAGTATCTACTCCCCATCTTGTCATGTAGGTTAGGCTAATTCTTTCCCTCAAAAGTAAGGAAGATGTCCTCAAGACTTAATTGGCCCAGAGCCTTGATGTTCAAGTCATGTCATTGTTGTAGTGCACTCCTAGTGGTATCAGGCTTCAGTGCCATTATTTGCTAGTCATTTAAGGATATAAACGAGGCCTACCTATGTGTAAAATCTGTTCTTCACGCGTGGGGGAAGGTCCTAGGCAATGCAAGTCATGACACATTGCCTTGCTGATCAGGCTTTGGAAGTGAGCCCTTTGAAGGTATTCACAGAAAAAATGGATTTTACCCTCATTGATTATTCCTTTTTTCTCTGGGTAAATGAAACCTTAAACATTTTTTAAATAACTTCTAGGTCATATCAGAACTCTTTCTTCTATACTAGAACACAACTGTCAGGAGGAAACTCTGAATTAAGTTCAACCTATAAAAATGAACATAGGGCATTTATCAACCTTGTTTCTTTCAATAAATGGAATCAGAAGTATTTCCTGGTTAAAAATGCAAATCATCTGCTATTATCCTTTACTTCACCAAACTTTTTTATAGTAAAATTTACCCCAAGTCCCTGAGCAGAGCAAGGACTTGAATTTTCATCATTTGATTCAAATTCTAAATCTCCTTCCATGATGCTAAGGGTCAGTGGTAGGTCATTTAAGCTTTAAAAACTAGCCATCAAAAAAGCATACAATATACTTTTAAGTTTCATCTCTCTGTTGACAATTTAGCCATCAATTTTCTGGAGTGTGGAAAATCAATTAAACAAAAATAAATTCTAATTTATAGCATTTGTAAATTTCCTAGGTTCAAATGCTCAGAGTGAAAATTTAACAATTGACTTTAGAAAGCTGGCTCCAGTATGTCCCTGCCATTAGTTCATCTGATGGGATTAACTCCTAAGCAATGCTACTACTAGAGCTATTTCCAAAGATGATTAGGGAAATGGAAAAGAACCTACATGTTCTAAAATACTTATAGCAGCTCTTTTTATGGTGTCAAATAATTGGAAATTGTGGGGATATCCATCAAATGGGAAATGGCTAAATAAACTGTGGTATGTAATTGTGATGGAATACTACTCTGATAGACAGCAAAAGTTAAGTTTCTACAGTGAGTTATTGTTAATTGATGAAGTGATTGAGCATAAGTTAGATAATAAGTAGGCCAGCAGACTGCAGGACCCAACCAATCAAAAGACAGACAGTAGCCTTCAGAAAATTACAAAGTTTTTGATAAAGGAACTAAATCTACAGCTAGCTACAACTAGCCAAGAAAAATGACCTAGAGTTACTTGGAAAAGACTTTTGTTCACTGTGCTTGTTTAATGAACCTCATGCATATAAGCAGACATATCCCGCATAAAATTGCCCCTCCATTTTATGGTGATGGGTCTTATATTAAAGCATATTTGGGAGGGGGAATCACACTAAAGGGGGTTATGCAATGGGTATGTGGAGGAGATGTTGACCTAATGGAGAATGGGCCAATCCATCTCCTGGTGGGAGGATCTGTCTTGAACTAACAGTATATAGCTCATCTCAATTCCATATTCAGTACTCCCTTCTCCTGAAAAGATGGGGAGAGGGTCTGCTTTGGTCAAAGTATTTAATTCCTCTGAACTCTGCTGTAATAAATTTTCCTTGATAGCTTTTTGGTGTCAAGAGTGTTTCTAACACCACTGTGCTATAAGAAATGATGAGCTCCATGATTTTAGAAAAACATAGAAAGACTTGAATGAAATAATATGGGTGAGATGAGCACAACCAAGACCACATTGTACGTAGTAACAGCAATATTGTTTTAAGAACAGCTTTGAGCAAATAGGTTATTTTGACTATTTTAAATATGAAGGACATGTGAAGGAAGACACTATCTGCAACCAGAGAAAGAGCTGATAAATAGAAGTATGAGTACAATGATTTCACACACACACACACACACACACACACACACACAAACACACACAAACACGCACACACACGTATTTGTATCTAATGGTAGCCATCTCTAGTGAAGATGGGGAATGGGAAAAAAAGAAAATTTTTATGATAACTTTATTATGTATTGAAAAGGAAAAGCAAGTTGTACATAACAGATTTGAAGTTTAATGTGCAAACATGTTCTATTATACTATCTTATGGAAATGCTTGTTTTATTCCATAAATTAAAAATAAAATAAAGGAAAAGAAAAAAAGAAAAATAAAAGAAGGTCCCCTTTATATTAGTCTACCAACTATTATTTTATAGTATGAATTTCATAGACAGGGCTCTAATGAGAACCTGGTATGAGAAAGAAGAAAGAGAGAACATTTCTTTTTAGGGACCTAAAATAAAGCTTAATGCTGAATAATTGACATAGCACATTTTGTAGATCTGAGCCATAATAAGTACCATATTTCACCTTCCTTCTCAAGTTCAATTTTTATTGCATGTCTCTGTGATCCTCTCACTCTAATGGGTCACCTCCTTGAGGTCAGGGACCATGCTTTACTCTTTGTAATGAAACTGCATTGCATGGTGTTGTGCAAAGAGGAGCTTTTCTATTTTATGACTTGAATTCGAAATTTTATCATCCAAATGGTGAATGGAGGGAAAAACATTTTGTTATAAGCCCTAATATCATCTATATTGTTTCATCTACTGAAACTAACAATGAAGAAAACACAATCCAAGTTCTGGTCAAATGCTTGCATTTCTAAAAAAAACCAAAAAACAAAAAACATTTATATGGGGTTACTTGTAATAGTTTGAATATTTGCATTAGGAAGACACTAAGTTCAAGTTATCACTATAAAAATGCTTGCAATGCACTTACATAAAAACATTTAATTCATGTTTAAAGCAAATAGGTTACTGGAATATTGCATTTAACTGCACAGCCAATATATGTATATTACAGGAATACACATTAACTAGAAAATAATTTTCTAAGAGTAAAGATAATATACAAGAATATTCAGCTCAATGACCTTAAAAATGACAATCTCTGCTCAATGTGTGTGGCTATGTTTCTCTCAAAGTGCTACCTGGCATTTCTCTTCCCCTCGGAAAGCATTAACATGTTCTTCCATTTTCTCTCTCTCTCTCTCTCTCTCTCTCTCTCTCTCTCTCTCTCTCTCTCTCTCTCTCTCTCTCTCTCTCTCTCTCTATCTCTTTGAAAGGGATGTTTAAGTGAAGTCTACATAGGAAATGCCATGGTATATTAGATATCCAAATCTTCCTTATTGGTGAAATTTTGGCCATCTAATATACCATGGCATTTCTTGTATAAGACTTCACTTGAATGCCCCATGCAGAAATATTAAGCATGTACAGTCCAAAATAACTACTTGCTTTTAAACCACATGGTATACAGTTTTCTAGCTCTCTGGTTAAAACCTAATACCATATCACTATTGACTGGGAAGAGTGCCTCAAATACTGGTTCCTTGGCTCCAGTGTTTGAGATCATAAATTAGTATGTAGATTACAAGTAAAGGATAAGCAACAATAATATTCCACAAGTGGCAGAATCCCACATGTGAAAAGGGAGAACAAACAAAGCCGTAGCAAAGCAGATATACTTTCACTGAGAACATAGCATTACATGCACTTGAGAGAGAGATGACGGAACATCAGGGAGAGTATGTCAAGTTCATGTGAGTTTAGTGAAATAGGGCCAAGGCTATTCTCATTATAGATTATACACATAATTTAGTAATGTCAATAACTATCACAGAGGAAGAATATGTGCCTGCTGGAAGGAAGTGATTTTTCACTCCTCAAATATTTTAGCACTTTCTCAAAATCTCCCTTTTTCTCATTTCATATTCTACCTGTGAGACTTCAGGCAACTACCTTCAGTTCTCTTGTCTTTCTTTTCTTTCTTTATAAAAATGAGAAGCTGGATTTCAGAGATCTCTAAGGTACCTGGTGGTTCTAGATCTATGTTTCTGGAAGCAGGAACTGTTTTTTTGTCGATTGTTTTGTTTCCTTTTTCTTTGTAAACTCCCCCTCCCTACCCAACACAATGCCTTGTACATTAGCAATTAATATATGGCAGGGTTTTGGTTTGGTTTGTTTTTTTTTTTTGACTTGTTGACTATAACTCTATCTAATATCTTTCTGAACCTATGGGACACCTCCTTATTAAACTAAAAGCTCTTTGAGGGCAGAACCTGCTATTAGTGTTGTTTTTAAAACTTTATATTCCAAAACCTTACCAAAATTCCTGGCATGTAATTAGAACTTAACAAATGTTTTCTAGAATTTAATTGTTGAATTCCTTCTCAATTCAATTGAATATTTATCAACATTACAAGTCTAGTTCAAGGAGTTGCAATTCTAAGGATGCCTGGACCAACAGTAGAAATGTTTATGTAATGGTAATTTAAAATGAGGAGATCTTTCATATTCATTAATAGGCCCATGTGGCCTGCCTGGGTCACATGGAATCTTGAGTCCCATGGAGCCTGTGGTGGGAGGAGTTTATTGAATGAGTGGAACAGGAAGGGTAGGAAGAGGCACAACTACAGCAGAGCTGAGAGGAAGTTAGTCATGAGAGCGGTCAGAGCTAGGAAGGATTCAGGCAGCTTGCTAGTATGAGTGAAAGAACTTGTTTGTGATTTTGTTCAAGAGAATTTCCTTGTGATTTATTTAATGGAGCAGGGTTTGCAGGAAGCCTAGCAGGGAGAAGGTTTGGGGTGGTGATGTTCTCTGCATTGTTATTGTGCACAGATTTTTGTTGCTGTGATGGATTTGGCTTTCTGGTATTCAAATAAATGTTTTGGTTCTGCCATCCATGTGGAGATTCTGTGGTATTTTGTGATTCAGGATTGTTCTGGAATATTCATGGCCGCAATAGGTGTTGTGAATATCACATTGGTGCTACAAATGGTGACAGGAATGAGATCTGGATAAATCAGACCTCTATTTGTTGAGTTTGCCCTTCATTGATGATGAAGACCATGCCATCAGAGAAATGATGACATGACTTGCAATTGACTTTGTTTTGAGTGAGGGAGAGCTGTGCAAGGTCACCAGCCATAGTTCTCTTCCAGTGACCTGATATTCCTCAGAATGCCTGGAGATGACTCAGGATGTACTGGTAGACCTTCGCCCCTTTAGGCCTCTATTTAGATACAGAAAAGCAGAGGAGACGGAGGAAGAAATGGATGTCCCAGGGTAGGATGATTTGCTTTATTCCTCCCTGGCAAGAGAATGGGCTAAAGGCACAGGGCTCTGTGAAAATTGGGAACCAAGGCTATAGAAGGGAGAACTCAGAGATTTAGAATGATGTTTTCAGGGAGTACCAATAGAACCATGGAAAGAAATGTCAGGGGTGTGTAGGAGAGGCTGTGCCTTGCTAACAAACTATGAAAATATATGTAAAAGCAGAGATAAGCTGCTAGAGGAGAAGGCTCTGAGGAAAAGGGAGTTGGTTGGTTTGCAGGAGAAACTCTTTATTCTGCAGTGTTCAAACCATCCTTTCAGAGAGGAAGCTAGAGAGTTTCAGGTGGTGAAAAAAAAAACAAACAAAACAAAACTGTTGTTGGTTTGACTCACAGGGTGCAAAAAGTTAATAATAGGAACATGAATGTAGCCCTTATACAGGTCTGAAAACTGAAAAACAGTAAACAACAGTGAATATGATAAAGAGTCCGTGGACTCCAGAAGCATGGCTGACTCTATATCTACCCTGCTTCTGGTTACTGTCTGCTTGTTTCTTTTTGGTTGTCTGTTAAACTTGCTTGCTAGATTTGTTTCCTGGAGACTTAGTACCCTGCAGATGCTTGATTGTTTAAGTCAGATGTCACCCCTTATCCATGACTATGATATGTCACCCCTGGCCCTGGTGTCAACCAAGCTCTGGATGTCAGCTAAAGATATGACCCCTCAAATAGGACCTCTTCGGGCAAGAACAGCTTTACATCCCATCTCAGCAGGAAGTAGCTATGAAAGTAGAGACCTTAGCCCCTTACTCCAAGATTTGGTGCCCCATTTGTTCATTGGGGGAATGATGGGGTGCTTGTGCTCAAAGCACACCCTAAGATATTGTTTTATATTCTCATTTTATGTGATTTCTGTTTATATTGTTGTAAAGTTCTGTTGACACCAGCTGCCAAGATACTGTTTTACATGCTTATTTTCTGTTATTCCCGTTACAATTCAGTTGATACCAGTTGCCCCACTGAACCTGACCTATATAAGGAAGAAGAAAGATCTTGGGGTGACACGCAATAGTGATTTAAAATGGTGAGATCTTTCATATTCATTAATAGGCCCATGTGACCTGCCTGGATCACATGGAAGCCTGAGACCCATAGAACCTGTGGTGGGAAGAGTTTGCTGAATGGGTGAAGGAGGAAGAGGCAGAGCTACAGCAGAGCAAAGAGGAAGTTAGTTATGAGAACAGTCAGAGCTAGGAAAGATGCAGAATGCTGGCTAGTGTAAGTGAAAGAGTTTGTTTGTGATTCTGTTTAATGGAGCTGGTTTGTGGGAAGGCCAGCAGGGGGATGGCTTGGGGATGACGTTCTCTACATTGTTATTGTACATAAATTTTTGTTGCTGTAATGGATTTGGCTTTCTGGTGTTTAAATAAATGTTTGCTTCTGTTTTCCATGTGGAAATTCTGTGCTATTTTGCAATTAAAAATTGCACCCAGATATTCATGGCCACAGTAGGCACTGTGAATATTGCATTGGAACGGCAGTCTAATGGAAGAAAATAAGGATGCTCTCTCTTATGAGTTTAGATACTCAAAATGCAATGTTTCATTCATGAGAGGGGACATTGGGTAAGATGTAGGCATGATAGACTCCTGACAACTTAGAGTAATGAAAATTTTTGAGAATGACCAATGAGTAGCAGATTTTGTTGTTAAACTCAATACAGAGGGTCTTAACTAGAGTACTGCAAGGTGGTGAGGCATATGTGGAAAAGTTAACCAAGGTAGTCAAGACCTAAAGCAACATAGATTGCCTGAGACAAGTTAAATCAAGCACTGTATGGAGACCAGAAATGAGAATGATAGGCTATCGATACCAGTAGGAGCTGGGATATCCAGGTTGTGGGTACTAAAATTGCTAACTAAGCTATCTTTACCTAGAAAGACCTTTCCTTCCATTATCAAAATTATAGTCTGGAGGACCTAAGACTCAAATCACTCAAATTACTGCCACTGGATGGAAGAAAATACTGTTATGTCAAGGGAATGTTTTTGATAATTATATTGTCATTTTATTAACAATTTATATTGGAATGGTGAGCAACAGAGAGCTAGATCCAAACTAACTTCAAAAATGTTCAATTTTTCTAGACAAATTAAGAAAACCAGCAATATAACATTGAAAACACTGATGATTTAAAACAGTTTAATAGGGTCTAGAATAGATCTAATTGGATCAGGATGCTGCAATTTCTAGAACACTAGTCTTGAAGTTAGTAAGGTATGCTTCAGATACTAGGAATGTGAACAAAAATTAATAATCTCTTAACCTTTCAATCTTCATGGTATTATAAAAGAATTTAAGCTGTGCTGATGTTGTGAGGGTAGGAGGAGACCATGCAGGTAAAAAAAAAAAATTCCCCAAAACCTTAAGACACAATATGTTGTCAGCTTTTATAAGATTAACTGCTTAAAATGTGTCAAACTCTTCAGAATTATGTAAGGACACAAAAAAGACAATTCCTGATCTAAAGAGGGGAACTTATATTCTCCTAGATAAATATAACGTAATGTATTTTGAGTAGGGTCATGGCAATGGAAATTTCTAGGTAAGGTAATCTAGGAAAAGTTGAAAATGGAGAAAACACTTTCAGCTAAAGGGCAATGATGCTAACTGGGGAGGTTAGCTTCAAAATTAGGAAGGCTTAGATTCATATCTTGTATCTGCCAAGGAAGCAGTTACATGTGACTCTGAGGAAGTCATTCAACTTCTCTGTTCCTGGAAATTCTTGAAAACTGCAAGTTGCATAACTGTTGCCTAGTTGAGATGGGTAGAGAGGGTTTTCTTATTAGAAATTCTATTAATGAATGAAATGAGAGTTTCACATCAAATTTATTTTAAAAATAATTATAATTCCAAAAAGAAATGGATTATAAATCACTAGCAAAACTTGCTGCTTATTTTAAAAATACCAGAAAGATAGGAAGAAATTGATTGCTTTGTAAGAGAATTTTTTAAAAATAGTCTAAAACTATGAGCTGGTATTATTTCTAACAGAGAAACCCTAGGGGCTTTTTCACTATGGAATGATGAAATATGACTGATATCAATTATATTTGCTAATGATAATAAAGGAGGAAGCAAAAAATATCTATTGAGAGAGAAATAAATGGTTTTCTTATTGAACCTCAGGGATACAATGAAACAAAATTAACTAAAATGCGATCACTTCAGTAAAATAGAGATATACAAAACAAATCCATAAAAATCATTATGCTTTCTATTCATTTTTTAATTTAAGAAAAAGAGAGAGAAACATTCTTTCTAAAATGACCCTATTAAAAATAAAGAACTTAGATAAATATAAGTATGAATATTCTTTTCAGGAATAAGGGAAGATTTAAATATCTAGAGAGATGGTTGTTTATCATTATACCATACTAATACTACAAAATAACTGTACTTCCTAAAATGATTTAGAGATTTAGTGCTACACCAATGAAATTAACTAGAGATTATTTTATGGAACTAAAAATATTCAAAACTCAAAATCCAAAAACAATATTTTAAAGGAATGAAAAGAGTTTTGCCCTTAATCAAATAATATTATTAAACATTAGTCATTAAAACTATTTGAAACATTTTAAAATGAGAAAGTTTTCTTAGGGGAAACAAAAAATACTTAAATAAAATCTTAAAGCAACTGAACACAGTATCCCAGTAACCCCTAGGAACAAGTCACTGGATAGATAAAAGGAAATGATTAGTTTAGCAAAACTACAAAATTATGGAAAATGAAGGAGGAGGGGGTTGAGTATGAGGGGGGGAAAAGATAGCAGAAATAGGGTCACCTTAAAGTAGATTCAGTAAAATTAACTGAAGAGAGAAAGTACTATGGTTACAGAAGTAAAAAAAAAAATCCTAATTTCTAAGAAAGCAAGATATAGGAAAAAAATGTAATCATATCTTTCAGAATTTTAAACAGTAATGGTTCAAAAAGCCAATAAAATAGAAAAAAGTAACAAATTGCAAAGAGAACAAAATCTCATAATTGGTTGCTTATAAGAAAAAATACTTGAAAATAAAGATATATGCAGAACAAAAATGAGAAACCAGAGCAAAATTTACTATGCATCAGGTGAATCACCAAAGGAAGGAGTTCTAATAATGCTATTAGACAAAAAAGGAACAAACACTCACAATATAAAAAAAGAATAAACAAAAAACTACTTAATCCCAAAAGGAACTATAGACAACAAAGTAATGTCCATAGTAAACATATATCTTCCAAATTGCTTAGTACATAAAGAAAACATTGAGTGAACCGAAAGAATACCTAGACAATCATTTAATAGTGGGAGATTTTGTTGTCTGCTCATTTTTGTAGAAGTCTAAAAGAAATGCCCTAATTATCAAAAGACCAACTAGAGATGTTTAAAAATTCATTCTCATAAAGGAAATAGGACTAACTATATAAAGGAACTAACAAAAAAAAGTGGGGGGGGGAGAAAACTACTACTTTAGGTGGAGTGTCATGATTGAGTCATCTTGAAACATTTAAAGAACAGCTAGGATGAACATTATGCAAATTTTCAAAATTTAAGAAGAAAAAAGCACCTTAGCGTCTAAAGGGAGGGATAAAATATAGAACTACATATGAACAATTATCATTATTACCACTGTATATTGCTAAAACTTTTAAGTAAAATAATGTCAAACTGACCACAAATCATTTAATGAATAATTCATTATGGATTTTCTGCCAACTATTTGATGATAATTCAACATTAAGAAAACAATCAACATAATCATATAAAAAAATCTTTCAAACCCACACACTGACAAAGTATAGTATTGTTTTCTGCTTTAAAACAAATTTATTATGTAGGGGCCATAATAGAAAAGGATATTCTATTCCAGTTAATTTCAGTAAGTCTAAAATATCTTCAGACCAATATGCCATAACATACAAAATACTTCCATAGGTTTATTTAATGATATAAAGAATAATTTAAACATCTGGAGATATTTTCAGTGCTTGTGACTGTTATGCCAATATAATAAAAATGATAATACTACTAATGCTAATATACATTCTAATCATGCCAAATTTTGTTTGGAAAAAATAAAAAAAAACCCTAGAAAACCAAGGGAAATAATTGAAAGGAGGGAGCAACAAAGAGGCAGTAACACTTTCCACCTCACATGACATTATAAAAAAGCAGTCATGAAAGCCATCTGATATTAGTTATAAAGGAGGGAGGTGGATCAATGAAATAGAGCATCCAAGGGATGATAATAATTATATTAAAATAATGGAATCCAACATCAAATTGTTCAGTAATTCAGAAAACATAAATTACTTAGAAAACATGCTCCATGTAATTAAAAATTTGCTGAGAGAACTGGAAAGGAGTCTGGTAGAAAGTAAGTTAAAATCAACTTCTCGGGCAGACTAGAAAGATACACTTATGTAGGGTCCTCCCCACAGCCCATAAAATACCTGTAGAGAGGGACTCTCAACAAATTCTGGAGCAGCAGAAGTGGAGAACAACAGAGTGGAGGAGATTTCCAGCCCACGGTGACCTGAAAGACCCATGGAAATGTCGGTTGTGCTGGATGTGGAGCTGAGCGCAGAGCCCAGCCCAACCTTGGCCAAGCAGCATGGTACTATGAGCCTCTGGGAGGAGACACCTCTGGGACAGAATCTCCAGTCCCAGCAGCGGGTCCTCAGATCCCTCGGCCCACAAAGGTCAGGGATGGGGTTTTATCAGCGGGCCAGGAAGGGAGAAAGGCGTTCCCATAGCTCCAGCAGCAGGCAGTGGCCACAGAGATTGCGCAGCAGCCTGTACAGAAGCTCCATTGTTGGAGCATAAAAACCCTTGGGGGCATTGAAGAGCTGAGTCTTACCTTAGCCCTGGGGGGAGGTACTGGCCAAGCTGGTCTTTGTCTCACATTGAATGGTGGCCCTACCCATCCAGCTTATCTGAAAATCAGCCCCCAGTGCTGACTTGGAACTGGAGGCCAGGTGGCTATGGAGAGGTAACTGCTAAAATTCTGGGCATAAAAATCCCTCTCTGTGTCCATACCAGTACATGCTTAATTGTGCCACCTTAGAGGAGCTGAGATCTCACAGATTCCCACAATACACCCTATTCTTGACAAAGGACCCAAAAGTCAAGTAGCTGGTTGGGAAAATGCCCAAAAAAGGGAAAAAAAAATAAGACCATAGAAGGTTACTTTCTTGGTGAACAATTATCTCCTCAAATCCTTTTAGATTAGGAAGAACAATGCTTACCATCAGGGAAAGACATAGAAGTCAAGGCTTCTGTATCCCACACACCCAAAATAAATATACCATGGGCTCAGGCCATGGAAGAGCTCAAAAAGGATTTTGAAAATCAAGTTAGAGAGGTGGAGGAAAAACTAGGAAGAGAAATGAGAGAGATGCAAGAAAAGCATGAAAAGCAAGTCAACACCTTGCTAAAGGAGACCCCAAAAAATGCTGAAGAAAATAACATCTTGAAAAATAGGCTAACTCAATTGGCAAAAGAGGTTCAAAAAGCCAATGAGGAGAAGAATGCTTTCAAAAGCAGAATTAGCCAAATGGAAAAGGAGGTTCGAAAGCTCACTGAAGAAAATAGTTCTTTCCAAATTAGAATGGAACAGATGGAGGCTAATGACTTTATGAGAAACTAAGAAATCACAAAACAAAATCAAAAGAATGACAAAATGGAAGAAAATGTGAAATATCTCATTGGAAAAACAACTGACCTGGAAAATAGATCCAGGAGAGACAATTTAAAAATTATGGGACTACCTGAAAGCCATCAAAAAAAGAGCCTAGACATCATCTTTCATGAAATTATCAAGTCAAACTGCCCTGATATTCTAGAACTAGAGAGGAAAATAAATATTGAAAGAATCCACTGATCACCACCTGAAGGAGATCCAAAAAGAGAAACTCCTAGGAACATTGTGGCCAAATTCCAGAGTTCCCTGGTCAAGGAGAAAATATTGCAAGCAACTAGAAAGAAACAATTCAAGTATTGTGGAAATACAATGAGGATAACACAAGATCTAGCAGCTTCTGCATTAAGGAATTAAAGGATATGATATTCCAGAAGTCGAAGGAACTAGGCCTAAAACCAAGAATCACCTACCCACCAAAACTGAGTATAATACTTCAGGGGAAAAAATGGTTTTTCAATGAAATAGAGGACTTTCAAGCATTCTTGATGAAAAGACCAGAGCTGAAAAGAAAATTTGACCTTCAGCCACAAGAATCAAGAGAAGCATGAAAAGGTATACAGCAAAGAGAAGTCATAAGGGACTTACTAAAGTTGAACTGTTTACATTCCTACATGGAAAGACAATAATTGTAAATCTTGAAACTTTTCAGTATGTGGGTACTGGGTGGGATTACACACACACACATACACACACACACACAGACAAAGAGCAGAGAGTGAGCTGAATAGGATGGGATCATATCTTAAAAAAATGAAATTAAGCAGAGAAAGAGAAATATTTTGGGAGGAGAAAGGGAGAAATGGTATGGGGCAAATTATCTCAAATTAAAGAGGCAAGCAAAAGACTTATCAGTGGAGGGAGAAAGAGGGGAGGTGAGAGAAAAACATGAAGCTTACTCTCATCACATTCGACTAAAGGAAGGAATAAAATGCACACTCATTTTGCTATGAAAATCTATCTTACCATACAGGAAAGTGGGGAAGAAGGGGATAGGCGGGGATGATGGAGGGGAGGGCAGTGGGAGGAGGGAGCAATTTGAGGTCAGCACTCTTGGGGAGGGACAGGATCCAAAGAGAGAACCGAAGCAAAGGAGGACAGGGTAGGATGGAGGGAAATATAGTTAGTCTTACACAACACGACTATTATGGATGTCGTTTGCAAAACTACACAGATTTGGCCTATACTGAATTGCTTGCTTCCCAAAGGGAATGGGTGGGGAGGGAGGGATGAAGAGAAGTTGGAAGTCAAAGTTTTAGGAACAACTGTCAAGTATTGTTCTTACTACTAGGAACTAAGAAATATAGGTAATGGGGTATAGAAAGTTATCTGGCCCTACAGGACAAAAGAGAAGATGGGGACAAGGAAAGGGAGGGATGTTAGAAGAGAGGGCAGATTGGTGATAGGGGCAATTAGAATGCTCGGCGTTTTGGGGTGAGGGGAGGGGAGAAATGGGGAGAAAATTAGGAACCCAAAATTTTGTGAAAATGAATGTTAAAAGTTAAATAAATAAATTAAAATAAAAAAAATAAATCACACAGTAGCAAACTCGACAAAAAAAATCAACTTCTCGCTGCATTCTAAATGAATATGTGACCCTATTAAAGATCATACTATAAAATTAGAAGACAAGCATATTATATCCAGCTGACAGCTACGAGTTAGAGATGTATTACTAATTAAAAAAAGGATAGAGACATTACAGACAATAAAATTTATGTGAAACTGAAAAATAAAACTTTGCAAAAACAAAATTAATGTTATCTAGGATAAGAAAAGAATTCATTTGGGAAAAATAATATCTTTACATAATGTTTCTCTGATGAGGGTTTTATATACAAGATATATAAACGAATATGAGATTGTAGTACATTAAAAACACATCTAGCTACCTATCTGTCTATCTATCTATCCATCAATCCATCTATCCATTCATCTTCAATGCTGGAGATCTTGAGGAAAAATAAGTCTTCTAGTGTGCACTGCTGGTGGAACTGTAAATCAGTGCAACCATTCTGTAAAGTAGTTTGAAGTTATAGAAATAAAAAGTGGCTAAAATATCAATATCCTTTAAGAACGAGATCCTGTTAATTAGGCTTCAGTTCTATACAGTTTATTGTTAAAAATGGGGCAGCTAGGTAGTGCAGTGGATAGAGCACCAGTGCAGGGGTCAGGAGGACCTGAGTCTAATCTCACCTCAGACACTTAACCCCAATTGCCTCCTCCTGGTTCATCTCCAGTCATTCTGATGAATATCTAGTCACTGGATTCAGATGGCTCTGGAGGAGAAGTGAGGCTGGTGACCTGCACAGCCCTCCCTCACTCAAAAAAAAAAAAAATAACAAAGTTAAGTGCAAGTCATGTCATCATTTCTCTGATGGCATGATCTTCTTTGGCAATGAAGGATGAACACACACACACACACACACACACACACACACACACACAAGAGATTTTTAAAAATAGAGGCTTCGTATGCCCCAGGATATTTATAGCAGCATATTTTTTTTTTACAGTAGCAAAGAACTGGATGCAACATATATGTCCATTGATTATGGAATGACTACATAAGTTTTAGTACATGAATGGAATGTGCTGTTAAGACTATGAAATAATGTAAAGTAAAAAGAACCAAAAACCCCAATATTTTAGTGAAAGAACTATCACTAAAAATGTGAATATTTCAAAATAATAAAAAAAAAGCATGGCTAGAAAGAAGAGATGGGGAAGATACTATCTCATTCACTTGTGAAGATGGGAGATTTATAGGTGTTGTATGTTGAACATATTTTCAGATTTTTCCAATATCATATTTAGTTACATTATCTTTTCTTTTTATTTTTGTCTTTAAAAATATGATTTATTGTGCATTTAAACAGGTAGTTTCAGATGAAGAAATCAAAGAAGCTATCTATAGTCAAATAAAAATGTTCTAAATCACTATTGATTAGAGAGGTGTAAATGAAAACAGCTCTGAAAACTATGAGACCAGCTAATATTACAGAAAAGAAAAATGATAAATGTTGGAAGGCATATGGAAAAATTGGGACATTAATGCACCATTGGTGAAATGTGAACTGATCCAACCATTCTGGAGAGCAATTTGGATCTATGCAGAAAAGGTTATAAAACTGTGCAAATATATTGGTTGGGTAATACCACTATTAGGTCTGTATCCCAAAGAGATTTTTTTTAAAAGTGAGGGAAAAGAGCCTATTTATACAAAAAATATCTTTTTTCTGGTAGCAAAGAATTGGAAATTGAAGGTATGCCAATCTGTTGAGGAATGGCTGAACAAGTTGTATTATATGATTGTGATGGAACACTATGGAGCTGTAAGAAATGAGAAGCAGAAAAATTTCAGACTAACCTGGAAAGACTTAAACAAACTGATGGAAAATAAAGTGAACAGAATGAGAACATTATACACAGTAACCACAATATATGTAATGATCAACTGTAAATGACTTAGCTATTCTTAGCAATACTATGATCCAAGACAATTAAAAAAGACTTATGATGAAAAATGCTGTTCACAGAGAATATTAATACACTCCAGGTACAGATCCAAGTACAAATATAGCCTAACATAAAACATACCTTTCAAATCTACAGTAAACGGAAGAATTCTTAACTACATATGAGATAAAAATGACCATGAAAGATTAATTAATTTCAATTACATAAAATTATGAAGATTTTGCCATAAATAATTCATACATCTTTCAGGGGGGAAACTGTTGTATAGGAAAGAGACTATTTTCATAGAATACCTCTGATATCTCAAGTATACAGGGAGTCAACATAATCATATATTCTCAAAAAAAATAAGCAAAGAACATAAATATTTTTCAAAAGAAAAAGAAATGATCAATAACTATGAAAATTATCCAAATCACAATAACAAAAGAAACACAAATTTAAAAAAAAAAGCTGAGATTTACTTTCAAATATTTGATATTGGATGAGTTATGGAAATATAATAATTAATTTTTGTACTTGAAAGGTTATAGATTGGTCCAACTATTCTGTAAAGCATTTTATAACAATATGAAAAGTAGTTGAACTGTTTATAGTATTTGACACATTTATTATGCTAACATATATATATATATATATATCACAAGGATATTAATGAAATAGAGAAAGTGGCATATATAAGAAAATATTCATATCAATGGTTTTTGTGGACACTACAAATTAAAAAACTTTCTTGGTAAGTGAATGGATGATAAATTATTGTATATGAATATAACAAAATAGTTTTTAAATGTAAACAATTAGAAATGCAAATAATTCAGAAAAAATGAGAATAGACATGTAGACTTCCAAAGTATAATAAGCTCAAACAGGATAAAATTATGCAATTGACCATAAAAATTTAAAGAAAACAAGTAATAAATGGCCTTAGAACTCATCATATAGCATTGACTAAAAATAACAGAGAAACGTACCTCTTTCTTCTCAATAGAGACGTAGTGGTATCAAGGTTTGGATGTGATTTAGACTGTCAGGAATAGTCTATTTCTAAGTTTCCCTTGATTGAGAAAAATAAAAAATGTATAACATGTATTAATAAAGCATTTTTTAAAAGATGACTTGAGTAGACTGAAGTCAAGGTGAGGAATTTTTTGTGTGTTGTTTTTTAAAAATGGCAGAAGAAATCTGTAATACTTGTTGGCACAGGAAGGAGCTCATAGATAAAGAAAGAATGAAGACAAAAGAAAAAGAATGTTCAATAGGGAAAGTTATCAAGAACTGGGATAAGTTTGATTAAAGGCGACTTGTGGAAGGCTTAGTCTTGGCTACAATGTCTATATCATAATGGAAAGGGAGTAAAGCAATTAGAAAAGCATTCACTTGGATGGAAAATATGCTATGTTTAAAAGTGGTACAGTACTATAACTTGTGTTGTGTTAAATGGTCTTCCCATTTATATAGCACCTTTAATCTTGATGAAATTCTGGAGTTATTTATATTTGACAATTCTTTGTAATATAAAGCACTTTTTTTAATTTCTAAGGGTTCAGTTTAAATTATACTGAAAACGTTAAAAATGAATTGGAAAATATGAAGCATTAGTGAAAATAAATCAGAAAAGTAGAACTTATACAAGACTAAGATATTATTCATAATCTTATCTATTTGAAATAATGATAGCTAATAATAGATAGTATTTACATATCACTTTAAAGTTTACAAAATGAATTACCTATGTTATCTCACTGGATCCTCAAAGCAACTCTTTGAGGTAGGCATTATAATTTTCTCTATCTTCCAGATTTTCCAGCATAGACATATAGCTATTTAGCTTTGAAGTCTACAAAGAGACAAAGTACAATGAAAAATAGAAAATTATCAATATACTATTCTTAAGAGCCAAAATTTTGATGCAAAATTAAATGTATGAATGATAGTAAGACGGCAATGTTATACAACTTGCCAACCTATCACATCGTTGGTTGAGCTATGTATAAACGATGAGGTGACTGATCTGGAAAATTAATTTGGAATTATAAGGATATCCTGTTCACCATCTTTGACCTTGTGATTCTATTCTATCCCCTAAGGATGTTAAAGATAAAAGGAGAGGTTCTATTTATACCAAAATATTCACACCAGTACTTTTTAAGAACAACAAATAATGGCAGAATGACTGATGAAAGAAAAAAGAATGTCTATCAGGAGTGGGGAATTTTGACCAAATCCAAAATTCACAGAACAAATCCTCTTAATAAAAGAATATGTTCTTTAAAACTTGAACTCAGTCAAGAGGCTGCACCCAAGGTCCTGGAAACAAACACTGTTATGTCAATGTCATGTTTTTGAAAAAAAAGAAAAAGAAATAATTCTGAGGAATGTAGAGACACATGGAAAGAATTAGATAAATAGATCAAAAGAGAACATAAAATCAACTGAACAAAACACAGCTACAAAATTATAAGGGAAAAGAACACCAAAAGCTAGTTAACTGTAAAACAATTATAAGCTTGGTTCTACAGAATAGAGAATGAAATGCATATTTCTCATTTTGATTGAGAGGTGAGATCATCTGGGTGTGATGTGCTGCATATACTGTGATATGTTTACTTTTTGGTTTTGCTTAAATTTTTTTTTTTGTTACTATAGAGGATTCAGTGGTTCAGGAGAGAAGTATTTATAGGAAAGTGACTAGGATATAAACAAAACAAAATATATCAATGTTTTAATAGTGAAAAAGAAATAAATAGAAAATAGTATTACTGCTATATTTTCATATTTTTTTAGACAGGTTATCGTATTTTAAAATTAAAATGGAGAAATTCCTAGACTGTCTAGGATTTATAGAAAGACATATAAAAATATTCTATAATGGGAAGGTAGGGTTGGGCTGTTAAGTGAACAAGCAGAAATCTGTACTTACACTGATGAGATCATAAAGCAACTTAAGTATTTAATCATCCCCAAACTTAAGAAAGTCCAAAGGGGATAGTAAAAAGTGACTAATATAGTTGATAGAAAAGAATATCTTCTTCTGTGGTGGATCCAAGATGGCAAAGTAGAAGAAGCACTCAGCTGAGCTTTCCCCTTCAAACATTAAAAAATAACACCTCAAACTTAATTATGTGTTGGCAGAGACAACAAAAGGGCAGGATGGGACTACCTTCTAGACCAAGGACACTTAAAAGTTTAGGGAGGTAAGTGACAAAGGCATAGAGGTTGATCTATGTGGATGAGACACAAGTTTGAGTAGGTATTAGCAACAGAAGCAGCAGCAGCTTCTGAGACTCTCAAGCCAGAGACTAGAAGAGACCCAGGCAATTGATCAAAAAGGGGTTAGAGGGGACTATTACTGGACAGAAGACTAGACATGTCTTGGCAAATCCATTGCCTATACCTACTTCTAAGTGAGATGTGATTCAATGGTTGAAGGAAGCACCTTTCATAAAGGAGCAGAAGCCCTGAGGAGCAACAGCTTTAGCAAAAAGGAAGTAGGAGCCCTGAGGAATAGTATCATTTTCAGCCTAAAGGGAACAGGACTCTTGAGGAACGGAATCACTTTTGGTGCTAAAGGATCAGGGGTCCTTCATAAGTAAGGACCAGAGTGACCACTCCTCTCTCCAGATCACATTACCTTGGAAGTACTGAAAACTTCCAAACCTCCAGAACTAGCTTTGAAAAGAGCAGTGTGAAAAAGTATGATGTTGGAAAGAGTGCCACAACAGGAACAAAGCAAAACTCTAACATAAATTTCAAAATCAAGACACAGGGTGGGAAAATGAGCTAAAACAAAAAACAAATAGCTACTATGATGACAAAACAAAATCAAGACACAAACTGAGAAGTAAACTAAAAATGTAAATTAGACACAACAAGAATGTGTGACAGAATGAAAAAATAATTTTTAAAATCAGAGTTGAAGAAAAAATTATGAGAGTAAATATGAACAAGGCTAAAAAATTATGAAAAGGCAATTAATATCTTGCTAAAAGAGGCACAAAATAGTTCTGAAAAACATACACCAAAACAGAATCATCCAAATAGAAATAGAAGGTAGAATTTTTTAAACCTCCAAAAGAAAATATTTTCTAAAAATTGGACAAGTGGAAGCTAATGATTACATGACAAGAAAAAATAAAACAAAGTCAAAATAATGAAAAAAATAGAATAAAATGTAAAATATCTCAGAAAAACAGCTGACCTGGAACATATTTCAAGGAAAGATAATGTAAGAATTATTGGACTAACAGAAAACTATGATTTAAAAAAAATCCTAGAAATCATCTTTCAAGAAATTATCAAGGAAAACTTCCCTGATATTGTAGAACCAGAAATCAAAATAATCTACTCATCATCTTCTGAAAGAGATCCTAAAATTAAAACTCCTAAGAGTATTACAGCCAAATTCCAGTGCTCCTAAGTCAAAAAGAAAATATTTTAAGGAGCCAAGAAGAAATATTGTGGAGACACAATCAGGATCACATAAAATTTAGCAACTTTAAATTTAGCAACTACCATGTTAAAGGAACAGAGAGCTTGGAATATTATATTCTGGAAGGCAAAAGATCAGGGATTACAACTAAGAATAACCTACCTAAGAAAATGGAGCATATGATTTCAAGGGAAAAAGGATATTTAATGAAATACAAGATTTTTGATTATTCCTACAGAAAATATGAGTTGAATAGAAAAAATGACTTTGAAATGAAACACACAAGAAGAATAAAATGTTAAACATGGAAAAGAAGATATAAGGAACTCAATAGGTTAAACTTTTAGTTAGTATTTCTATTCGTGAAAATAATACATGTAACTTCTTTTAGTTTTAATTTTAAATTTAGCCTTAGAGCAGTTAGAAGGATTCTACATAGAAAGTGGGCACATGGGTGAGTCAATTATATTGGCATGATATTAAAAAATGGATAGGCAACAAAAACTGATGCCGTGGGGAAAATGGGGAAGGAGAAGTATGTGAAAAATAAAAGAGGAACACAAGGAAGAGGTTTTATTGCGGAGGCACTCAACACTTGAACCTAGCACAACTATATTGGTTCAAAGTGGGATGTGTATATACATATATAGAGATAATTATATATCTATCTATATGTATGTAAGTATATATGTATGTGTATAGATAAATATCTATCTGTGTCTATCTACACACACATATGCAAAGTTAAATGAATAAATTACAGGAGGAAGTAGATTGTAAAACTATAATTTTGGGGGATGTCAATTTACTCCTCTCATATCAAGATAAATCCAAAATGAATTTCTAAAAAGAAAGAAGTTAGATAGACTAATCTGTCTGTCTGTGTTCATCCTTTGTTTTCGGAGAAGACCATGACATCAGAGAAATGATGATCTGACTTGCACTTGACTTTATTTTGGGTGAGGGAGGGCTGTGTTAGACTATACATAACACATTTTAAAAATGTCCATTCCAGGTTATTTCTTACAAAAGTGGCCCATTTTGTCAGCTCAGTAAACAAATAGGCAGTTTCAAGATATTCTTTAATTTCAATTAGTTTAGTATTCTTATCTTAAAATAAAATAAGTAGACATACCTGCTATGATTTTAAATGAGTGTAATTAATATTTTGTAGTTTTGTCAAGGATACAGAAATCCAATGTGGTATAATGAAAAGATTATTGAATATGTAGTTAAAAGATTTAGATTCAAATGTTAGCCTCTGAATTTAGGATCACATAATCCAGTTGGCAGAATACTGATAAGATTTTTCTTTTTACAGATCTCTATAGACTAAAAATCTCAAATAAATAGAAATTAAAGCTGAACACAAAAAAACAAAAAATATCAGCATGAGATGAAAATCTCATGAATCAAATAACTATATTAATGAGAACTGCCATTCTGTGAGCTCATTCCTAACTCAGAATTTGTGTGAGACTCAGCTTGAGCAGACATACTCTAAGATATGTCTCAAGATATGATTGTGAGGGTTGCTAGGAGGTCTTGTCACAGCAAAAACTCAGTCTGAACCTTCTGTAATCAGTAAGAGGCATAAAAGTATGCCTCTGCTGAACAGTGGGAAGTAAAGGTGCACAGGGTTGGCAGGGGTGGGAGAGGGAGGTACATAGTTTACTGTACACAGCAATGGAGAGCAGACAAGAGTATGCCCAAGGGGAAGGTTACTAAAAACGTAGTTGCAGTCCATTTCCTTGTCAGTGTACTTTATTCCGTGTGGGACTCTTCTTTTGTACTCTTAAATGACGATGGTTAACCTGGTGGTCTAATATAAACACTGAAGGGGTACAGGTGAAAGAGTGAGGAAAAAGGCCCATAAAATTGAGAATGTGTGTTCATCCTTCGTTGCCTAAGAAGACCATGCCACCAGAGAAGTAATGACATGACTTGCACTTGACTTTGTTTTGAGTGAGGGAGGGCTGTGCTGGTCACCAGTCTCACTTCTCCTCTAGAGCCATCTGAATTCAGATGGAATTCATCAAGATGACTGGAGATGACCCAGGATGAGGCAACTGGGGTTAAGTGACTTGCCCAAGGTCACACAGCTAGTGAGTGTCAAGTGTCTGAGGTGAGATTTGAACTTAGGTCCTCCTGACTCCTGCACTAGTGCTCTATCCACTGCACCATCTACCTGTCCCACTGTTGAGAATACAAGAAGACTAAATGATAAGACTACATATAAGCCTACTTCCTAAATAAATAAACCAATTCTGAAACTCATAAAATCAGAAGGAAAAATTAACACTTTTAATTTAAAAAATATATTAAACCTTTATTTTACTGTAAAGAAAAATTAATCTAAATGTTCAATACAAAAAAGAAATCTATAGACTCCCAACAGTTCACGGAACACCATCAAGAAACAATGGAATGATTCAAAGAGAAATTAAACTACTTAAAGAAGATAGTATAGAAATGAGGTTGGAATGCATAGGTCTCAATGCAAAATTGAAGAGGGAAAATAACAGGGAAAAGGAATTACAACAAATGGTGAGTCAATACAAAAGACTAGGAGTTTTGAAGAAAAGATTGTCATATCTGGAAGTCAAAAAATGCAGAGGAGAAAGAATACGATGTAGAAAAGAACTGTGTGTGTACATGCAGGGATGTGTGTGTGTGTGTGTGTGTGTGTGTGTGTGCGTGTGTGTGTGTAATATCTTTGAAAGGACATATGAATTATATGCCACCCAGTGCTTATACATTCTCTGTTGCTAGAAATTTCTGTAGGATCACGTCTGTCTTAGAAATCAGGACCTGGGGCAAGACATTTATAGGAATCTTGTTTACCAAAGTAAGAACATTAATTTAAATAATGGGTAAACTTCGGAGAGATTATGGGAAACAAAGTCTATATTTTTATGTCTGATACAAATTTTTTCCTCAATTGTATAAATTTTAAATTTTTCTTGAACTTTTTAATATTATTAAAACATTAATTTAATAATTGTATTACATTTCAAAGTAATTATAATTCTCTACATTATACTTGTCTTTGAATTCAGTAATATTTCCCTAAGTTTCTATTTAAAATCATTTTATTAAAGTCTATATTTAATCTCATTTTGGTTTTATCTATCAGTTTTCTGACCCTTGGAATGTTTTCACATATACATCAAAATTAGATGTCTGTTAGAAGATGAATCTTATCATTGCAGATGAGAACCATGAACAGTCCATATTTATAAAGAAAAAATATAAATATACAGTGTTTTGAATGATTTAAAAATGATCATTTTTGTTAATACACTCTTTTTGTCACATTATATAAATTACAATGTGGTCAACTTAAACTTTCAAATCACAGAAATATTATTTTTATTATACATAAATATATATAAAATATACATATATTTATATGAATATATAAAATATACCTAAATATATGTATAAATATTATATATAAAAATATACATATTATAAAAAAGGTGTTTGCAGACATTTATACATTGGTACTGGATTCATAGGGGGAATATATTTGGTTTTGACTTCAGAAGAAGATACCCCAATAAACTTTAAATAATAATATTTTTATAAATGTTTTTATAGATTTTTATAAAATTTACAATTTGTCAAGCAGAGTGCTAAGCAGCTTACAAATATTTTCTTATTTTATCCCCTCAGTATCTCTGGATGGTAGGTTCTACTTTTATCCCTATTTTACAGGTAAAAAATGAGGCAAACAAAGGGTACATTTTTGGCCACTGTCCAATATCTAGTAAGTGCCTCAGGCTATATTTGAACTTAAGTCTTCATGAATACTAATCACTGTGTAATCTTGCTGTCCCATAGTAACTTCTCCACATTACATGGAGCAACTTCCCTACATTACAAATATCCTCCTCTAACCATAAGGCCTTACAAAATGACAATTAAAAAAAATCATTAGGCTTATAAAAGCCTTAAGAATGCACTGCACTAAGTATTAAGAATACAAAGAACATCTCAAACAAGCCCTGCTTTACTGAAGCTTGCAGTCTGGTGAAACAGGCAATATATCTGTGTGTGTGTGTCTGTGTGTGTGTGTGTGTGTGTGTGTGTGTGTGTGTGAGAGAGAGTATATACATATAGATAGATATGTAGATGATAGATAGACAGATAGCAGAGAGAATGAGAAAGAAAAAGGAGAGGGAGGGAAAAAGGATAAGAGGAAGAGGGAGACATACAAAAACACTCACACATAGAAACAACGATAGCAAGATTGTTAGCCTTTGCTTACCAGGCAAATCAATAGCAGCACTGAAGGAAAAGAAAGGTCTCAATGGTGGGCAAATTTTGTCAGTCAACAAACATTTTACTAAGCATTTATTATTTCCAGAAACTGCTAAGAGTTTGGTTGTATAAGGAGGCAATAAATAGTCCTAAGGAGTTTCTGCTCTTTTCTTCTCTTCAAAGTAAAAATCTCTAGTTAAGATCCCTAAGTATACTTCCTCATACATGTCTTTCCATCTCTTAAAATATCCTCCCCACAGTTATTAAGGAAATAACTGGAATTCTTAATAATAATTCTTGGATGCCTGAAAGTTTCTAGGCTGTTTATGTGGATTTAAAGAGAAGCCAATGGTTCCAATCCAACTTCCAGGGATTTCACCAAGTACCAATTGCAAACTCTTCTTAATGAGCTGTCAATGAGATGTCACAGATCAGTCAGTGTTCTGGCTCAACTATACTCCTCTTATTCCACATTCTTTAATGTTTTCCAAGTGTCAGCACTGGTCGGGCATGGGATAAGCCTGGCACTTCCTCAGAGTTCAAGTGTAAAATTATTGTTTCCATTGGGTCTTATTGCCCTGCCAGCTTGAAAGTGCATTATAAAGTTCTTCCAGGTGATGGCTTGCAAATATTTCTGAAGGTGAGGAGGAAAGGGATAGTAGGGATCTGGTTCAAAATTTATCTTTAGGTTTTTTGTTTTTTTTTTTATGTGGAATAAAAATATATGCAATCTAAGTTCTGCCAGGTTGCATTAAATAGCTAAAAGTGCTGTTCCTTTTCTTGATTAATTCATGAGACAGATCTGAATCTTACATATAGTTCTCATATGTGAATAGAAAGGCATTACAATGTAGTAATAAATGAATTTACCTTCAAGCCAGGACAATATACCAAAATTTTCAGCATGCAGCTAACTAAATCCTTTAAGGAAAATATTTATCTCAAAAAGATTTCCAAGAATAACAACAAAATGAACAGATAAATGAATTGAACGTGCGAATAAACAAAATAGTTATAAAGGATATCCACTGTCACCACTATTAATTGATACCATGCTAATAAATGCTATAGCAATGATGTCAAAAATATATTGAGGGACTAATCCTAGTTGAAGAAAAAAAATAGCACTGTTTTAAATGCAATGGTCTTTTTGGAGATTCCTATAGTGTCATCTAAAATTAACTGAAAAATTTTTCAGCTAAATTGCAGGATGTAAAAAGAATACAAATAAATCACCAATATTTCTGTATACTGCCAACAAAATTCAGGGGGAAGAGAGAAAATGATAAATTGTACTCATGATGACTACAAAATGTATAAAACACTTGGGAATCTATCTAATAAGCCACACTTAGGAACAAGATTAACATAATGTAAAACATTCTTTATAGAACTAAGGACTAAAGTAAATACAATAATGCTAATAGTCCATGGTTAGGCTGTGCCAATACGGTGGAAATGAAATTACCTAAAATTTATTTACCTATTCAGTGACATATTGATAAAATGCCCAAAAACTTATAAAGACCTAGAAAAAAGTAACAATTCCTATGGAGTTGTAAAAGGTCAAGAATCTCCAGGGAATTAAAGGTGGGAAAAAAGTATAAGGAAAGAAACCTAGCAGTACTTTCATGTCAGAATATATTACAAAGCACTAATTTAAAAAAAAATATATTTCCTACTGATTCACAGTAAAAAAAAGTAAATCGGTGAAAATGATTAAGTGTGCTATGCATAAATGAACAATTACAGTATAGTGTTGGATAGACCCAAAGACTCCAAAGTTAGGAACATTATTGGACAAAAAAAGAAAAAAAGAAAAAGAAAAACCACTGGAAAAAATGGAAAGCAGTATCCTAGAATTAAATGTAGATCACATGTATATCAAGGTAACCTCCAAAAGTCTATATGACGATATAAAAAGTTATACATTGAATTAGGAGACAAAAAAATAAATATTTTTGTGGCTATAGATAAGGAATAATTAAGGACCATTAAATGAATGGAGAGCAACAAAAAGAAAAAAATGGACAATTTCGATTATATAAAATTTAAAATGGGTTTTACACATAAAACAAATACACCTAAAATTAAAAGGGAAACAGCAACTCTAAAAAAGTTCTGATGTAAAAACAAGAGAAACATAGTCAAAGGATGTGAACAGCCAAAGCTCTAAAGAAAGTAGCTAAGCTTTAAACAGTCAGTCATATGAAAGAAAAAAGTGCCAAATCACTAATAATTCAAAAATTCATATTAAAGCAACACCAATTCTACCTCAAGTTCACCACATTGGCAAAACAAGGATCTAAAAGTACAATCATTTTGAAATTATTGTACCAAAAAATATATATAGATTGACAAGATACGCTATGGGTGAAGTTGTGAAATGGTCCAGACATTTTGGAAAGGGTTTTGAAATTATTGCCCAAAAGTCACTAAATTGTGCAATTTTTTAGGTAATTTTATATGACACTATTCATGGTGACACCATTTACCCAGAAATACTACTATAAAAATTTTATTCTAAATGGATCATAGGGAAAATTATTCTCATATATAAAATATTATAACATTTCTATTTTGTAAAGGCAAAGAATTGGAAATTAAGGAGTTGTCTAAAATTGACTAAAGACTGAACAAATTAAACTAACTAATTTAATAGATATTATATAAATTTAATAAAATATTACTTAACTGTAAAAAATTACAAAAGGAACAATTTCATAGAAACTAGGATAGACTTGTATAAGCTAATGTATAGTGAAGTGAGCTAAATGAAAAAGATAATGCGTAAACTGTAAACAAATACATCATAGAGAAAAACAGCTTTAAAGATGGGAGGAAATTGGCTTACAGATAGAGAAGGTTGCAAATGGAGATGAGAAAGGAGAATATTTTAGGCAGGAAGGACAGCCAGAGAAAATTCCTTGAGCTGAGAGATGAATTGTTTTGTTCAGGGAGCAATGAGGTCACTATCACTGAATCAGTGTATAGCAGGAAGTAAAATATAGGGAGATTGGAAAGTTGGAGGGTGTCAGGTTTTAAAGGGATTTGAATGTCAAATGGAAAATTTTGTATTTGAGCATAGATGTAATTGGGAGTCACTGGAGTTTATTCAGTGGGGCAATGACAAGGTTGGGTCCATATTTTAGGAAAATTATCCTGGTGGCTGACCTACCAGCAAGCTATTGTAGTAGTCCAGGCATGAGGTAATGAAGACCTCTACTAGAGTGGTGGTAGTGTAGAAAGAAGCAGGGGTGGGGAGTATTCTAGAAATGTTGGAAAGGTGAAATTGACAGTCCTTGGCAACAGATTGGGCATAGCAGTGAGACAGTGAGGAATGCAAGATGATTCTCAGGTTGCAAGTCTTTGTGACTTGGAGGTTGATATTGTCCTCTGCAGTAAGTGGAAAGATGGGAGGGAAGGGTTTAAGGGAGTTCACTTGTGGACACATTGAGTGTAAGATGTCTGCTAACATCTAGTTCAAAATATCTGAAAAGAAGTTGGAAATCTGAGATTGAAGATGAACAAAGAAGTTGGGGCAGGACAGGTATATATATAGGTGAATCTTCAGTATAGAGATGAAAATTAAATTAGTTAGAACTTATAACATCACCAAGTAAAGTAGTGAAAAGGGGAGGAAAGAAGACCCAGCATAGAATCTAGTGGGATACCTATGGTTAGAGTGTGTGATTTGGATAGGAATGCAACACAGAAAACTGAGAAGGAACAGTCAGAGAAGTAGGAGGAAAAATAGGAGGGAGTGCTGTCCTGAAAGTCTAGAGAAAAAGGAGTATTGAAGACAATAAAGTGATCAATAGTGAAAAAGAAAGGTCAAGGAGTTTGAGAATTGAGAAAATGCCACTGGTTTTAGCAACTAAGAGATCCTTAGGTGACTTATTCCATTCCAGCTTGAAGGAAAGGCTCCAAAACTGGAAACTAGAAGGAGACCCATCAATTGGGGAATGACTGAATGAATGGTGGTACATGATTGTGATGGAATGCTATTATGCTATAAGAAATGATGAGCTCAATGATATTAGGAAAAAAAAAAACATGGATAGGCTTTCAAGAAATAATGGAGTGAAATGAGCAAAATCATGAGAAAGCTTTATATACTAACAATAATATTGTTTTAAGAACAACTCTGAGCAAATGTCATTTTGATGATTATAAATACCCAAATTAATTGCCAAGGACATATGAAGGAAGATATTATCTGGATCCAGAGAAAGAAATGATAAACAGAAGTGTAAATAGAATGAATATATTCTATTCTATCAATATAGTGTGTGCGTGTGTGTGTATTTGTCTTTAACAGTAGCCATCTCTTGGGAGGTTAGGAAGAGGAAAATAAATGGGAAAAATTTACATGATAACTTTAATATATATTTAAAAGGACTCGGAACATGTAAATAATAGATTTGCAGTTTGATGGGCAATTATCTTTTTTTATTATACTACATTATAGAAATGTTTTTTATTTCATAAATTAAAAATAAAATTAAATTAAAATTAAAAAAGAAATCACTGGTACTTTTGGAGACAGCAATTTTGCTGAAATGAAGAGATGGAAAGCAGTATTGTAGAGGGCTAAGAAGAAAGTAGAGGCACCTACTGTAAACAGTCTTTTCAAGGGGTTTAGCCACAAAGGGAAAACAGACATATAACAATACTTAACGAGGATGCAGGGATTAAATGAGTGTTTCTTTTTTTCACAATAGGGGAGATATGGTCGTGATTGTAGGGAGAAATTAAATTAAATGAAAGAGTGGGAATGACAGAGTAGGCAATCTATTGGAGGAGCTGTGATGGGACTGCTTGAGCACATACAGAGTTTAGTCTTGGTAAGGATTTAAGTGATCATACTACATAGGACAGGGGTGAAGGAAGCAATAGTGGCAGAAGGCATATGAGTGTTATGAAAGGCAGAAGAGGGAGCTCCTGTATAGTAGAGTTAACTAGCAGCAGTTAGGACTCAGTTGAAGTTGTTTGACAAAAATTTACAGTGGACTAAGAATGGTTATGTGATTTTTCTCCAAATTTTTTTCAGCCCCACATGTATAAGGATAAAGGGGGAAAATGGTGGGAGTAATTGGAAGTTGGTGATAAGGAAGGTTTAATTAAAATGATAAAGGAACTAGGAATTCAAGAAAAGAAAACAGTAAAGAGTTTAATTGGTTCATCTACAAGTCAAGATCTAGTGAAAAGAGATGAAAGTGCCTGAAGAAGGGGAGATTGCCTAGAGCACATGATATGGATGGAAAGAAGGGTTTGAAAAGAAAAGCTAGAGGATGACATAAAAAAGCCAGTAGACTTTGGTCAGGTAGAGGGATTTCAATATTCTTGAACATGGAAGTGGTATATTTGGTGGGTGGCAGCAAGATGAACAGAATGACCACTTTTGTGTATGGCTAAAGATAGAAGAGTATATGATGGGAAATGTGTAGATTGAACAACTGAGTGGCTAGGGTATTACAGGCAGTCAATATGTATTTTGAAGTTTCCTAGTGTGAGGCTATGAGTTGGGGAGGAGAGAAAATTGTGAACCATAGACCAAACTCATTGAGGAATAAAGGGGAGTGACCTGTGGGTCTGAAGACAATAGGTACCAGGATTTTGATTAGGTGATAAATATGAGCCATGTGAATGAAGAAATGGTTACTGAATGAAGGAGATATGGAGAGAAATAGAAGAAGCAATTGATGGGCAGATGTCCTCAACGCTTAAACTAAGGGGAAAGAGAGAAGGTGTTACCAGTATTACAAAGGGTAGGTGGGAAGGTGGTGTTGTCATGGAGGAGACAGGTTTCACTAAGAGACTATCAATGGAAAGAGTGGAAGGGAAATGACTTGGCATGAAAGGAAGTCTACGGTCTATGGAATGGGCATTCCAGAGGGCACAGTGGAAGAGATGGAGAGTGTTCCCTTGAATGTTGTGATGGGGTGAGGGGTGGTTGAGAAGGATGTGAACAATCAGTGGTCAGGTGCAGGGAATGTGTATTGGATGATGATCTACAGCAATTTGAATCACTTTGATGTATAGATTGTGACCAAGTATGAGAATGTTCGTTCAAGCTGGAAGTACACAATAAGATGGGAGGTACATGGTCAAATGGGAGACCCTGCCTCAATATTCCTCTTCCCTCTGAAGGTTGGAAATGAGACAGAAAAGGGTGCAGCAGGGAAAGGAAGTCCAGATGCCCACCAACTACCAGCTTCCTTCTTCCTCTTTCCTGAAAAGAGAGGCATAGCACAAGAGGGAAGGCCTGAAGTCAAAGGAAGGTAGTTCCTCTGTACACTAGAAGTTCTCCATATCTTGTTTAGGAGGTCTAAGTTACCTTATGTGAAAGTTATCATCTTGGGGAAGATGGAAACTGCTCATCCTATTCCATTGCTTAGAAAAAGGGCTAATTCTTGGCTCTCCTTTGGTTAACACTGGTAACATCAGCAGGGGCAAAGGCTTTAGGCATTATGCCTGCCAACTAGTTCTACTAAGACTTTTCTGGCAGCAAGTTCCAAGTTTCTTAACACTCAGATTACTAATCCTGACCATCAAAGTCACAGAATTAGAATACTCAAAAATGTTTTAACAACCTCTATGTCCATCAGACTTTACCTTTTCCCTTTAATGGATAGATAAGAGAATAATTATTCTTCATGAAATTTTTGCACAGATTTTGCCCTAACTTCCAGTGATGCAATGACTATACAGATTTTCTCAGCTATATATTTAATTTTTCCATATGTCTGTCTGTCTCTCAGTGTGTGTGTGTGTGTGTGTGTGTGTGTGTGTGTGTGTGTGTGTGTGTGTGTACGCGTACATCTCAGATCACTGGATTGTAGAATTATAATGTAATAGGTAAATACAATTTAGCCTAAAACTATCACTTAATGAATGAGAAAACTGAGGCCTAGCAAAGGGAAAAGATTTATCTAAGCTGGCCCAGGCAATCAGGATTTAAAACTAAATCTTCTGACTCTAAATCTAGGTATTTACATACACATACACACATGCACACATGCACACAGCACTTATACAAATTAATTTGATTGCATTTTTTAATGTTTCTGTAATCTATATTTAAATATATTATTTGAATCTGCTCAGAGTTCTTTTATATAGTAGGGCATTCTCAAGTTTAAGGACAATGTTTTCTATTGATACTGTCCTTTCTCATAAGATGTAGCACATTATACGGGGCTCAGTTAATACTACATATGGTGTTTACTCAATACAAAGAATCTTCAGAATTATTTTAACTCTAATTTTACAAAATAAAATATAATGTACTATTGCTACATTAATGGGGTTATTTAAAGATACCAATAAAAGTATGGATAGTATATTTAGTAAAAAATTGAATTAGCAGCATCAAAATACCAAATGAATTGCATCGCCATCCTATAAATATAGCCATTTTACCTTCTTACTCTCATTGAAGATGAAAATCTGTTACTCTGACAATTTTTAGCTGTTGTGAGATTTGTGCACTCCAGAAAGAGTTCAATACAGCCAGCTGAGGCTGTACTGTGGTTCACAGTAGTAAAAATTTCATTAGGACAGACTTTGTAATATATGGAATTTCACCCCTATAACCTTCATGGTGGGATTTAAAAGAATCTTTTTATGAGATATGTTCAACCATGGGATAATATCAGGAATATAAAAGCCTATGAGGTATAAAGACAGGAAATTCATAATCACAGCATATGATTAATAAAGCATATACCAAAAAAGAGATGATCGAGATCAAACTTCCTAAGAGTTGGGGGCTCATAGATGTAACAGTTTGCCCTCTGGCTTCCCACATGAGACTTTCTGAACCTGTTGGAGGTGAGCTTGTATTTATTTCTAAAAGGTATTAGATTCAGGGTTCAGCAATTGGTATTATTTCCCATTGAAGGATGAGATAAATAGTTGGCAGAAAACATAAAATTCAATATCATGATAGGCAAATGAGACAGGATATAAAATACTGTGTCCATTTGGCCAAACAGAGCATCAAAGGGGAACCATGGGTTTTTATGTTTTTCACTCTTTAAAGCAGGGTGACATATTAATCTACTTGAAATATTTGTAAAAAGCTTAAACAAATATTTACAATCCAAAGGCTGGCTTCAGTTCATTGGTTTTTATCTGCAGTGACACCACCCAAGAGGTACAGGACTGTTTGGGCAATACCACTGCTGGACACAAGTTCTGTAAATGAAAATCAAGACACTTTGCAACTGGGTTTAAATCCTGTGTCACTTACTGTTGTGAGATCTTGAACAAGTTATTTAATTTGTCTGGTCCTTCCTATGTCTCAGCTTCTGGGTTTTAGACACACACACACACACACACACACACACACACACACACAATTTTTAAAGTTAAGTGGCATAATCAATATAGCACTGGACTGGGAGTGAGAAAGATCTGAACCTGAACCCAGACTCAAACAATTAAGGAACTCCGAGATCTTAAGTAAATCATTTAATCTGTCTATGCATCAACAAAGCAGCACCTAGCTCACAGGGTTGTTGTAATGATCCGATAAAATAGATCTAAAATGCTTTGCAAAATAAAGCATTTTATAAATGCTAGCTATGTTATTATCAATCACATTTCATTTTGCTAGTTTAGAAAATCACATTTTCTCCCATGCACAGTAAAATGGGAAAGATAGATTTTTTCTTTTTTTCTACCTCCTAAAGTCCTCCAAATAACACATTGTGCCCTCACGAACATACACACCATTTTAATTTAGAGCTAAAGCACACAAAATTCCAAAAGGAGGATATTTTGGTGGTTTGTGGTCAATAAGCAAAGGAGTTCCTGTGGGAACACCCTTTGCCTGAGGCAGATTCCAACCCACCTCTCACTTAAAGTCCTAGAAAATTAGTTGCCTAAAACTCAGGATAATCCATTGGTCACACAGCTAATAAAATCTGAGGTAGGATTTAAATCTGCCTTCCTAAATCCTAATCCAGCACTCCATCCAGAAGCCACCTTCCTGTGGTCTGTGGTAACACTAGTTTAATTAACTGATTCTTGGTATGTTTTAAAAACGAACACTTTTTTAGTCATTAATTGATCTAATTGATATTAAAAGGTCCCCAAGAAAGCAACAAAAATATATGATAGGGAAAAATAAATTAGGTTAACAACTAATTAAGGAATTTCTTCCTAATCAGTGTGAAGTATTTGGGGATTAACTTTATTTTAAAAAGAAGATCGACTATGGAGTCAAATGATTGAATCCTACTTTGTCACTTGCTACTAGAATGATCTTGGAGAAACTGATTCCTTCTTTGGGTCTTAGTTTCCTCATTTATAAAATTAGGGAGTCTGGATTAGATAACACCCGACTTTTCTTCCAGTTGTTCACTTCTGATACTGTGAAAGAGTCAATAACATCTAACAGAACATTTTCTTTTAGTGGAAATTTTTAGGCTAAGATTACCATAAATTAAAGATGTATAGATCCTAGCAACAAATAGATGAATCAATCTGTTAAAATGGGATAGAGGATATAATTTGTTTGGATGAAATTATTGAAATTAGAAAACAAATGGTAAATAAGAATCTGATTGGGTTCATGAAGTTTTGATGACTAGAAAAAAACAAAATTCTCTAATTAAACAGTTATGAAAAGCAGCATGTGATATGAGGGGACTTTTGATTTTCTAATGAGCTATTCTAGGAATTAGTCATATCAAGGGAACTGTTATAAATGATTAACTCTTAGAGAGAGAACACCAAACAAATACATACAGTAGATATTGTCCTGGTACAATAGGGAATGCGTGTGTTTTGTGTCAGACATAAAGGGTTTATATACAACTCTATTGTTTGCTAGCTCTATGGCTTTGGGAAAATTATCCTTTTTGGGCCACGGTTTTCTCATCCATAAGATAAGAGAACTGGACTCAATGAACACTGACTGATAACTCTAAATCTGTGATCCTATGAACATTTTCAAAACTCAAGTTGCAGATAATTTTCTGAATTAATCTAAGATAGTGCAATTTAATGATTATTTTTAAATGAGTAGGATTTTTATTTAGTATAAGTAAATGATAAACCCAGATCAAGAACATAGCGGTGTTCAAGAACCCCTGGTAAGTGGACTTGCCAATCCCTTTACAAGACTGTTCATCTGTGTTTTGTGTGCATCTTCACCCAACTTTCACCTATGGCTCTAAGAAACTGTAGAGTGTGAAATGTCCCCACCTTGGCAGAACAGTCTTGGAAGATAAGCTAAATCAGATCCAGGTTAAACCAGCCCTCAAATACTGTTGTTGTGTTAGGGGGATGTTTACCTCAAGCATGTGAAAACTTCCCCCAGAAAAATGAATAGATGTGAGAAATTTGTTCCAATGGCCATGAAAGCAGCTGAAGGAGATACCATGGAACATTCAGAGCTTGGTCAGCTTCCAGTGTCACCCACTGGATTCCAGATCATCACTAGTCATCTTGACCTTTGCCTTGCCACTTGGATTTGGATGAGTATGGAAGAGAGAATGAGGCTGACAATTTCATGCAATTCTCACTTAAATCCTACTCATACAAATGAAGACATCATTCTGTTAAATCAATGGCCCTCTTCAAAAAGGAAGAATAAACAACAAGAATAGGCCATAATTCTTACAGATAATATTTTTCTAATAATAATTTATCAAGCAAGTACTATAAATACCATTATCCTCATTTTGTAAGTGAGTAAATTTAAGCACAAAGAACAGAAATATGGTAACTGAATATAAACATCAGGGACAACATTTATTTGGTCCTGTGACCCCAAATCCAATACTTTCAAATACAACAGAATATTTTGTTGTTTTAATACATTTCATTAATGATCTTATGTTCAAGACACAATTTTCAAAACTATAATTCTACTCATTTATTTTTCCTTTACTGAAAAATGAGTTAAGTTGTTAATTTTGAAGCTCTTGGGGGAAATACAATGGCATTAGAGACCAACAAGTCCAACACATTTCTATAAAAGAATCTGAATTCTTCGTATTTAATATACATAAGCATGTGTTCTTCTTTTGTTGCTGAAGAAGACCATGCCATCAGAAAAATAATGACATGACTTGACTTTGTTTTGGGTGAAGGAGGGCCGTGCAGGTCACCAGCCTCACTTATCCACCAGAACCATCTGAACCCAGTGACCTGATATTCTTCAGGATGACTGGAGATGACTTCCTTGGGTTGGCTCCAAAACATAAGCATGTAATGTTTATCTAAAGCAAGGGGTTTATATAGTATTAACCCTGGGAATCTAAAATAATTATCAGTTTGGATTTTTAAAGGTCCAGAGAAATTTTATCCAGATGATACAAACTTGAATATTTACTTAATGCCTATAAATAACATTCTTCAGTTTTATACAGACTATGCCCAGTTCTGTTTATCCACTCTTAACTTTTCTCCTGATCTCCAGTCTCACTAACCAAATGCCTCTTGGATATATTGAACTGAATATTCTACAGAATCTTAAACTTAATATGTCTAACCCAGAAGTCATTATCTTTCTAAAAATAAAATTCTCCACTCCTCAGAATGTCCCTGCTTCTGTTACTCCCAGTATGCCAAATTCACAACCTAAATGTCACCCTTAACTCTTCATTTACACTCACACCACATGTCCAATCTTTTGTCCAGTCTTATTCTTTCTACTTTTCAATATCTCCAACATATATTGTCTTCTCTCTTCTGGCTTAACTGCCACCATCCTGAAACATGCCTGAATTATGGTGTACCTCTACCATTCCAATAGCTAGTTGGTTGTTCTCCTTGTCTCGTTTCTCCCCATTCTGATCCATCCTCCACTAAGCTACCAAAGAACTCTTCTTTAAGCTCAGGTCTGACCATGCCATGCCCTTACTTAATAAATAGCAGTATCTCACTATTTCTTCCAGGATCAAATATTAAAACATGTTTATCTTTTAAAGCCTTTACCATTTGGCCCCTTCTTACATTTCCAGTCTTTTTACACTTGTTCCTCTTCACATACTTAAAGATAATTCTGGTATTGTTGTTTTCACATAATATTCAGTCTACTGAACTTTCTTTGAGGCTGTCTTCCAACCCTAGAAATTCTTCCTCTTCATCTATATTTCCTGCCTTCTTTAGCAAGAGACCTCCCCAGCTTCCATTCTCTCCCCACCCCCCACCCCCATCCCTGCCACTATCTCTAATATACATAGCTGCTTGCAGGTCCTTAGCCCCATTAGAATATGAACTCCTTGAGTTCTACTTTTTTAAAAATTTTTTTGGATCCCCAGTGCTTAGTATAGTTACACATATTCAGCAAGCATTTAGAAAATACTTATTGACTGAGTTACTAATATAAAGCATATGTATCTTTGTGGATTTTTTAAAAATAGAATTAAAATACCAATCATAATAAATATCAAATACTTAGCCTGTAATAAAGTAGTATGACAATACCTTATAAAAATACCATATAAAATTTATTGTAATAACCACAAGTAATAGTGCATGCAAATGATAAGGGAGTTAAATGTTACTTCTCTATTACGTGATTTGATGCCATTCCTATACTTAATTTATTAGGACTTTGATTCGTTAAATAGCACAAGAATAACAAAATAATTTGCCTGTTAGAACAAGCTTTTATTCATATGAAATGTAAATACATATTGCCTCATGTTCCAAAAGGTTGTGAACCTGTCTCAATTTCCCAGCTGGATAATATGTCTGTTGAGGATAGTGGACCTATTCTATTCAACTCTACATGCTTCATTACTGTCTAGGATGATACTTTCAACAAAACATTCAGACTAATTTACAATCTCAGCTTCTTTTGATGTTTCCTTCATGGCTGCAAATCGAAATTCATCCATGCCTTCCTTTGTGACCCTTGGTCATGCTTTCCTATAAGATTTTCACAGGATGTCCACCCAAACTGTAGGAAACTCTCTTCCTTTTCTCTTGGCAATGATAAGAATACCAGTGCAACACTTGGGCTGTCTAGTTGCTGTCCCTAGCCTTTTCTGCAAAGTCAATTCACTTTCCTTTGCTATAATACATAGGCTCAATGATGTCCTTTTTCTCCTATTTTCCTTCCAGGTTCCCTATTTTTTATATGTTGCATCCTATACAAATCATGAGTCTCTCCACTGCCCTCTGTATAATATTCATTTTCAGTTTTTCAGGGATTGTTATAAACAATTTCTTGCTGTCTTACAGCAATAGAATACCCTCCAAAAAAAAAGAGAGAGAGAGAGAGAACTGGATGTTGTTGAAAGAAATTAATGAAATGTTTGAATGAATGAATTAAAAAAAAAGCAAACCTACACCCAGTAAAGACTAAAAGGTCAGAAAGTACACTCATCAACAGACATTCACAACTAGATTCATATATAAGACTCCTCTTTTCCCTTGTGATCACTTTACCCGTAGTTGACAGAAAGCATTCATCAGCAGAGGCAGGTATATACCCAGCCAATAATTCACTTTGGGACTGCTGACACCACTTGGTTAGCTCTTCTCTATCCAGAGCCAAAGGGAGTAATTCAAGAGTGAATAATGTCACCTTGACTTGGTTTGTCTAACTGACCACATCTTTAATCATCAGAATTTTGAAGGAGAATCTAAATAATCCAACAAATTTCCTTTCAGCTAATTTAAATTGTGAGGGTTTTAACTCATAGCCAAGTGATTTGTGTCAACACCAGTGTTATTTCCCCACTGTAGCTTCAAAGAGGAAAATTCAACTTATTTCCAAATATAGACTTCCAGGATTCCACTTACATTTCATTACAGTTCTCTGTCTCTTAAGATTTGGGCACAGCTTTCTGCTCTGGGGTGATAATGGGAGTCCTTTACTCTGGGAGTGTGAACCCATTAAAGCTAAATCACTCTCATACTCTTCAATGATTTGTGTACTCCTGAGGCAGGGAGGTCCTGGAACTACATTCCTATGCACTGCCCCCGATTTCCACTGCGACTTAAAGCCCAAGATTTGGCTATTTTTCACATTCCATTTCAGGTCACAGAAAGCCTTGGAGAAATTGTGCTCTTTATGAGAAGGCCTTCCCAGAAACGGAAGTGAATAGAAAAGCACTTTTAAGCCTTCATCTCACTTCTTTGTATCAAATGAGGTTTGTTTACCCTATTAGCTAAAGTCATCAATCTAGTACTTTGGGTTCACTTCATGCCTGGAGTGCACCTCTGTACCACAATTTCAAAAATAAAGTAGAATTAAAATGGATTTTGGGTACTCTAGCAGTGCAATATGCTTGTGACAAAACCCAGACCTATGATTGGTATTTGAGAGAGGTAGACAATGGCAGGAATTCAAACTGGAAAAACAACAGTACAATTTAACTCTTTTGGTGTGACAAGTAGCAAATCAATTTCTCACTTCTTTGAATGGAAAACCTATAACAGAAAATGCCTGAGAAAGTTGTTTATTACTGTGAGGTATTAATGAGGGATACTGTGGTCAAGTTTTATAGCTTTCAGAGAGGTGTGCCTTTGTTTAGTTTGCTTGATAGCATCTCTGTATGGCAAGTGTGCATATATCCATTACAGCATCTTTCAGAGAACTGAACATCTCCTGAACCTGGACAGGATCCATTGGGAACCCATTCATATCTCACTGAGAGGAGACACATTCATGTCTCAACATCTGGGGATGACTGGAAGGCCTTTGGACTATGAGAGTCAGAGAAAACTCCTTAGTAGTCGATCTACAAAAGGACAGAATTAGGATTGGAGGAGATGCTAACATAACTAAATATAGACCAGAAAAACATAGCAAATATAAAAATGGACCTGAGTCTATGGAGTAAGTAGGGAGAAAGTGACCAAGAGAAGAAAGAGTATAAGTACTACACAACCTCCTCCTGGAAAAAATCAAAGACAAAAATGTCTTCCAATTGTACAAACTGTCTTCCAAGTGATATGAGATGAGGCAGAGACAGATTATTTTAATAAAATGGCTGCTGGAGATGATGAGGGAGCCATCTAATCTATCCCATATAAAGAGAACAGGGATTTCCTGATAATGCTAAGTTCCTAGAGAGTATTTGATACAACTTCTTGGAGAAAAGAGTACAGATATCCTAGAAAACACTGAGAATTTGGAGATACAGCCTAACAGAAGAAGAAGAGCATCCAAATCCTGGCAACATTTTGGAAACTAGTGTAATTTAGTCGGATGGTACAGGTTCAATAGGAAGAGGGTTGGCTCTCTAGAAGGCCCCCCCAAGTTTGTTTTCTTCTAGGCAAGGTCCAAATTCTTGAGGTGGCACCATTAAACTGATGTAAATTGTGTAAATCGCTGGGATTTAAGGGTACTTACCAGAATATTGGGCAGTTGCCTTTCTGGCAACCTCAAATTTGTTTCCCCTCAAAGACAAAAAGAAACCACAGAGTGGTCCTCTAAACCTGGAAAGTTACATAGGTCCTTGTAAAGAAGGTAGGCCTTTCTGGAGATGGAGAGTTGCATTAGTTGTGTATGGTTACTGTCCTTTGTATTTACTTTTTTGCATTTCTCTTAAAAAATGACATAAAAGCTGTCCTCTTATGTATATGAACTGATACCTTGAGTGCTCCCACAAAGCCCAGGACTCTCCCTCACACTGGTGAAGATTAACATTTTGAGGTTCACAAAAGAGACTCTGGGTCAGGTCAAAGGGAACCATATGTATATCATTTTTGAGTCCTCTATGATCAAAGATGTTTGGTCAATGCCCAGGTCTTGGGTATTGGGAACAACCATTAAAAGTGCTCACTATATTGAAACCACTAGGATAGCCATTAAAAATCCAACGATAGTCCCTGTACTAAAAAAAAAAAAAGAATTAATAATCTGCTAGAAAGTTAGAATGAATGTGTGTACATACACATATGTACAAATATATGTATTATGCATATTTGTATGTATGTACATGTATACGTATATGCAAAGGTAAGGTGATTTTCGGTGAGAAGTGACTAATCACTGAGATAGATGACAGGGAAGGGGAAAAAGGCTTCCATAGAAAGTGGCACATAACTGATCAGTGAAAGAAGATGAGGATTCTAAGAGCTAAAGGTGAGGAAAGAGCACATTCCATGAACAGTGAGTAGCTAATGCAAGGCACAAAGACTTGAAATGGAATGTCAAGTTCAGGAAACAGCAAAGAGATGAGATTAGTTGGAATATATCAAGTATGTACACAGGAGTACCATATTTCACCATATAAACATCATAGATTTTATGCCCATTTTTTTTGGTAAAACACGTGGCATGCAAACATTATGTGAAGCTTAAAAAGTTTTGTCGATATTTCTTAAAAATCATTAATTACTAAATTGTCTTTGGTGCAAGATTAGGATCCATGGAATATTCATGAATATATATTAAAATCAAATACCAACTATGCTCCTGAGCTGAGAATTCTAGGCTTGCAATGTGCAAGAGATAAATGCTTATCCATATGCCATTGGTGAATACATTACTGCTTTGTTTACCTTTTTAGTGGTCTGATGAACAGAATTATGTCATGCGATGATTATGGGATGAAAGGTTACAAACCAACTTTTGGATTAAAAAAATAGGATGTGATGATTATGCAGTGAAATATGGTACTCTATTTAGCATGTGAAGTGGAAATATTCTTCAGTGGTGAGAATATTGGACTTGGAGTGAGAAAGACCACGGTTCTAAGGCAACATCATCTTTTGAGAGAGAAGTCAGGAGGTGGTTTCAGTTGCTTGAAGAGAAGCTTAAGGTCATCTGCCCTGAGCATCTTTATTATCCCTCATGGCATTTTAACCTATCTTCTTGCCCATTGCTTCTAGCTCAGAGCTTGAAGAAGTTTATCCTCTTGCCAAAACTAACCCTTCTGTGTCCTTGCTCCCATTCCTTTCAATCTCAAACATTTTTACAAAATAGATGAGACTGAAAAAGAATGTAACCAAATAGTAAAGCAAAGCAACCCAAAACGAATTATTTTACATCATTGCATATTCTTCTGAGAAACAGTATAGTATAGTAAACAGAGTGGAATTTTGGAGTCAGGAAGACCTGGACTTAGGTCACACTTCTGAACCTTACTGGATGGCACTGGACAAGTCACTTAAATTCTCTGTGAGAGTTCCACAAAATTCTCTATAATTTGCAGAGCAGGTGGCACCTTGTATTTCTAGAAGGAAACTCCTCATAGGAAGTTCCTGATATTGGTGAAATTACATTTTTGCTGCTCCAAAAACAGATGCAATGGTATAAAACTACTATCTGCCATTTGCTAAAGCAGGAAAGCTGAATGTTTTATCTGTTATGAAATAAAAGGTCCACACTACTTCTACTGAATTTTGTTATGTTTCCTATTGTCTTGATTTACATAATTGAAGTAAGTGTTTATAGGGTTTGGGGGATTCTACTTGTTTTTCTTTGCTAAGCTTCCTGTAAAGTTTCTTATATTTCATGGGGTTCTTTCACATCTGTCATTCCTTACTACGCAATAAATCTACAGTTTATACAACTTTTCCCCAATAATTGTACCCATTGCTGGTTTTCAGTTCTTTGTGACTATCAACATTGTTGCTATGGATATTTTGCTACGGTTTTGGCGAATTATTCTTTTAGGATATAAAACTAATAGTGAGATTTCTGGGTCAAAAGGTACAAACATTTCCATAACCTTCATTGTATCATTTCACATAGAGCTTTCCAAGGTGCTTGGAATGAGTCACAGCTTCATCAACAGTGAAAAGGCCTGCCTATTTCCTTTGAGCTTTGTCATCTTTTACTCTCTCTGCCAACTTGATGGATGCAAAATGAGACTTCAGCATTGTTTTGATTTGCATTTCTCTGTTAGTGATTTTGAACACTTTTTCAAAGGGATGACAAGTTGACAGTTCTTTTGAAAACTGTTCATAATCATTGGAAATTGATTCATTGGGGAATGACTCTTAAATGAATATAAAGTTGTATCATTTTCCTATAACTTTTGGATGGCAGGAGAGGCAACATTGCATAATGAATTGAGAACTGGCCTTGGAGCCAAGAAAGGTCCAAGTTCTATTTCTAACACAAACTGGCTGTGTCAATCTCTTAGTGCTCTAGGCGACCCTCAAAAAAAATGTTGCCAAGAAGGTACCAACCTGAAATGATAAAAGTTGTTTCTCACCAAGAGGTTCCTGCACCAATGAAATCACAAATTCAGACTCTTTGGGTATCATAGAAATATTTAAGACAAAAAAGAAAAATAACCACCTCAGTGGATCAATTGATTTTAAGAGCCATGTTTGTTGTTTGCTTTTCCCTTCACTATAATCTTTTATATTATTTTTAGGAGTCATGAAAAGATATTTAATCCTAGTCTCTGTCCACACACAGGAATATCTACCAACTGTCCCCCATACATACAAATCATATGTGGAATTAATAGCTTAGGGATTACATATTTTACCTCATATCTCTCACCTCAAGGTAGGCTTATAGTCTTTCTTCACCTAAGGTACCCACACTCACAATTCAAAATAAAAAGGCTTACTTATTCCTTTTTAAATATGTTCTGCTTCCTTTTGACCCCCTTCTTATTAGGTATGCTTATCAAATCCCAGCTACTGATTCTTTGAAGTTCTTTTTAAAAACTGGAACCTCCTAGCTCCAATGTTCCTGGTTCTATACAAATATGAATAAAGTTATCTTTTCACCATTCATTGTTTTTAAATCTACGTTACCTTGTTCTAACTAGGTTGTATGCCAAAGGCCCTAGCATAGTCTGGTTTTGTAGTGATGTCTAGAAGATCCTGGGTGAGCCTTTCAGACATCTTTTCTGATGAAAATATATGCTTAGATTTCTGAATAGAAAATTTGAGGCCACAGTTCTATTCTATGGTATTTTCATGAAGTGCACATGGTCTCTTTGTTTCATACCTTAACACAGACTGGTCATTCTGGACAATTACACTTGGACTTTTTTGATTAGTGATTTATATAATCCTGATGGCTTTGAAAACCTCCTCTTTGTTAGTGAAGTTCTGGAACTTCAGGACATTTCTGGAGGAGATGAATGTAGGGCACATCTCTGCAGGCATTCCACATGATCTCTTGATATTGTCTTCAATACCTTCTATGAAACATTGCCTTCAGACTGTTTCTTTATATTGTTTTTTTTTTCTGCAAAAGAAATAATTCTCAGGTTGCCTGTCTTGTAATTCTATTATCCTTTCAGTTTTCTCAAAAGTCCCTCTATTTGTATTGATTTCTGATTTTTTGACTATATATTCTTTCAACTAGACCATTTTTCCTTCATTAAAATCATTAACACTTCAAAACAAATAATCTTTGTTGATAATCACCTCCAAATTACCTATTATATTACCTTTCTGACTCATTTATCATTGCCCTTCCCTCACTGACTAGAGTTCTCTATCTACTCTATGTGTGTTCTACTGCTAAGAATGTTAACCAATTTGAAGATTCTTGTGATCAATTGAATTTTCCTTCCCTGGTTTTCCACTACAGTATCCCTTACTCAATAATGCTTACTCATTTTGTTTTTATTCTTTGTTCTTTTCTTATTTGTTTCTTTAATCATATATATATATATATATATATATATATATATATATATATATATATATATATATATATATATATATATACGTATGTATTTATATACTTTTTTTTGCAAGAGTTTGTGCTTGTGTAGCTTGTTCTTTCTTTTTTTGGCTCATTTGTTAGGTTTTAGGTGATACAGAGCAACTGAATTCATTTTACCTTATTGTGAAATTGTCTAATGATTCCCCTATCTCTCCTATATTTTGCCTCTGATCAAGCCCGCCCCTCCTTCTGTGTATGTGTGTCTCTCCATATTTATCTGTCTCTGTCTCTCTCAAACACACACACACACACAACACACACACACACACATACACACACACAAGCACCATATTCAACCCCTTCTCATCTACTGGCTACTTTCCTTCCAGATTGAACACACACACACACACACACACACACACACACACACACGGGTTTTCAGTGTCCGTACAAATAGTTTCCTCAACCTTGTCATCAGAGTATAGTCCTATATATGATCTTCCCTAGAAATAAAACTAAATACTACTAGTTCTTGTTCCCTCTCAATCCATTCATTCTTCCTTCCTGTGCTGGCTGATTTTTAGCTAAACTATTTTCCTTAAAGATCAAACCATAGCTACTCAATTTGATTACCTCAGTCCTGCAGCTTTCCACATCACTGAAAATCCCTTTTCTGGATAAACTCTCTCCTATTAGCTTTTAGGACATTGTTTAGCCCCTTCCCTCCCAATATCCAATATTCACCAAAACACCAAGACCTGCCTGTTCAGGCTTCACAATACATTGCATATTCTTCCCTTTCTCTGCACTCAAATAACCACCACTTTAGTTCAGGAGCTTACCTATTATTAGAATGGCCTCCTAAGTGGTTTTCCTCATTCGAATCTCTATTTTCTCCAAGCCATTCTTCATGTAGCTACTGAAGATAACTTTCATTTCTCAGCTTAAAAAAAATGTGTTTCCAAGTTGCTTACTGTATAAAATTCATACTCCTTTCTTCTGGAATCAAATATAATATACAATCTGATTATGCCCACATTTACAGTACTTAACTCTTTTCCTATGCTCAGTACTCCAGCCAAACCAAAAGTTTTCCTAAATCTCACAGACAATTCCCTGATATGAAGACTCCCATGACAAATAATTCTCGGGAGCTCTTTCTGAAACCTAGAACATTTTATTTCTTTTCTAATCAGACTCCAGTTAATTGGACACTTTTACATAACCTGCCCTGAATCCCCTTGCTATAGATGATCTTTCCCTCTACAATCTTTCCAATATCTCTCCTTACTCCTACCCTCCCTCAACTTGTCTATATTTATGTGGTAACTTCCAAGGAGAATATAACACTTCTGGAGGCAGGAACTGAGATTGTTCTTAATTGGGGAAGGGTATCCCTACCACTTAATATTGTGTCTCATACTTAGTGGTTAGAATATTTTTGGATGAATATAGTTTGCTAGCATGCCTGAGTGAATGAATGAATGAAAGTATTAAAAGGTGCTCATTATGTGAAAAACACTGCTATGTAAATACAGATTTTAACATGAAAGGTTGTATATTCAGTGATGTGGGTTCAAGCTCTGTTCCAATAAATAATGACTGTATGACCTTGGGCAAGTGCTATGTAAGCATGTAATACAGGATTTAGAATTATATCATATCCCATTTTTTAATATTTATTAATTATATGTCTTAGAGAAGTCACTGAACCTCTATATGATTTAACTTCTTTAAAATAAGTAAGTAGCACATCATAATCTATGAGATCTATTCCAATTTTAAATGTATGATCTCCTGAACTAAGTAGATTTAGAGTTGGCTAAAGGATATCAAGTGCAGTTTAAAACCAGGAGACCTATGCGTGACAAAATATGTGCCAAGGTAATGGATGAGTTCCAATGCAGAATTCAGATAAAAGAAGGATTGCATGTAGATGGAAAAGTTCTTTAGATTTTTTTGTTTGCTAATAACACTGGATTGATTACATCAATCTTGAAGACATTACGGATATCTATAATCATTCAAAGTATTTTAGTTACCTGTCCACAAAAGAAAGGCCAAATAAATGAAAAATGTCTATTGCCTAGATTTCAAAATGCATTTGAGTGGATAACCTATTAGACTTGTTCAGCAGCTCATATATCTGAGATAGACAATGCAGATGTAAAATCAGATTGGCTTAGAATGGAAAATGAGAAGAATTATGGGCTGGTGGCTTTATGGAAATTAAAAAACATTTTCACTAGCTTCAAGTTCCCAAAATAACAAAGACCTATCCTCTCAACATTTTAATGTTATTGCTGTATGTCAGGAATACCTGGAATACCAATCCCTTTGAGCAATTAAGGGTCAGCACCACATAATAGTTTATTGAAAGAGGTATGATGGGTATGAACATACAAATATATATAATCAACAATCAACAGCAAAGAAGAATGGGGTAAAAGATATCAATAGAGAATGGTGGAATGAAAGAAGAAAAGAGGGTCATATGGACAGAGTGAGGGTGTGGGGGGAAATGCAGAAAGTGTCTAAAAATGAAACTTCCAGTGCAGAGGCAAGATGGCAGAGTAGAGGAAACACTTGGTTGACCTCTACCGACATTTGCTTTCAAACAATTTTAAAACAATGCTTCAAATATCAAATGAATCAATAAAAAAAAGCAGAGGAAGGTGCCTAGCAGTAACTGATTTCAAACTATATTAAAAAGTGGTAATCATGAAAACAGTGTGGCATTCACTAAGAAATTAAGTGGTAAATCAGTGCAATAGGTTAAGTGCACAATATGCAATACTAAGTGCCTATAGTAATCTAGTATTTGATAAATCCAAAGATTCAAACTTTGGGGATAAGAACTCACTATTTAATGAAAATTGCTTGGACGACTGGAAAGCAGTTCAGAAGAAACTAGGCACAGCCCAACATTTCACACTGTATATCAACATAAGGTCAAAATGGATAAATGATTTAGGCATAAAAGGTGATATCATAAATAAATTAAGGAAATGAGGAAAAATGTACCTTCAGATCTATGAATAAGGGAAGAGTTTATGACCAATCAAGAAATAAGTCAAATGGCCAATTTTGATTGCATGAAATTAAACAGTTTTTGCAAAAATAAAATACAGGAAAAATTAGAAAGAAAAAAGGAAAATGGGGATAAATATTTATAACATGTTTCTCTAACAAAGGTCTCTTTCTTAAACATATAGAATACTGAGTTAAATTTATAAAAAAAATCTAAACTATTTCCCAATTGATCAAAGGATATAAATGAGAAGTTTTCATAAGAAGTCAAAGCTTTCTATAATCACATAAAAATGTTCTAAATCACCACTAATTAGAGAATGCAAATTAAAACAGTTGTGAGATACTACCTTATACTTATCAGACTAACTAACCTTATAGAAAATGATAAATGCTGGAGTGAATATAGAAAAATTGGAACACTAACGCACTCTGGATGAAGTTGTGCACTTATCCAACCACACTGGAGAGCAATCTGGAACTGTGCCCAAAGGGCTAAAACACTGTGCCTACCTTTTCACCCAAAAATACCACTACTAGGAAAAAAAGATGTATTTTTTCATTTATTTGGTCTTTTTTTTTTTTTTTTTTTTTTAGATTCAAAAAGGGTTAAGTGACTTGCCCAGGATCTCACAGCTAGGAAGTAAGATCATATCTGAATTCAAATCCTTCTGAGTCCAGGGTCAGTGCACTATTCATGATACCACTTACCTGCTCATCCACAAAGTAAATATTTGTGCAAAAAACCATTATTCGCGAATCGTTTTGTTGGGGTGAAGAACTAAAATTTCAGGGGATACTCATGAATTGGGGAATGGCTGAATAAGTTGTATATGATTGCAATGGAATACTACTGTACTATAAGAAATGGTGAGCAGAATGGTTTCAGAAAAACCTGTACTGACTTATATCAACTGACATAAAATGAAGTCAGCAGAAACAAGGTACCAGCAATATTATAACAATGATCAACTGTATAAGACAGTCTCTGATTAAGACAAGTTCCAATTCAATTGCCAAAGACCCATGATGAAAAATGCTACCCATCTCCAGAGAGAAAGAATTGATAATCTCTGAGTGTCCTTGGACTTATGGACACCTTTTTCCTTTATGGCTTTCTTCATTTTCTTGGTTTCTGTAAATGTAGTTTCTTTTTCAACATGGCTAATATGAAAACATATTATGAATAATTTCATATGTAAAATTAATAAAATTGCTTGCCTTATGAGGAAGGAGGAAAGAATAGGAAGTAGGAGAACATAGAACTCAAAATTTGAAGAAATGAAAGTTTAAAAATTTTTCACATACAATTGGGAAATATTTAATGAAATACATAAAATATATTTAACAAAAGGAAAAACTCTAACATTGTACTAAATTTCATGATTAACTTTTTGGAGAATATTGATAAACATCTCAAACTATGAGCAGTTATAAATGGATTACAACACATAAAATTGGAGGAAAAAAGACAATACTGAGACAACATGCCAAAATGGATGAAGCCAAAGCAGTTTTTAGGGGAAATTTTATGTCTCCAAATGCTTACATGAATAAAACAGAGTAAGAAGGAATCAATGCGGCAAGCAACCAAAAATGCTAGGAAAGAACAAATTAAAAATCCCCAATTAAATACCAAATTAGAAATCCTGAAAATTAGAGGACAGATGAGTAAAACTGAAAGTAAGAAAACTACTGAACTAATAAAGCTAAGATTTGCTTTTATGAAAAAAAAAAAAAACAAGAAAAGAGATAAACCTTTGGTTAATTTGATTAAAAAAGAGAAAGAAGAAAAACAAATTACCAGAATCAAAAATTAAAAGGGTCAATTCACCAATCATTGAAGAGAAAATCAAAATAATAATTAGGAGCTATTATACCCAACTGTATGCTGATAAATCTAACAATCTAGGTGAAATGGATGAATATTTACAAAACTATGAATTGTCCAGATTAACAGAAGAGGATATAAAATACTTAAATTACCCCATTTTATAAAATGAAAGTGAACAAGTCATCAGTGAACTCCCTAAGAAAAAATCTCCAGTAGCAGATGGATTTACAAGTGAATTCTACCAAACATTTAAAGAACAATGAATTCTAATCGTGTGTGTGTGTGTGTGTGTGTGTGTGTGTGTGTGTGTATACTCTAATTTTAATTGGAATTATTTGGAAAAGATTTGGAAAAAAATAGGCAAAGAAGGGGTCCTACCAAATTCTTTTCATGATACAAATGTGGTACTGATACTTAAACTGGGAAGAGCCAAAGCAGAGAAAGAAAATTTTTGATCATATACCCTAATAAATATGTATATGCAAAATTTTTAAACAAAATGTTAGCAAAGAGATTATAGTAACTTATAATGAGGATAACACACTATTATTAGATGGGGTGTATACCAGGAATACAGGGCTGCTTTAGTATTAGGAAAACTACCAGCATAATTGACCATATCAATGACAAAATTAACAGAAATCATATGATTATCTCAATAGATGAAGAAAAAGTTTTTGACAAAATACAAAACCTATTCTATTCAAAACACTGAAGAGCAAAGATATAAATGGAGTTTTCCTTAAAATGATAAGTAGTATCAATATTAAACCATCAACAGGCATATGTAATGGGGATAAACTAGATACATTTCCAATAAGATCAGGGGTGAAACAAGGATGTCCATTATCATCACTGTTACTCAATATTGTACTAGAATTGTTAGCTTTGTCAATTACAGGAGAAAAAGCAGTTGAAAGAATTAGAATAGGCAGTGAACAAACAAAGCTATCCTTCTTTGCAGATGATATGATGGTATACTTAGAGAATCCTAGAGAATCAAGTAAAAAAATATTTGAAATAATTAACAACTTTAAGAAAGGTGTAGGATATAGAACAAACCTACATTAATCATCAGCATTTCTACCTATTACTAACAATGCCCAGCAGCAAGGGAAAGAGAAATTTCATTTAAAGTAACTGAAGATAATATAAAATATTTGAATTACAAAACACTTTTCACACAAATAAAATCAGATCTAAACAACTGGAAAAATATCAATTGCTCATGAGTAGGCCAAGCTAATATATTAAAATGACAATTCTATCTAAATTAATTTGTTTATTTAGTGTCATACCAATTAAAATAACAAAAAAATAATTATAGAGCTAGACAAAACAATAACAAAGTTCATCTGGAAGGACAAAAGAAAATCAAAGGAAGTAATGGGAAAAAATTGCAAACATAGCCTAGTCATAGGAGATTTAAAATTATATTATAAAGTAGAAATCTTCAAAACTACTTGGTATTGTCTGAGAAATAGAGTGGTGGATCAGTGGATTACATTAGGTACTTAAGACACAGTAGTCGATGACTATAGTAATCTCTTTTTTGACAAACCAAAAGACTCCAGATTCTAGGATAAGAGCTGTTTGACAAAAATTGCTGGGATAACTAGAAAACAGCACAGCAGAAACTAGGAATAGACCAACTTCTCACATCATATACCAAGATAAAGGGAACATGAGAACTTGATTTAGACATATGTGGTGAGACCATGAACAAATTAGGAGAGCAAGGAATAGTTTATCAGTCAGATCTGTGGAGAAGGGAAGAATATATGACCAAATGAGATAGAGAACATGAGGAAATGCAAAGTGGATAATTTTAATTACATGAAATAAGTTTTTGCACAAATAAAGCCAATGTAATCAAGATTAGAAGGGAAGCAGAAAGCTGGGAAATAATTTTTACAGCCAGTATCTCTGATAAAGGCTTGATCTCTAAAATATATGGAGAAAGAAGTGAAATTTATAAGAACAAAAGTTATTCTTCAATAGATAAATGGTAAAAGGATATAAACAGGCAGTTTTCAGAGGAAGAAATTAAAGCTATCTATAGTCATAAGAAAAAATACTCTAAATCACTACTGATTAGAGAAATACAAATTAAAACAACTCTGAGGTACCACATCATACCTCTCAGATTGGCTAACATGACAAAACAGGAAAACTTTAATGACTGGAAATTTGTGAAAATTTAAAACACTAGTACATTGTTGATGGAGTTGTAAACTGATCCAAACACTCTGGAGAGAAATTTGGAACCATGCACAAAGGGCTATAAAACTGTTCATGCCCTTTGATCCAACAATACCACTACTGGGTCTGCGTCCCAAAAAGATTTTAAAAAGGGAAAAGAACTCACGTATACAAAAATATTTTTAGTAGATCTTTTTTGTGGTAGCCACGAACTGGAAATTGAGGGAATGCCCATCAATTGGGGAATGACAGAATAAGTTGTGGTATATGAATGTAATAGAATACCATTTTGCTATAGAAATGATGAGCAAGCTAATTTCAGAAAAACCTGGAAAGACACAAACTGATGCAAAGTGAAATGGGCAGAACCAGGAGAACACTGTACACAGTAACATCAACATTGTGTGATGACCAACTTTGATAGATTTAGCTCTTAGCAATGAAATGATCTATGACAACGCTAAAAGTCTCATGATGGAAAATACTATCCAGCTTCAAAGAAAGAACTATGGAATCTGAATCCAAATTGAAGTCTTCTAGTTTCTTTTTTCTTCCCATGATTTTTTTTTCACTTTTGTTCTGATTCTTATTTCACAACATGATTAACGTGTAAATATGTTTAATATGGTTGAATATGTATAGCCTATATCAGATTCCATGCCATCTTGGGGAAGGGGAAGGTAAAGAAAGGAGAAATTTTTAGAACTCAAAATACTATAAAAGTGAATGCTGAAAACTCAAGATTAATTAATTAAAAACATTATTTTTAAACGAAAAAAAATATATCCAGCACTTAGCATATTGTCTGATACATATAAAGTGCTTAATAAATACTTACTGTTGAATGAGATAATTGAAGAATCAAGAGACTTATCCAAAGTTAAATGGTCTATAAATTGCAGAGCTAAGAATGAAGTCTGAGATTTGTGATTCCAAGGTCTATTTGTTTCAATAACCACATAGCCTAGTATGTTAGTTTACAACATTGGTAAGGGATTAAACTGAGTATGTATAGCTCTATACAGACAGAATAAGGGCAGACAGGGAAAGGCAGCTTCCTTAATAATCAGAGACACCTGAGAATTGAATTGCCAGTCTCATGAGGCAGTGACATCTGACATAAGATATGTTCAAACAGTCCCACTTGCTGGGAATACTGCAGATAGCATTCCGACAGAAAGTTGGAATAAATGACCTCTAAGACCCCCATTATGTCAAAGATTTTTCAATCCTGTAAGATTGTACTTCAAAAGTTTAGTAGATGATAAAAGTCTAGACAATAATAATGTTGAAAATAAACTTCAAAAACATCCTTCTTCCCCCGTCCCCACACACACCATGTGTTTGTCTCCAATTTCTAAGGATAGAACAGCCTCCCTCACTCTGATATATGATTTTTTCTCAAAGTGCTGATGCCAATATCTCCCTTTTTTATACTATCAGATTTTAAATCAGGGAAATGAAATTTTTGTTGATGTTTAACTGACATTTTATGTCAGGTGTGGTGCAACAAGTACTAGGTATATGAAAAAAGTAATCCTCACTCTGACAAATATTTAATAGAACAGCAGTAGCTGTAAAAGCTAGTGACCTTAACTTTGAATTGAAATGTCACAAGTGCCATTGTAAGGCAAAGTGTATCTGTGCAGACACTTTACAAAGGAGTCTGAATGTTACCTTTATTAAAAAACAAAACAAAACAAGAGAAACACATTTTAAGATTACCAACATAGATAAAGTGTGAAAGTAAGGACAATTGAAAAAATAAAACAAAATGGTGATACAAGGATGCTGGGATTGTTGCTATCTATTATTAGTTATGTTTTCTTTCAAGTATTTTCATATTTCAAAGGAATTTAAAAAAAAAAAAGAACTTTACTTGGAATCCCTGCCTGAAAAACTTTGAGTCACTAATCAAATTAAGAACATGTTGGAAAACATTTGCCTTTTTAAAGAGAAAATGTTCCCTAACCACTTATGGGAGTAGGTAGGGAGAAGAATGAGGACAAGGAACCAGAAAATGACTTCCTCTGTGAGCAGTGAGCTGTTGCTATGCACTCTGTCTTTAATTAGTCTTTCCAAAGGCTTGACTCTAGCCTTCAGCTCTTCTGTCTTATATAATACTCCCCTTCGGGGAAAATTGCCTGTGAAACTGAATGAAGGGGAAGTAAAATCTGTCTACTGGAAGTCTTTAAGTTGTGAAATGGAAGATACAAAAATGGCAGCCCTTCTACTGCTTCCTCTACCTTTGTCTTTGTAGTCACCAAAGGAGGAGAGACACAAGACAACTGTTCAGGGTAAAGGTAGGAATCAATAGAAGACACACCCTCTGAAAGTGATCTAAAGTTGGAACATATTATAGAATAGATAGTAACTCTCAAAAATTCCAACATTACATCTCAGCATCTCAAGAGCTGAGCCTAAAGCTCAGTTATATATGTATTTTTTTCAATGAGACATATGGAATTCTGGATCCCAAATTCATAATTCTGAGATGAATTAGGAACATCTCAAGGTCACTTTCCTTCCTTTGCCAGATGCCTTTGAAGTTTACTAAATAAATGCTCAGGAGGAAACCACAACCTTCACAAATTCTAAACTTCACTGGGCTAGGATTTTCAATTTGAAAACAGGTGAGGAAAGGGGGGGGGAAATAAAATCTTAATGATGGAATCTATCCCAAGGAAACATGTCATCAAAAAGAAAAACATTCTGTGCTCTGTGGAAAAAAGCACCTTTGTTAAAACTGAAGAGAAATTTAAACCTGTATTCTTTTTCATTTAAACCCTGAATGCTTTTTCAGAGACATTCAAGTAAAATTATACTTGAAAATGGTAGAAGCGTTTTTTCTTTTCTCTTCCTTTTTAACCAAGCTTGCACCATGATTCCTATACCCACAGGAATGAAATGAACCAAAGGAATTCATTTTAATCCATCCCTCTGCCTCCACAAGGGAAGGATATATTTGAACTGCCAAAGACAGAGGAGCCATCTGTTTATGACAAAATTCAGACAGAGTTCCTATGGTCTGCATTATTTAATATGTTATAAAATTTAAGAAAACCAAAACAACACAACAATAAAATCCCGATAAACTCTATTGACACAATCACAGAATTGCAAAGTTGAAATGGACCTCAAATAACACCAAGAGGTTCCCAACACAGATGATAATGCCCCCTGTTTTCTGGGTTGTGTTGAAAACAATTATCATGTCATCTCTAAGTCTTTTCTTTTCTAGGCCCACCTTCCAAAAACAAAAAAATACCCAAACTCATTTCCTAAAAAAAATGCCAGGTAGTTACAGTCTTCTGGACATGCTCCAGCTTATTAACATACTTCTCAAAATGTGTTACCCAGGAGGTAGAGCCAAGATGGCAGAGTAAAGGCAGGAATTCACCCAAGTTCTTACCCCAAACCCTCCTAATACTTTTAAAATTGACTTCAAAGAAATTTCTAGAGCACCAGAACCCACAAAAGATCAGTGAAGCAAATTTCTAGCCAAGACAACTTGCAAGTTTGTCAGAAAAGGTCCTTTTCACCAGAGAGAAGAGGAAAGTCTAGAGCAGGCCACACCATTGCAGACCCAGCTCCAGCCAACCTAGAGCAGGCTGTGGGACCACTGAATGGCTACAGTGACAGTTTCCAGACCTCTCAGCCCACAAATGGCAAAGACAACTTACAAAGTCATAAGGAAGGGTCTGTGACAATTGGGTGAGAATGGAACACAGTACAGCCCAGGTGATGTTAACATAGCCCTGGGAAAGTAGGTGCAGACCTTGGGAGTGACTGAATCGGCAGCAGGTAGTGGGTACTTGCAGAGCTCTCAGCCCACAGATGGAAAGAAGGAGATTGACTGACCAGACGGAGATTACAGGGGTATTTTTGCCAGCACTGAGACAAGACTCTGTTGCTTTGTCCATACTAAGATCTGAGCTACAGATGTGGGTGTCAGTCTAGGGCAAGGAAGAACACTAGTATAACGGAGGTTGTGGCCACAGTGGAGGAGCAGCCCTCCTCACAGTTCCAGAGTCAAAAAGAATACTTGTGGTCACTCACAGACCCGCAGACCCTCACAGGTCAGAAGAGTTAACACTTCTTCTTACATCATACCACTTTGGAAGAACTGAATTACAGGTCCCTAAAAGTATATATGAAAACAGCTGCACAAAATCCCTGATGCTTGGAATAGTTCACCCTCCACCCTGGAAGTAGAACTCTCCTTTAAAAAATAGTCAAACGTCAAGAAAGGCTGAGATAATGAGAAGAAAACTCGAAACATAGAAAGTTATGATGGTAACAAGAAAGGTCAAAACACACTCTCAGAACAAGGTAACAAAGTAAGAGAAGTAGAGGAAAAATTGAAAAGAGAAATGAGAGTATTATAAAAAGTCATGAAAAATGAGCCAACAGTTTGGTAAAGGAGACATATATATATATATATATAACTGTAGATATATATAGATAGATCTATCTATCTATATATATAACTATATATATATATATACACACACACATATGTATATATGTCTCTTCTATATAGATATATATATGAAAATAAGACTTTAAAAAAACCAGAGTAGGCCAAATGTTAAAAGAGGTTCAAGAGATTCAAAAAAGTCAAAAATTAGAAGAATGCCTTAAAAAGCAGAATTGGTCAAATGGAAAAGGAGATCCAAAGGCTCACTAACTCTTTCAAAATTAGAATGGAGCAAGTGGAAGCTAATGACTGTATGAGAAATCAGGAAACAATAAAACAAAAGCAAAAGAAAGAAAACGTAGAAGACAATGTGAAATATCTCACTGGAAAAAAAAAAACAACAAAAAACAAAAAACAACTGACCTGGAAGATATATCTAGGAGGGACAATTTAAGAATTTTTAGTCTACCTGAAAGCCATGATAAAAGACCAAAACAGAGCCTAGACAGCATATTTCAAGAAATTATCAAGGAAAACTACCCTGATAGTCTAGAATTAGAGAGTAAAATAGAATTTGTTAGGATGCACTGAATACCTCCTGAAAGAGATTCCAAAATGAAACTACCAGGGATATTATAGTCAAATTCCAGAGTTTCCAGGTCAAAGAGAAAATGTTTCAAGCAGCTAGTAAATAATATGAGGTGCTACCTCATACCTATCAGATAAGCTACTAGGAAAGAAAAGGTAAATGACAGATGTAGAAGAAGATGTGGGAAAAAAATGAGGCATTAATATACTCTTAGTGGAGTTGTGAACTGATTCAGCCATTCTGTAGAGCAATATGGAACTATTCCCAAAGGGCTATAAAACCATTTGATTTAGCAATACCACTATTAGACCTGTATATCAAAAGAATTTTTTTTTTAAAAAAAAGGAAAAGGACTTATATGTACAAATATCTTTTTAGCAGTTTATCTCTGGGCTGAAAGAATTAGAAACTGAGGTGATCTCCATCAAATGAGAAATGATTGCACAAGGTCTGTTATGTGATTATGATGGAATATTATTGTACTATAAGAAATGATGCACATGATGCTATCAGAAAAAACTGGACAGACTTGCATGGGCTGATGTGATGTGAAATGTACTATATGTAGAATAACAGCAATATTGTACAGAAAGTAACAGTTGTGTGTGGATTAGCTATTTTTAGCAATACAGTGATCCAAAACAACTCTGAAGGACTCAAATTGAAAAATGTTTTCCATCCCCAGAGAAAGAACTGATGGTGTCTGAATACGAATTGAAGTATGGTTTTTTGTTTTCATTTTTTTTTAATTTTTATTGAGTTTTTTTTGTCTGTGTTTTCTTTCATATTATCACTTTATGGATAGGTTTTGCACGACTACAGATTTATAATCTATATTGAGCTACAAGCCTTCTCAATGAGGTTAAGTGGGGAAGAATCAAAAGGAGAGAATTTGGAACTCAAAGGTCTATAAACAAGCATTAACAATTGTTTTTACATGCAACTGGGGAAAAATAAATATATTTTTAATATACCCAGAACTGAATGCCAATTCATCTGATCAGGGAACATACCACAGTGAGATTTTCATTTTTGTTCTGTATGCAATGGTTCTCTTGACACCTAACAGATTTTTTTTTTTTTTTTTTTTTTTTGCCTACCACATCTCAGTGTTGGCTCATCCTGAGATTAGGGTCTACTAAATGTCATATTTCTTTACCATATCAACTCTTATCAGGCAACATTTTCTCAATCTTGCACTTAATTCAGCTGATTTTTCTGTCTAGGCTCTTTTTTGATCATGGATTTCAGGTAGTTCCATAATTTTTAAATTGTCTCTCCTGGACTTATTTCCCAGGTCAGTTGTCTTTCCAATGAGATATTTCACATTATTTTCTATTTTTTTTTCATTCTTTTGGTTTTATTTTGTGATTTCTTGGTTTCTCATAAAGTCATTAGCCTCCATCTGTTCCATTCTAATTTGGAAAGAACTATTTTCTTCAGTGAGCTTTCGAACCTCCTTTTCCATTTGGCTAATTCTGCTTTTGAAAGCATTCTTCTCCTCATGGGCTTTTTGAACCTCTTTTGCCAATTGAGTTAGTCTATTTTTCAAGGTGTTATTTTCTTCAGCATTTTTTTGGGTCTCCTTTAGCAAGGTGTTGACCTGCTTTTCACACTTTTCTTGCACCTCTCTCATTTCTCTTCCCAGTTTTTCCTCCACCTCTCTAACTTGATTTTCAAAATCCTTTTTGAGCTCTTCCATAGCCTGAGCCCATAGAATATTTCTTTTGGATGTTTGGGATACAGAAGCCTTGATTTCTATGTCTTTCCCTGATGGTAAGCATTGTTCTTCCTCATCAGAAAGGAAGGGAGGAGATATCTGTTCACCAAGAAAGTAACCTTCTATGATCTTATTTTTTTTCCCTTTTCTGGACATTTTCCCAGCCAGTGACTTGACTTCTGAGCTTTCTCTTCACACCCACCTTGCCTCCAGATCAGTCCAGCCAGCTCTTGGGGTCTCAGATTCAAATGCTGCTTCCCAGCCTCAGGACTTTGGATGTGGGGGGGGGGGCTGCTATTCAGTGTGATATCAGGTGCTCAGGTGGTGCCACCACACGGGGCTCAGTTCCCTCAGGGGGTTTATGCAGAGACCTTCAACAATGGATCCAAGCTCCTGTCTGCTTTGAGAGCCCCTGTCTGCCGCCACCCCCGCTGCTGCCTCTCGAGGAGGCCTGAGTTATGGGAACACCCCACTCCCCTCTTGGCCACCCAAAAAGACTCTCTCACCGACCCTTGTTACCTGTGGGTGAAGGGACCTGCATGGCTGCCAGAGATTCTGTCCCTGAAGCCTGCTCAGATCTGCTCCTCTCAGTGCCACGCGGCCAAGGCAGGGCTGGGCTCCACTCTGGGTCCGGTGCGTGATGGACCCTTCGGGTCAGTTTTTCAGGCCTCTCTGGAACAGAAATCTCCTCCACTCCATTGTTCTGTGGCTTCTGCTGCTCCAGAATTTGTTGGGAGTTCTTCTTTACGGGTAATTTATGGGCTGTAGGTTTGGAGCTAGCATATGTGTATCTTTCTACTCCGCCATCTTGGCTCCTCCCCCCTCAGCTGATTTTTATTTAGCACAAGTGAAGGATTTGTCTCCATCAAATTCCATCATATTACATGTGACACATTGTTCTAATCTGTCAAGAGCTTTTTGGTTATGTCATCCAATCTGTTAGTTGTCTGTTCCAGTTTTATATCATTTGCAAATTTATCAATATGTCATCTCTTCTTGTCATGTCAGGAAGTTCCTTCTCAAGTCTTTCTAAAATAAAAGTTAAAATGCTCTCTTCCTTACTCCTCCTCCATGCATTTTCCAAAAGAGCTTGGTAAGGCAGAAATGATGTGATGTATAAATGAAACAGTCCTTGTTCTCTGGGAACCCACACTCTACTGGCTGTTAACAGTAGCAATAAGCTTTTATCATAGCTCTTATTTCCAACCCTTTCAAGATTTATTTTGTCCTCTTCTGAATTCTCTCAGGATGTTCAAAGCACTCTACTAATGCCTATGGGAAGTTAAAAAGGAAGTGAGAGACATGATCCCTGCCCTCTAATCTAATGAGGCCATTAGAACTAATACAAGTAGGTGGGTCTATCTATAGATGGCCATATAACTATAAATAGAAGTAGCAGCAACAAAGGAATTGTTTATATCTTTGAAATGATCAGACATAAAGGAAGGAAGATTTCTTCTACTCCCTAAGCACCTTTACTGTGCACTTATCTCTTTGAATTTTTTTCTTCTAAATACTTGTTGAATTTTGTTAAAGCCATTTGTGACTCAAATTATATCAGGCTTAAGTATCAGCCATAAACTTAATAGGCCATCAGTTGAGTCATTAATGAAAATAGTAAGTAAACTCCTCTAAGAGCATGGCTTAGCTCATTGATATGAACACCGTGGATGTAATTTTGTAATGTACCTTAGAGTTGCATGAGGTAAAACATTTTTTCCGGTGTATAGATCAGGAAATTTAAAGACTAATCCCTTTCTGCTATCCACCAATCCTATGAAATCTCAGGGAAAGAGAATTAGATTGACTTTCTAGGGAAGCTCTATGAATGAAGATATATTTTAAAAATTTTTTTCTTCATAGATTTATATTGTACATATGTATGTGTTTATGTGCTCTATCATTCAAAGAATATGAGCTCTATGACAACAGAGAAGCCTTCATTTTCTGTCTTTGTATCGTCAATGCCTAGTGTAGTGCTTGGTATCCAGTGAAATAGTGATAATGGTAGTAATGGTGATATAATAGTAGCCAACATTCTTATTATTGTGCTTTAAGGTCTGTAAGATACTTTATAATATTTGCTATCTTATGTAGATTATCACAGATACCCTATGAGGTAGGTGTTATTACTATCTCCATTTTTAAGATGAGGAAACTGAGGCACTGAGCTTAAGTGACTTGACCAGGGTGATACACCTATAGATGTAAGTATCAGACGCAGAATTTGAATTCAGGTTTTTCTGATTACAAGTTCAGTACTCTAGCCAGCACAGGTACCTTAAAAAAAGTTTGTTGACCAATCCTATTATAGAGAAAGCTATAAAATCCATAAAGTTGTTTTTCAGTTACTCTCATCAACTTCTGTTTTCAAGTACTTTCTCATTTTTTTTAGCTTCTTACTTCATCCCTAAAGGCCAGTACCCTAATTCTCCCAACCCTCCTGCCATCCACTGGGGTGCTCCACTGAAAAAAACAACCCCAGTTAGCGTTTCATGTTTTGGACTTTCTGATATTTATCAACTTGGCCAGAGATTTTGTTCCTTTTCCTCATGTTTTTACAAAGCACTGCAATACATATAGTCTTGTCACAATAACCCTGACAGAGTAGCTACTGATCTGATAGTATTTTGGAGGGAAGTTAGTTAAATGTAGCCCCTTTTCTCCAAATTAGTGGAACTAAGCAAACTAGGAGAGTAGACTGACCGATGAACATTCACTGTTGACTAAGAAGAAATTCTCTTATTCTAAGAATTAGCAAGTCACTGCAACAGTTCAAATGAGAGAAGTGTTTTCATGCTGACATAGGGTGGTGACAAGATAAATAGAAGAAAAAGGGAAAATAAAAAATAATTGAGAGCTAGAAACATCAAAAAATTAACAGCTGATTAGATATGAGTACAGACAAGAGAGTAGGAGCTAAGTATAAACTGAGACTAAACCTGAATGACTAGAAAGATCTAGAACTTTAACAAAAATGGAGGAGTTCTGAGGAATAGGTGTTAAATAAATAGTAATGACTTCTGTTTTTGACACAATCAGGTTAAGATGCTTGTGAGACAATCAGTTTGAAATGTCTAAATCTATCAAGTAATTTCTTGAATTTTATTCCTTAGATGGTTTAATCCTTAAGCCCTTCTCGTCTTTTCTTAAAAATTTAATTCGTTTTCAGTTTTCAACAATCACTTCCACAAGTTTTAAATTTTCTCCCTTCCACTCCCCACTCCTTCCTCAAGATGATATGCAATCTTATATGGACTCAACACTTATATTCTTATTAAACATATTTTCACATTAGTCATGTTACACAGAAAAGTTTAAACAAATGGGAGAAAGCCTTACACTATTCTGACTGCCTTTCTTTGGAAACTCTACAACTCATAAATATTCCTGTAGATTCTCGCCTTCATAATCCTTGACACTGTGCCTGTAAATGTAGTCAAGTTCCCATCAGTTTTTAGAGCTACCATATGATAAATACTGCTGACTTAAGGTAAGTTTACCATCATTTAAAACTCTCAACTTTTTTCAGATGAGCTATTATCAAGTTATGCCTTGATTCATGTATATTGAGTTAATGTTCTTTTTCTGAATCTAATTGAAAAAGGCTATAGACACATTGAATTATATATATATTTGATTTCATCTGACCCAGCATTATAAGGTGTTAAGATGTTTTCATATCTTAACTGCCAAATAACCTATAAACTGTCCTTGTCAGCAATGGGACATGTACATATGTAATAACAATGTCATTTACATGCTTTCAATGTAATTCATTTAAAAAATGTTACACTACACACAATTACAGTTTACATGGGACACATGAGTAGAGGTCCTTCAATCTGGACAATGAAATAGTATTGACCATTTTTTAAAAAAATGATCATAGTTACCTCCCATTTTCTTCTTTTGCTTCTCTTCTTGAAAGGAATGCAGAATAAGAGAATAAATGAAGGAATGAATGAGTGAATGAATGAATGATGGTTCTTGGGACTATCTGCACATTTCTGAACTTTATTTAATTTCCCACACCAGTGACTCTAAATCTAGAATTATTAATATATGTTATCTTGGTGAGTATGTGTTGTATGCTTTTTTTTAAATCAAAGTAGGTCTTTACAAATATTAGCTCATTACTTTCATATCTGTTTACATGTCAAATAAGAAGTAAATAAATGTCCTTCATTGTCCTTCATTTATTCATGTACAGACTGAAACAATAAGAGACCAATGTTCAAAATAAAACTGAAAAGCACAGAAAACATGCAGCTTCTGACTTTTTTTGTTATTTTAAATTATGTTATACATTTAGGGGAAAAAATTTCTTGTTAAATTAGTTCATCTCCATAAGACTTTTAATATTCCCTTTGTAATCTTTATTTTATTTTTTTGCTCTTACATCGTGTCTTATTAAAACTGTTATTCAAATCTTAGAGAATACTGTTACCTCATCTTTTCAGGTTAGGCAGATTTCTTTTCAAATAATCTAGATTAAAACAAGTATTATTAACCTAGGGTTCATGAATTTCTTTAAAAAAATATTTTGATAGAAAAAGATGGTAAAGTGAAGTCAGGAAAGTTGTCTAAACTCTTCCCTGCTTCCCTCAGAAAGAGCATTAAATCAAGTCTCTACTAAAGGATTCTGGAGCAACAGAACATACAAAAAGACCAAGTAGAACAATTTTTGATCTTAAAATGATTTAGAAGGAAAGGTCTGTCTTACTTGGGTAAAAGGGGAGCATAGCCCATTGCACATGGTGTCCAGCCAAACCAGCAGAAAGCCCTTAGCTACAGCACAGAGCAGCAACCAAAGGCCTACAGCCTTGCCTCAGCAGGCTAGTGACATAGCAGGCCAACTGTGAGGTCATCAGACCCAGTGTTACAAGTAAATCACCAACCCTGGAACCGAGGGAGCAACAGGCATGACTAGAATAGGCCATCCCAGAGAAGTGGGCAAATCACAAGCACATGGGGCCCTGGTGTAGAAAGCCATTGATACACAGAACAATTAGCTTGGGGCAGTGCTCCCTGTGACCCAGGAACAGAGCTCAAATTTCTAAAAAAAAAAAAATAGCCAAAAAGTTTTCAAAAGAACGCTGATCATAAAAATCTACTAAAGCAAAATGGAAAATCAAAATATACATTCCAAAGAGGACAGCAAAGTCAACATTTCAATATGTGAAACTTCAGAGAAGAATGTGAATTGGTCTCAAGGCCAAAAATTCCTCTTGGAAGAGTTTATAAAGGATTTTAAAAATAAAATAAGGGAGGCAGAAGGAAAATTGGAAAAAAAAATAAGAGGTATACAAGGAGAATTATTTTTAAAAATCAACAAGTTGGAAAAGAAGCACAAAACTTCACCAAAGAAAATAACTCTTTAAAAACTAAAATTGGTTAAATAGGGAAAAAATTTTACAAAAAAACAAACAAAAAAAACAAACAAAACAAAAAAAACCAATTCCTTTAAGTGTAGAATTAACCAAATGGAAAAAAGACCACAAAAGCTAATTGAAGAAAATGAGTCCTTAAAATTGGACTTAGGTAAATGGAAGCTAATGACTCTTTCACACATCAAGAACCAGTCAAAGAAAATCAAAAAATGAAAAAAAAATAGAAGAAAATGTAAAACACCTCATTGGAAAAACTACTGACTTGTAAAATAGATCAAGGAGAGATAATTTAAGAAGTATTAGTCTACCTGAAAACCATGATAATAATAATAATAATAAAAAGAACCTGGGCAGCATCTTTCAAGAGATTATCAAGGAAAATTTCCTAGAATTAGAAGGTCATTGAAAGAATCCATTGATCATCTTCTCAAAGAGATCCCAAAATGAAAATGCCAAGAAATAGGATAGTCAAATTCCATAACTATCAGGTCAAGGAGAAAATTCTTCAAGCAGACAAAAAGAATCAATTTATTATATCTAGGAGCTACAATAAGGATTACATAGAATTTAGTAACTTATCCATTAAAAGGACAAGAGGATTACATTAAAGGATCTTGGATTACAACCAAGAACCAACTTCCAAGCAACACTGAATATAATATGTCAGAGGAAAAGATAGGTATTCAATAAAATAAGGAATCTGCAAACTTTCCATATGGAAAAGATAGATGTTGAATAAATAATTTGACTTTAAATACAAGAGTCAAGGGAAACATAAAGGGTAAACAGGAAAAAAAAAACCCACTGTTTTGTAGTAAAATTAAACTGTTTACATCCCAACAAGCGGATGATGATACTCTTTAGAACTATATCTCCATAGGACAGTTAGAAGTATACATAGATGGAGGGTGTGGGTACAAGTTCAGTTGATGTGATGAAATAAAAAAAACATTAACAGGTAAAAAAAAATAGGATTGTACTGTGAGATGAATAAAGGAGGAGGCAGAAGAGGATAAATTATATCACTTAAAGAATCAAAAATACTTATTACAAGAGACAGAAAGAAGAGAGGGTATGAGCACTGTTTGAACCTTACTCTCATTGGATTTGATTCAATGAAGGAATAACATACATACTCAGTTGGGTAGAGAAATTTATCTTATTCTATAGCAAGGTAGGAAGGGAAAAGGAAAAGAAAAGCATAGTAGGGATAGGTATAAGTTGATGGAAGTGAGGGCAGAAGTAGGAAGGGAAAAGGGAAAGAAAATGAGGAGGACTGGTAGAAAGGAGGGCAGATTGAGGGAAGTGGTGGAGAGAAGTAAAACATTGGTAAGGAGGGACAGGGTAAAAGGACAGAAAATTATAAATGGGGGAAAATAAGATGGAGGGAAATAAACAGATAGTATTGTAACTGTGAATATGAATGAGATAAACTCTTCCATGAAACAGAAGTGGATAGCAGAATACATTAAAAATCAGAATCCTGCAATATGTTTGCTTACAAGAAAAATATCCAAAGCAGAGAGGTACCCACAGAATAAAGGTAAAAGATTGGAGTAGAATATATTATGCTTTAACTGAAGAAAGAAAAAAGGAGGAGCAGCAATCCTGATCTCTGACAATGCAAAAGCAAAAAAAAATATAGATCTAATTAGAAGAGATAAGCAGGGACACTACATCTTGCTAAAAGGTACCATAGACAATGAAATAATATCAGCACTAAACATATATGCACCAAAAAGTATAGCATCCAGATTCCTGGAGAAGTTTAGTTACAGGAAGAAACAGACAGCAAAACTATATTAGTGGGGGATCTCAATCTCCCCTTCTCTAAACTTGATAAATCTAACCTCAAAATAAACAAGAAAGAAGTTAAGAAGGTGAATAGAATTCTGGAAAAGGTAGATATGATAGACTTCTGGAGAAAAATGAATGAGGATAGAAAGGAATATATCTCTTTTCAGTGGTTCAGGGCATCTACACAAGAAGTGACTGTATTAGGGCATAAAAACCTCACAATCCAATGCAAAAAGGAAGAAATAATAAATTCATCTTTTTCAGATCATGATGCAATTATAAATTACCTGTAATAAAGGGCCATAGAAATATAGACTGAAAATTAATTGGAAACTAAATAATCTATTCCTAAAGAATGAGCAGAACAAATAAATCATAGAAAAAAATCAATAATTTCAAAAAAGAGAATGAAAATAATGAGACAACATCCCAAAACTTATGGCATGAAGCCAGAGAAGTTCTTAGGGGAAAATGTCTCTCTCTAAACGCTTACATAAATAAAATATAGTAAGAGGAGATGAATGAATTGGACAGGCAACTAAAAAGCTAGAAAATGAACAAATTATGAATTCTGAATTAAATATCAAATTAGAAATTTTGAAAACCAAAGAAGAGATTAATAAAAATGAAAGAAGAAAAACTAGTAAAAATAATTAATGAAAGCAAGAGCTGACTTTATGGGGGAAAAATAGATAAGGCTTTGCTTAGTTTGATTAAAAAAGAGAAAGAAGAAAACCAAATTGCCAGTATCAAAAATGGAAAAGGTAACTTCACCAAAAATGAAGTTGAAATTAAAGTAATAATTAATTATTGCCAACTGTATGGCAAGAAATCTGACAATCTAAGTGAATTGGATGAATATTTACTACATATATGTATGTGTATACATATACATATATGTATGTGTGTATGTATGTATGTATAAATTACCCAGATTAATGGAAGAGGAAATAAAACACTTAAATAACCTCATATTGAGAAAAGTAAATGAAACAACCCATCAGTGAACTCCCTAAAAAAAATCCCCAGGGCTAGATGGATTTACAAGTGAATTCTACTAAACATTTAAATAACAATTATTTCCAAATACATTATAAATGATTTTAAAAAACAGGCAAAGAAGGAATCCTATGAAATTCCTATTATAAGATAGATGTTGTACTGATATCCAAACCAGAGCCAAAACAGAGAAAGAAAACTGTAGACCAATTTGTCTAATGAATATTGATGCAAAAATTTTAAATAAACATAAGCAAAGAGATTACAGCAATTTACCACCAGGATAATGCACTATGACCTGGTGGGATTTATACCAGGAATGGAGCTCTGGCTCAATATTAGGAAAGCTATCAGTATAACCAACCATATTAATAACAAAATTAATAGAAACCACATGATTATCTCAATAGATGCAGAAAAAGCTCTTGACAAAAGAGAGCACCCATTCCAATTAAAAACACCAGAGAATATAGGAACAAATGGAGTTTTCCTTAAAATGATTAGTAGTATCTATCTAAAACCAGCAGCTGACATTATCTGTAATAGGATAAGCTAGAAACTATTTCAATGAGATCAGGAGTGAAACAACTATATCCATTATCACCTGTATTATTCGATATTGTACTATAAATGCTAGCTCTAGAAATTAGAGAAGAAAAAGAATTGAAGGAATTAAAATAGGCAATGAGGAGACAAAAAAATTATTACTATTTGGACATATGATGGCATACTTAGAAAATCCTAGTGAATCAACTAAAAAACTACTTGAAATAACAACTTTATTAAATTTGCAGTATTTAAATTAGACCCACATAAATCATCAATATTTTTACGTATTACCAACAAAGTTCAGCTGCAAAGGATAGAAAGAGAAATTCCACTTAAAATAACTGTAGACAATATGAAATATTCGGGAGTCTACCTGCCATTGACAAATCTATGAACAAAATTACAAAACACTTTTCTTACACATAAAGTCAGATCTAAATAATTGGGGGAAAATCAATTGATCATGGGTAAGCTGAGCTAATATAATAAAAATGATAATTTTACCTAAATTAATTTACTTATTCAGTGCCATACCAATCAAACTAACAAAAATCATCTTCTATGGTTAGAAAAATAATAGCTAAATTAACTTGGAAGATCAAAAGGTCAAGAATATCAGAGGAATTCATGAAAAAGAGATACAAGTAAAGGTAGCTTCACAAACCCAGATTTAAACAGCTTTTAAAGCAGCAGTCATCAAAACTATCTGGTATTGGTTAGGAAATTGAGTGGTTGACATGGTAGTAAATGACTGTGCTAAACTACTCTTTGATAAACAAAGACTCCAGCTTCTGAGATAAGAACTCACTATTTAACAAAAACTTCTGGGAAAATTATAAAATAATATGGTAGAAACTACATCTCCAAGATAAGGATACCAAGATAAGCTTAAAATAGGTACATGATTTAGATGTAATGAAATATTATTGTTCTATAAGAAATAATAAGCAGGAAGATTTCAGAAAAACCTGGAAAGACTTATATGCACTGATGCTGAATGAAGTGAACAGAACCAGGAGAAAATTTATCTAATTATGTATATTCAATGATCAACTACTGTATTCATGGTCACCGTAGGTGCTATGAATATCCCATTGCACTGTATAGGGTAAGGTTTTTTGTTTTTTTTTTCAGTGTTCTAGGTGGGTATTGATATTTCAAGCTTTATCACTAAGTATAGAATGACAACCTGTTTCCTCTTTGAAGAATTTTAATTATGTGTATTCAATAGCTCAGAAAGGAAGTAGAGCTTAGAGAAGCCTGTCAATGTTCTTCAGATCATTTTTTTAAGGCAACTATATAACTGTTAAATAGGGAAATTCTTACTGAAGGTTATGCAGGAGTAGGTCTAGGAGACAACTGAGAGCAGTTATGTCTCCTTTTTGCTACATTTTGATTTATCCTTTATTATCTTAAGTAAAGGATTATGCGTAAAGTCTCCAATTTTCTACATTAGAGGAAAAGCACAGAGATAGCAACATGAGACAGATCTCAGACTTTCTGATTTCTCTCTCTCTGAATCATTGGATCACATATTTAGAGCTGGAAGCGACCTTAGAAATCATCTATACCAAAAGTGTCTAACACATGGCTACCGTTAGAGCCTGCAATAAACATTCCCAAGTGAGACAGATTCAGGTTAAAATGAAATTGGGGAATATTTAACAAAATATCCTAAAACATGAATAATGTTAAAATGTGGTTTTCTAAGTCAATATGCACCAAAACCAGATCCTTATATAAAGTTCAGTGCCACAGTTTCTATTTGATTTTGATACCAATGATCTAGACCAAACACTTCATTTTACAGATGAGAAAACTGAAGCCAGATGAGAAAATTTAGTAACTTATACAATGTCACAAGAGCAGTGAAACAGAGAGCCTACATTCAAACTCAGGGCTTCTCCCTCCAAATCCAGTGCTCTTTTCAGTAATCATGTAGCTTCTCAACATGAATTACTGCTATTAATGGTGACAACACCAACAGTAGCGTTGGATAGCATTTCTGCATCACCTTACAGGTTTGATGATCACGTTACACCTTCAAGGTCTGAAAATGACTCTACATATTCCATTTCATTTTGTTTTAACAACACTATGTGAAAAGTTCCATTATTATTGTTTCCATTTTACATATGAGACAACTGAGGATAAAATGACTTGCTCAGGTTAGCACAGCTAGAAAATATGAGGCAGGATTTGAACACAGCTCTTTTTGACTCTGACTCTAACATTCCCTTTGAGAGGACTCATGAAGACAATAACATTTTCTCCTGATATTTCCTGGATTCCCTCTTTGTTTTCTCCCTTCACACAGCAGAGAAAGTCTATTAAATATGAAACTTATTAGCTCTTTAAAGTTTGCTTATGTATGTATTTATTGAGTGATATATGCTTCTTTGTGGTGAAGGGATTGACTTTGATCATATAGCTAGATCTGGTTGGAGCAAATAATGAATCCTGAAACTGGTTGCTTTAAACAAATTGACACTGCATATTTTCATTGAGCTGGAACCAATTACCATATTTTACATAATTATAACTTCAAATAGTGTGAATTTGAATACCTGCCACCACTTCTTAGGATTCATTATTTGTATTAATCAGGACCTAGCTATAATTGTTTCCTCTCATCTGTGAGCTTTATTATTATGAATGGGGAGTTTCAAAAGAGAGAGGAATGGTGACTAACATGGTATACATAGAGATGGGAGGAAAGAGGGGAGGAAGGCTTCCTTTAAGACTTGTCAGAAATCTTGTCCCAACCAAAGCCTCTGGTACCATATGAGAGAGAATCTTTCTGATTGTTAAAAATATTCATAAAAAATTGAACATAGTCCTTTTATCCTAGGCAAAACAAAAAAGGAAATTTGCTCTCTGGAGGTAGGAGACATCTGTAGCTTAGGTCATATGGCCCTTTTCCTCACTGCCTTCCTCCAGAAATGCTTATAGAAACTTTCTCTTGTGGGATAGAGCCAAGTGTAGCTATTAGAGGACAGTTCATGCCCATTGGTGGGAGAAGGGTTGCAGTTAAGAAAGACAGATAAGAGCTATATTCCAAAGTGGGGAGCAAATGAGAGATTATAAGACTCCTAAAAAGACTTGTAAGACTCTTCCAGCAATTCAGCTGCATTCTAATAAGACCATGATGTCAAGATTGGGTCCGTGGAAGGTATGGCCAGAATAAAATATTTGGCACAGAGAGGAGGAAGTATCCCCTGAGGGATGAATTCATATCTACTTCCACATTTCAGATGAATTACCCTGAGTTTACCAGGTGAAGTTGTAATTTGAGTAACCGAACTGTGTTTCTTTGTACTTTTTGACTTGACTGTATGCAAAGGCTTTGGTGGTGGCCTGTGCTTGAGAGAAGTCTGGTTAGGAGACACCACTGGTTTCATAGATTTGGCTGCCTAAAGTGGGAGTGTAGGATAATAATTGCTCACCCATGCTTCTGTGACTGAGTGTTTTGAAATATAGCAGGTAAGGAAGGAAGGAAGAGTTTTCCAGTGGACAACAGCAAATGTCTGATTGGATAACTACACACTAACCACTCAAATCAAGGAGACAACTGTTGCTACTGCATTGAAGTGCAGAGGAAATATATGATTAATATCTGACTCATATCACGAAATGGTGTCAAACATTTGGTCAATAGCAAGTACTTCATCACTGTGTGTTTAAAAAAATACATGTATGTATGTATGTGTAGATAAGTATGCATGTATATGAAGAAAATCATGTGTAATCAAACCGGTTTTATAGATAGCAGAGATTTATTGAAACTCACAATTTTAAAAAATCTTTACTGACTGAAAATTTTAAAACTATTTCTTGTTCTGAATTATCTACATGATACATCATTAAATGTCCACTTACACAGAGGAAAGTAGCAAGCCACTGCAAAAATGATATTTAATTTCTACATTGTCTATGAGAACTGTCAGTGGATATATTGACTAACATGACTACAGTTCTATAAAATATCTCATTCTCTTGAACAAGACTGTCAGCTATGCCAAGCAAAACATGAAATAAAACAGAGCTAAGCTACTACCCTGAGAACACATTGTTCCATCAATTTTAAAGACCGTCATGTCTTTATTCTGTTTGCACAAATTCTTATTCTTAACCCAGAGTTAGGATGATGTACCAAACTAATTCATCCTCATGAGAAGAAAAGAAAAGATTAAGCAAAAACCATGAGTCATGAAACCTGAATTCATCTAATACTGCCATAGGATCAAGATATATTGTTCAAAGGGAAACTCTTTTGTGAAATATCAAGTGATGAGGAAGAGAAAGCTCATAGAATTAACGTATGTGTGCACAGTTACAAGCATCACAATCTCATGAGTGTCTTTAGTTTCCGGATCCAAGTTAACCATGACCCAATTTATTCTCTACACCGTGCCCTCCTTTTTATAAAAGAAAAATGTCACAGTCAAAGACTTCTGACGTAAATCTAAGAAGCCCTATTTTAGAATTCAAGGTATAAGATAGTTAATAGATAGGGACATAAAGCCATAGGAATCTGTTTTTTGTTCCAAAAATTCAAAAGGGAACAGTCATTATTAATCATTTCCTTATAGATTCAGGAATAAAGACTAAATTATGTGCTGTGATAGTCATGAAGAGACAGCATGCCATAAGAGAGAGATGTTAAATTCAAAGCGAAATGGATTTCTGTGGTACATGTACTGACTTAGAAAACCACAAATTAACATATAGAACTTTCATTTATTTTGTTAAATATTTCTTGTTCAGGCTCACTCTGGCCTTTAGGGGTATGACTTTGACATTGGGATAAATTGACAAATCTGGAGTCAAGGTGTGTATCCATTTCTGTTAGTCAGAAACTGTGTTATGGTGGGCAGAATATTTATATGAAGAGATTGAATGACTTTGAGTATATGTAATTTGCCTTTCATTTTCCAGGAAAAAAAAAATCTATTTTTGACTGGTAAAGTCATACTCAGATGCTTCATTGAGAGCAACAAGCACTGGGAAGAAAGGGTTCACTTTCCTCAACACCAGTTGTTATCAAACTGCAAACAATTGGCCCAAGACAACATAGCAATTATCCCAGGAAGTAGTTCCTATAGAGAAGGGGCCAACTAAATCACCAATCCTGATCCCTACTCACACCTATCACTTCATCATCTTAACTCAAGTCCTCCCTTATGTCTTCTCCATTATAATTGTAATGACTTCCTAATTTATCTCTCTAAGCTATTTTATCTTCATCCAGGGTATGCCCACTAATTGTGGATGAACCCACAAGGCTAAGTTATGGTTCCTCTTCTCTCTTAATGCTCTTATTTAGTGACCTATCAACTCCTGTGTTTTCAAATTATTTTGTCTATGGAGATGATTCAAAGACATATAAACATATGTATGTGTGTGTACCAAATTTCTCCTCTGAGCTCCTGTGGACATCTCAAACAGGATGTCCCATAGGCATCTCAAATTCAACATGTACAAAACAGAAAATGTTACTTTTTCTCCAAATCCTCCCCCTTCCAAACTCTACTATTACATGTTTACAATTTTGGTTTAATCATTGCTTCCTCTTATACTCAAACCAAATATTTAATATCTTGGTAAATCATGCTACTGCTGCCTTCACAAAATCTTTTATAAGTACTTTTCTATTTACACAGACACCACCTGGTACAGACTCTTATGATCTCCTGTGGAGATGACTACAATAAGTCTTCTAGTTGGCCTCTATTTGCTATAATCTATTCTCTTCTGAGCTACCAAAGTGATTTTCCTAAAACACAAATCTCACATGTCACAATAAACTCTATTGTCTCCATACTGAATACAGGATTAAACATAAATTTTTCTGTCTGGCATTTAAACATCTTCTCAGCCTGAATGCTTCCTTCCTTTCTGGTCTTCTCACACTCTACTACACTCTAAGTTTCTATAATCCAGTGACACTGGCCTGTTTGTTATTCTTGTACACAGCACTCCATCTTTTTTCATTTGCTATCACCCAAGCCTGGCATGTTCTCTCTCCTCATCTCTACCCATCAGTTTCCTTACAATTATCAGACCCATCCAGATCCTACCTTTCCTAGGATGCCTTTCTTAGTGCTTTCTTTATATCCCTAGCCATTAACACAAAGTCTGTACATAGTTGACCGACCACACTAATTGATTCTCCATAGAGATTTTCCTTTTGTGCAAATCTGACTATGCCACTTCTCTACTCAATAAATTTCTTTAGCTGTCTTTTTAAAACCTCATCCCAATTCACCCTTACATCATCATCATATACATATTTACATACATTCATATATCTATATAGAAACACATATACACACACATATGCATTTTTGTATGTATATGTATACGTAAATATTATATTGCTTTCCTCCCACACTGGAATCTAGACCAAAGTCTTTAAACACATATCTGTAGCCATGTATTAAACACATGCCTCACCCAATACTGCAGAACCAGAATGAAATGTTTTAGACAAATAAAATTTTAAAATAAATAGAAATATAAGAAAACATAATGTCACTATGGAATTTTCTAAGTCAATGTGTACCTTCAGGGATCCTTACACATCACTGAATGGCCTTATTTCTATTTGCATTTGAGACGACTGGTCTAGACAAGCTTGTTTCCTTGCTGCTCCTAACATCTCTCCTAATACTGCAGTCTGTCTATAATGAGAATCCCCAGTTGCCTATTGGACATGTCCAAATGGAGTCCTACTTAATCCTGGCAAAGAAATGATCCTAGGCTTTTGGCCACCATGACAATTAAAAACAAGTTCTGAAAGTTTCTGTCCAGATGAAAAGAAATTTTCATGGAGAACCTCAAGAGCAGACCATTTCTGTCCATGGTGACTCATGACAAGGGGAAAAAAATGCAATATTTCTCAATGTCTCCTCTATGGAGGATCACAATTTTAAAAGCAGTGAAGAAAAAGTTCTCTCCCTACCTTTCCTACTCCTTTTTCCACTTATATTCTCTTCACTGAGATTCAGACCTCCATTATAAATTGACTATTGAACATTTCAAACTGGGTACTCCAGAGACATTGTAAACTTCATATGTCTAAAACTGAAACCTTCTTGTCTCCCAAATCTTCTTCTTTTCAAAATTATCCTAATTTTTCTAAAAGCAGTCCTTCCACCCTCCCAGATTCTCAACTTTAGGCATTATTCTGAAAACTGAACTCCCTCCAGGGAAAAGGAGAGATAGAATGGGATAAATTATCTCACATATAAAAGGCAACAAAGAGCTATGATAGTGGAGGGTAAGATGGAGCGGAATGCTTGAACTGTACTCTTATTGAAACTAGCTCAGAGAGGGAATAATATCTGGGTATAGAAATTGATCTTACACTACAGAAAAGTAGAAGGGGAGTGGGATAAGAGAAAGAGAGGTCATAGAAGGGATAGTGGATTGGGGGAGGCAATAGTCAGAAGCAAAACACTTTTGAAAAAGGACAAGGTGAAAGGAGAAAGAGGATAGAATAAACAGGAGGAAATAGCATAGAGGGAAATATAGTTAGCAATCTTAACTGTGAAAAAAATTAAACAACTTTCTCTGATAAAGGTCTCACCTCTCACATATATAGAGAAATAAGTCAAATTTATGAAAATAAGAGCCATTCCCTGATTAAAAAATGATAAAAATATGAAATTTTCAATGAAGTAACCAAAGTTATCTAGAGTCATTTGAAAAAATGCTCTAAATCACTAACGATTAAAGAAATGCAAATTAAAATAATACTGAAGAACTATTAGTTCACGGTCACAGTCACAAGACTATTAGTCACACCTATTAGATTGACTAATTGGACAGAAAAGGAGAATGACAAACATTGGAGGAGATGTGAGAAAACTGAGTTGTCATTGTACTGTTGATAGAGTGAACTGATTCAATAGTTACAGAGAGCAATTTGGAACTATGCCCAAATATTTATAGCAGATCTTTTCTGGTGGCAAATAATTGCAATTTGAAGGGGTACCCATCTGTTGGGGAAATGACTGAACAATTTGTAGTGTATGATTGCAATGGAATACTCTAGTGATATAAGAAATGATGAGCCAGATTCTCTCAGAAAAATCTGGAGATTTTTACAGGATCTGATGCAAAGTGAAATGAGCAAAACCAGGAGAGCACTGTACACAGTACCAGCAATAACGTAAGATGATCAGTGGTGAATGACAGTTGTTCTCACCAATGCAATGATCCAATACAATTTTGAAAGACTTGTCATGAAAAATGCTAGCCAACCTCAGAAAAATTAGTGTTGGAGTCTGAATACAGAACAAAGTATACTTTTATTTTACTATATTTTTCTTAGGTTTTTATTTTGATCTATGTTTTCTTTCACAATGTGACTAGTATGGAAATGGTTTCATGATTACACTAACCTGTATCTAATTATTCACCTTCTCAATGAGGGAGGAAGGGAAGGAGGGAGAGAATTTGGAACTGAATTTTAGAAATGAATGATGAATTATTTTGCATGTAATTGGGGAAAAATAAAATATTAAATAAAGATTTCACTCTTCCTCATCCCACCTATTCATTTGACTGCCAGTTCTTGCCATTTAGACCTGTACATCTCTCATATCTATTCCTTGATGTCCACTCACAGAGTTACGTCCTGGCTCTCACATTACCTTCCTACTTCACGCTATTTCTTATCTAGAGTATTGTGAGCAAATTCCACTCCTGGATTCAAGTCTCTCAATCCATTCCATCCTACACATTGCTGCTTAAGTAACTTAGACCTGATTAAGAGACTTCCCAATTCAACCAATCCCAGAGGCTTCGTATTACTGCTTTTACAATGTACATACTCTTCTCTTTAACTTATAAAGCCCAAAATAAGCCTCTATTTTCAGCCTAAATTGGACATCATTCCCTACATTGCTCTCTATGACCCAACCCAACTGGTCTTCTCTCTGTTTCTCACATGTAACACTCCATTCTCCATCTTCATATCTTTGCACTAGTTCTTCATGCCTAGAATGCTCTTTCCTTATGTCCGCTTCCTAGAGCCCTTCTTTCCTTCTAAGGTGTACCTTAGGCAACATCTTCTGCATTTAGCTTTTTCTTACTCCTTCAAATTATAGTTCCCCATCAATTATCTTGTACTTAACTACTTCTTAGATACTTACATTTATTAACTGCATATTTATACTCCATACATTTTTATATGCACTTGTCTTGTCTGTAAAAATATAAACTCATTTTGAATAGGAGGAATTTGGGAATCTTGATACATATGTTCCCAGAGGCTAGGGCAGTGCCTTTAATATTTGTTCAAACTGATTAATCTCTCATTTCCATATCTATCCATCCACTATATCCCACATCAAGAATATACTTCATCCTCACCTCTGCCTTGTAGAATCTTTTCCTTTTAGGACTCATTTCAACTACTACATGTACCCCTTTCTGGTGCCCTTACTGGCTATTGCCCTCTCTCCCTAAGCATCGGGTGCTCTTGTAGTCAATTAGTCATTTCCAACTCTTTGTGACTCCATTTGGAGTTATATTGGCAAAAATGTTGAAGTGGTTTGCCATTTCCTTCTCCAGTTCATTTTATAGATGAGGAAACTGAAACAAACAGGGTTAAATGGCTCACCCAGGGTTACGCAGATATTAAGTGTCTAAGAGTAGACTTGAATTCAAGTCCTCCTGACTTCAAGGCCAGCAGTCTATCCACTGCACGACTTAGCTGCCCCTCTCCTTATATTTATTTCAGATTTATTGTGTATATGCATATGTATCTATGGGGAAAATATAAACATCCATGTCTCTAGACATACCAATCTACCTATGTACCTACCTATCTCTCCCCTTTATTGAATACAAGAACTGCCATTTCATTTTTTTTCTTTCAACACGGCCTCCCACATATTAGGTGATTTGTAAATGCTTGTTAATTACTGCTTAAGAAGTGTCCTGAAGTGTCCTAAAACTGAGGAAGCTCATCACTAGAGGAATTGCTTTTTTTCTTTTTCTTTCTGGCTACAGCTTTGTGATGGCAATCAAATTATGATCTTTTCCTGCTTTTGTTTTATTAAAAGTTCCACGATTGAAAAATGTGATTAAAGAAGATCTTCTTCCCCGCCCTCCCCCCCCCCCATTTATGGGCCTGCCCATTGTGGGAAGCTTGATTAGGGGAGTTGTTTTGTAGGAGAGTCCCAAGTACCTTTTGTTTTTTCTACTGATGCATTGGGTCAAAGAGTCATGCCCTCTTTCTCTGGAAAGGGTATAAATACTCTAAGGGTGTAGTTTTTACTTGGGGGATTAGTTTTTGAAAGAAGGTTTGAGTGCCAGATGAGAGTCTGGCAAGCCACTAAGCATCCCACCTCCCTTTGAAAATCCAGATGTTGGCGTTTCCCCCTCTGGTAAAGATCTATGTATGTTAATGGTCAGGCAGTTTGGAAGAGTTGTCTGTTGACTTTCAATTTCTCTGTGTTTTCTCTGAAGTTCAGGGTACTGACTTTTTCCCCTGAACTAACTGAATGATACATGTGCTTGATGAGAGTGATTGTTAACCCCTCAAAACTTTCCTTTCCTTTTAGAGAAGCAGATCAAAGAACCTGGGGTAGTAGGCCCCAATGTGTATATTGGGGTGCTTACTGATACAAGCTTAAAGGGAAAATAAGAAGGCATTAATATTTCCAAGTGAAGGAAATACCCATATTAATATAATCAGAGATCCTCTAAGTTTTTATTAAATTAGTTTAAATTATCAAGCATTCATTTTATTTCTCCTTGTTCCCTTGCCCACTAGAAAAAAAAGAAAGAATAAAAAAAATATGGGACATAGTCAAGCAAATATATTCCCATGCTGATCCTATCCAAAAATACATAGTCCAACATCTCTCTGTGCTGAGGTGGGTAGTATTCTTTATCAGGTCTCTGTAATCACGGTGGATCAATTAATTGAACAAAGTTCTTATTGTTGTAAAATAGCTTTTATGATGTTGATAGAGTATAAATATATATCCATTATGATTTGTTAAACCTAAACATTATGCATTATATAGCATTTATATATTAGTAACAAATTATTCTTCTCATTTACTGAGTTCATTCTGCCTCAGTTCATACTGTCCAAGACTCTATTAAACAATTTTTTATAATTTCTTACAGTTAAATACTAATTTCATTACATTCACATATCAATTATTTAAATGTTTTTAATAGATGTGTGTCTGCTTAGTTTCCAATTGTTACAATTTTTTTGCCACCACAGAAAGATCTTCTATAAATATTTCTGTTCATATGGATCTTTTTCATCTTCCTTTGATCTTCGTAAGGTATATAGGTGTTAATATTTGAAGTATTAAAATTCCTTAAATCACAGGAAATATATTAATGGAAAAAACAGAGATATTTTGAAGTTTTCCAGGACTATGAAATATATAAAAGCAAGCTTTTCTTAGATGACATATGAGTGATACCACATAGTATATTTTTTTCTAAAAGAAAGGTGATTCCTATTGGGAAAATTAATCTAATTCTAGCTTTTCTTTTGGGTTTATATAACAAATTATGGACACAATTCCTTACTGGCTCCAAACTCAGGGCAAATATAAGCAAATAATCATCATCTTTGAAAATGTTTCAACAAAACGAAAAAGGAAAATAAAAGTTATAGAATGTGTATGGGAGTTACTAACTGAAGCAGAGTAAACGAAATATTTGTTTTCGTTGATGACATATATACATATACACATGTGTATAGACACATTTGCATGTGTATAAATGTGTATAGATATATACATATATGTGTTTATCGATTTTGCTACTTCATGTCATCTATCTGAGAAAAGATTCTCATGAAATAGAAATAGTCTCATCTAAACTTTGAATTTTATAGATTAAAAAAAACTCAGGACCATAGAAGATATTTTTCAAATCTACACTGATACTTCTTGCTAGAGTGTAGTCCAGAATCTCATAATTTTTTTCTCTTACAATCAAACCTGTGTTTGAATTCAAAGATAAATATTAGATATGTGAAGTAAATTATAAGTTTTTTTTTTCCCGTTGAATACATTGAATTCATGTAAAGCTGTCTTCTCTATAGTGTGGATAAAGCCAACTGAATAATCATACAATACTTATACAATTTTAAAGAAATATCTAGAATCAATTAAATCTATTGATCACAAACGGGTACCAATGAGGCCAAAGTTAATACATTCACCATTCCACACAAAAATTAATTATCCTGTACATTGATTACAGTCCAGATTTAAACCAGCTGCTTTGCAAAGACATTCTGTTGACTGCAAAGAGCATTAATGGAAAAAAAATATTTAACATTATTTGGATAGATCAATGCAAACTCAATGTTACATGGTCTAGAAGGAGGCATGTATAGCTGATAATACCAATGGTTACTTGATTACATTTTTATAACGCAGATTTTTTTCTTAGAGTATGACTATAAAGGTTTCCATATAATTTCCTTCTTTTATTTCCAAGTATTATTAAAATATCAAATTCATCCAATGAATGAGATAGACAAATATGTTTAAAACTTAACTGTTACCTAAGAATTGAGCAAAAAGAGAAAGATGGTAGAGATAACTTAAATTTTCTCTGAGTTTAGGAATCTTATTTCCAACATGGCTTTATCAGAGAAAGCTATTAATCCCTGTCTCTTGTAAGGAAGTTGTTTTCTTATCTTTTGAAAATGAAATTCATCTTGTTTGTGTTGCCCTTAGAAAGTGCCTGAAATAAAGGAAACACCAAGAATAAGGCATGCCCAATAAAATGTGTGATGTGGGAAAAGATCAAAGACATCATATTTCTTTTACAAAAAACATATTTGGCAGAATATAATAAGCTCCCAAGTGTTTCATTAAGTCAGATAAATGATTAATTTTGTGTTGTCTATTTCTCTATTCAATTTCAAATTCAAAGCAGTACACTAAGATTTCCAACACTACTTCAAGTTAGAATGATGGTTAGTTCTACAAGAAAGGTATTCACATGGTAGTTTCATGAAATTTGGTTAATATAAAGAAATTTAAAAAAACCAACAAAAACCACAATTGCGTCATGTGCCTGTGAGGAATTAATGCATACAGATATCTAAAATAGTTTCCTCAAGTGAAAAGAACAGAAGAAAAATTTATTCATTATAGTTTGAAAGTACGCAACTAAATTCAGAGAATCAGGTCAATGTGCTGTTCTAAGCCTTTCATGTGAGACTAGAATCTAGTTGTCTCAAGAAGCAAGAGACAGAGTCCAAGAAATAGAAAAAAGAAAAGCAGCACATGAATAAAATACTTGAATTCTGGGAAAATTTGCAGTTCAAATGTAAAAAGAAAAAGTATTGAGGAGTCGAGTGACAATAGTCCATAAATAAACATTTATTAAGCACCCAATACTTTGCCCCGTATTGTACACATCTCTAGAAATTTAAAGGACTGTAATCATTTTGCTAAAAAACGAGACTGCACTACCTCAGTTGATTTTTCAATTGTATCACTAATTAGCAATTTCCTACCTTCCTTGGCTCCTGGGAGAGAGAGGCAGACATATTGATCAAAATGTTAGTAAAGCATCACTTTGCAATAAGTGTCTGAGTGGTGTTGCAACACTCTGCACTTTTTGATAGACTGAGAGGGTGGCATTTTGCCAGACCGATCTTGTTATCAAGAAAGAAGACAAATGCTATTTCCCTTGATAAATGAGTCAGAAAAAACAAATGGCTGTTACCCACTGTACATCTTACCAAGAGAGTGTTTTCATACATCCTCTCACTTCCTCTCACTGTAAAATAGCAAATTGGCCAAAAAGAATAACTATTTTTTTTTACTGAATACAAATAAAAAGAATGATATGATAAATAATGGTCTACTACATGAAACTGCATGGAACAAAATATCATTAAAATTAAATTGTGTCAAAGATTGGGACACTTAATAGAAACATTTGCCTTGGTAAGTCACTCAACTGTCTGGCATCTCTGTAAAAATAGGAATAAAAATAAGCTATTATTACTTCACAGAATAATTGTAAAAATCAAATGAAATGATGTATAAAGAATGTTTTGTGAATTTTAAAGCACCTTATGAATCCTGGCGATAGAAGCTATAAAAAACTAACCCTAAGGATTAAAATACCATATACTCTACTATGTAATTAGAGATTTTAAGCAACCATCAAGTAAATTTTAACAGTATTGATAGCAGATGAAAATTATTCAGGTTCTGCAGTGGAATTTTAGATTAAACCTCTTACAATGACTTTCCAAATCCATTGACAAGAACAAAAAGAACAATAATTGTGTTTTGATTCAAGCTGTGTAGATGTAGAATTTAGATAATTGTGGCATGTGTTAAGTTTGGTGCCGCAGTGAAAGACAGAGAAAATTCTAAGACCTTGACTAAATTCTCCCAACTAAGTCAACAAATATCTTGTTACTCCTTTCAGTGGAAAGGTGGATTATAGGAGAAGTTAAATAAGGAGGAACTAGACATGGTAGGAGGCAAAGTGATATAGCTGAGGAAACCTAGATTTATTGTCAATATACAGAGGACTAAAGTCTAAGCTTGGACATTTACTAACATTATTACCTTGGCTAAATCATTGAACTTGTGTCCAGTTTTCTCATGTTTAAAATGGAGACAATAATGCTTAGATGATTTACAAAGCACTATAATCCTCAAAACACTGTTTACAAATGTGAGATGCTGTCATTAAGATGATTTTCTTATGGCACTTTAAGTCAAGTGGAATCTTGAAAAAAAATTGATTCTAAAGTTACACTGATGTAAGTGATCATGTCTGCATTAAAACAGACTGAAAGACCTAGTTCAGCAAAGAACACATTTCTCCACAGTTTCTCTCTTTGTCTTTGAATTACTATACCTTTCTACACGCCCTAATTAAAATGAGAAATGTCCCAGAGTCAAGGCAAGAATATTGATGCTACCCTGAAAATATGCCCTCCAGGTTTGGTTGGAACCACCAGTTTGTTTAAGAAGATATGGTCCAAAGGATACATTTCCTAAAACAATTGTGAAGGGATGCATTGCAATATTTTTTAATTAAGCTATTTTATCCAATGGAAGAAATTATGTTCTATGAAGATTATTTTATATTTGAAGAATATGAGTTTAATTTTAATTATACCTGGAATGAATCTGCTCAAGAGTTCAAGGCTTTAAAAAATTACAATTACATACCTCTTTATATTTATATGAAATATCTCTATGAATGTATCTTTTCATATAATAAATGGTTAGCCAACTAAGGAATCTCTTCTGATTCAGTACTGAATGTCTAATCATACCACTCCCTTTTTAGAGGAAAAGTCAGCATCATCAACAAATTCTTACAATAGAGTAGAATCTTACAATTCTACTCTGTTGAGTAGTAGATACAAGTGGGTGTTGCTACAGGGGTTAGTTTACCAGCTGGTACCTGATTCTTTCTGATCGTTCTGATATGCTGCATTAGAGAAGATCTGAATCCTTCATAGGTCTTTCCCATATCCTTTCTGGGGAATAGTCAATGACATGATCTTTTCTGTCTCAATATATTTTCCTGAATCCATTTCCTATTTTTAAGTGTAAATAATTTGTTTGTATAAGTTAGGTTAAAGCTACTCTAATTATAGATAGAATTTTCTTGTTTTACCCTTTGTGCTAATTTGTTGATGATACTGACTTTTTCTCTAAAAAGGCAGTGGTATGATTAGACATTCAGCACTGATTCAGAAGAGATTCCTTAGTTGGCTAACCATTTATTATATGAAAAGATACATTCATAGAGATATTTTATATAAGTATAAAGAGGTATGTCATTTTAACTGTAATGTTTCTTTTGGTGTCTGCCATATTTAATGACTTGTGATTCCCTATAGGCAGGAAGTTTCTAAGTAGTCTACAAAGGTACTTTATTTTAAATTTCTTTATCTTGGACCTTTTTGTCTATCCTCTCCTATATCCACCTTTCCATTGAAAGAAATAAGAGTATATTTGTTGACTTGGTTTGGAGAATTTTGTCAAGGTCTTCAAATATTAGCTATGTCTTCATCATCTGCACAAAAGTTAGCAGGTAAGTAATAATTATAGTTATGTCTATCATTTTCCTTCTGCTAAGCATTAACACTGCTCAAAATGACCAAGGAATTGTTTCTTCTTGTCTCTGGGTCATCAATGAAACAATGCTGTCAACTCCTTCATTTTCTTCCCTAAAGAGAATTTATGAGTCAGCATTTCTTTTCCTGTTATCTAACTCTGTTCTGTATAGTGATCTCTAGTCTTTCACCACAAACTTTCCAATAAACATTTTGGTTCCAAAAGAGAACTCATAATCTTTATTCTCAAGCCCATTCTTCTTTTGGATTTCCTTATATCTGTCAAATACATCATCATCCTCTAGTCACCCATGTTTACAACGAGTGATCCTTTTCTCCACACTATTTTTTACCCTACATATGTGAATAGTTGTCACTTTTAAAAAACGTCCCCTTAAAAAATAATCATTTCAATATACAAAGAAGGGCAAGAAAGAGAACTGTCCAAGAAATTACAAATGTTTATTGTGAATAGCTTATGACAGTTACTAATAACAGCTAATAATAGCTACCATTTCTATATTGTTTTAAGTTTTACAATGTACATGACTTATGTTTACTCAAAAACTGAATTTCCCACAGCTGTTACAGAACTGACCAATTCATTCTGTCTTCTGCACTTATTTATTTTCTGTTCATTTGTATAAAATGTCTTATTGACAACCTTTTTCCATCCCATTCTATAATTACCCTTTCACCACTCTTACCTTCATCCTTGATTTTGAAACCCCTGTCTTGTAACAAATAAGTATAGTCAAGCAAAACAAATCAGAATTTTAGTCATGTCAACTTTAGTTCAAGCTCTTTGACCCAAATTCTGTTGATGCTCCCTGAGAGTAGGTTATGGCCAAGAGAACAGGCCCTGTGGCACTGATAGAATTTCAAAGGGGGAAGTCTTTAGGCTGTAGTGGAGAAAGAAATTCAAATTCTGTGGGAACTAGGGGAAGAAGCACTAAAGAGTTTCTTGCCATGTATGTACGTAGGGCACAAAGTGTCATTTAATTGAAGCATGACAGAAGCTTCAGGCCTGGTAATATTGCACTTGGGGACTCTATGGGCATTTAAAAGCATCTCGTAAGGGAGGCTGAGGCCCCACTAAGCTGAAGGAATCCTTATCTCCAAGCAGGCTGCAAAGACTGAACTGTATTGGGCCCTTTTCAGGAAGAAAGGAGAATGTCATTTACCAGCTCTACCACCTCTCATATCTCTACTTAAACTAATACAGTAGCCTCCTAATTGTTCTCCCTGCCTCATCTCTTTCCTCTTTCTAGACTATCTTCCTTTGTCTAAAGTCTCCCTCCATTCTATAACATCCTCTACTCAGATGCGAAAATTAGATTCCTAAGAGCTCTGTTCTGACTCAGTCATTTCCAATCATCTTTTGTTGTTATTGTTGTTGTTTTTTAAATCAAATAGAAATGCCTATTTGGCAATTACTTCCTCTCATGCATTCTTCAGTCCAGCCAACAAATTCATCTTTTTGCTGGTCTAAATGATATTTGACCTCCCATTTTCATTCATTCAGATCAAGCCTTAAACCCTATTAACTATGGAGCTTATAGACTAGACAACAAGTTCTCCAACCACCTACGATAGAGTGAATGTAATAACCAAATATTAATTGTTTTTCTTTTACCCAGGAACTCTGAGGGTCTTCCCCTCCTAGTTTGATTCTTTTTTTTTTTTAATTAAAGGAGCCATCCCTTGAGTAACTTAAAGAAGCCTATTCATTGAATGGGTGTATCTCACTCAAAGTGAGAATGTGATAAGACCTTAACCTGAAAGGGCCAGGGTCTCACATTGCATCCTGGGCCATCTCCAGTCTTCCTGATGAATATCAGGCCACTGGACCCAGATGGCTCAGGAGAAGTAGGTGAGGTTGGTGACTTGACACAGCCCTCCTTCACTCAAATCCAAGTCAGTTGCAAGTTGTGTCATCATCTTGATGCCATGGTCCTCTTTGAGAATGAAGGACAAACACAACACAACAATCTAAATGGTAATATTCAACATCCATCTTCTTCCTTCTTTCCTACTTAGAGCAAGGAAAGACAGCCTCCCACCCAAGCTGAATTAATCTACTCAGGTGAGAACTCCACCCTGGGGTGGAGCTGGATTGGAAGAATGAGTAGGTATAAACTTCCCTACTATCTAGAAGAGGGGTGGGGAAACTGTGACCTTCTAGGTCCTCAAGTGAGGCCCTTTGAATCCAAACTTTATGGAACAAATCCCCCTAAGCAAAAGGATTTATTCTATGAAACTTGGACTCAGTCAAAAAGTCATACCCAAGCACCTAGAAGGCCGCATGTGGGCTTAAGTCTACAGGTTCCCCAAAATGGTCTAGACCTAGCTGTTTTCAAAATGTGTTTCTCATATAGCTATTCCCAACATCTTGAGGCATCTTACCATATATCCAATACATTATGAGAACACTATCCACAGTAATCAAAACAATGTCCATTGCTTCTGGATGTCAAACAATCAACTTCCCAAATATTTCACTTAACTGTTTTTGTGATTATCCAAACAAAAAACTCCTTTTCTTGGTCACCACTTTCCATTACATATTGTGTGTGCTTGTCCTTCGTTGCCAAAGAAAACCATGCCATCAGAGAAATAAAGACATGACTTGCACTTGACTTTGCTTTGAGTGAGGGAGGGCTGTGCAGGTCACCAGCCTCACTTCTCCTCCAGAGCCATCTGAATCCAGTGACAAGATATTCATCTGGATGACTGGAGATGACCCAGGATGAGGATGCTGGAATTAAGTGACTTGCCCAAGGTCACACAGCTAGTGAGTGTCAAGTGTCTGAGGTGAGATTTGAACTCAGATCCTCCTGACTCCTGCACTGGTGCTCTATCCATTGTAACCCCTAGCTGCACCTATTACATATTGAATCCCCCATCAAAATATTAAGTCTTTAAAGGTAGGAGCTGCTGATCTTTTATCTTCCCCTCCCCACCCGCAGAACCTAATACAATACCTTGTACACAGCAAGCACTTAACAAATTTTTCATTCATTCATCCATTCATCCATGTATTCATTCATTCTACTTCTTATTCTTTCCAAATGAAAACAGAATGTGAGATTTTAAAATGCTGTTATGAAATGGTCTATCAGGGAAGACATTATTGACACTGAGTTATAGATTTCAGTGAGACTTATCTAAATTTCTGTCAAACAAGGATACCTACACATACACAAAATTAAATATCCTTTATTGTTCTGAGGCTCAATATTTATTTGGTGATACAGTTTGCCCAAGAAAGACGAATATTACCTTCTAAAATGCTATCCTCTTTAACAGATTAGCTTGAAAAAGTTTCACTAAATCTCATAAAAAATATTGCATAAAGTGGTTGTGGCTTCATTCTGTCCCAAATTCCATAGCATTGATTATCTTTCTCAGCATATAAAGTTGCATTTATTGAATCAATACTGAGTCTTACTTAGGCTGTTTAGAGGTTTGAGAAGAAATATCCAGAAAAACAGCAATTACTTTTCCCATAAAATTAATTTCTAAAATATTTACTGCATTCTTTCTTCTATGCCATCTTCAGGGTATTATTTTTATCCTAAAATCTATGCCATATCATGTTAATTCCCATTTCCCAGGTTTAAAAAATGACACATATTTTCTTACATGAATTTCTTTTCTTAGTTTAAGTAAAAAGAAAGTCTTGGAACTATTGATGACCAACTGGACAATGTCCTGGAGTAGAATGATCATATTTACATGTGAAGGTTGAGTTTAATAAATTTCCTCCATAAAGCTTGTTAAAGAACTGGATCTCATTGTGGAAGACCAATGCAAAGGCTATAATATCCCTGAGGAGGTTTTCTGTGTGAGGAAGATCTTACAAAATAATTATTTGTGGAATTTGAGATTTCTTAACTAAATATTTTATCATCTAATCTTATCTTTGCTATAGATGGCT